>NC_138548.1:258156201-258544855 GCF_964273705.1 Natrix helvetica
TTTGTATTTTGTATGTCACTGTTTAGGATCAAGCAAAAGATATTGTAACCATTCAGGTGTATTTTTAATTGGGTTGCTTAATAAAAATGAATGTAATACAGAACTTAATGCAGTGTTTTTCCAGAAGACTATCTATGAGAGTAAAGATAGTGTCTTGTTGGGAAAAAAATACTGCTAAAACATCGTTTCTTTTATAATGGTAAAATGAAAATGCAACATCAATCTATGGGGGTGCTACAGAGACTTCCCAGTGTAAGAACAAGCTCCATTCCCAAGATCTGTCCTTAAGTTGAATGTGTATGTAAGACAGAACAATATTATTTTGAAATATTATGTAAGTAGTATTGCATAACGAACAACTTGTTGTCTATTTATTTGGAATTATTTTATATTTAACTTGAATTTTGCTGTAGTAGGCTCCATTCTTAACTATGGTTCCTCCTTAGATCAGGGCGTTCTTAACCCGGATACTTGCTGTATTTGCTTTATTAAAATGCTGTATGTTATGTTGGAGAAAACACTTCAAAATTAAATTAGGTCTTAGTTTTGGTCAAATTTATGGGATGAATTGTGCTTAATTTATTAATTTACAAATTTAACTTCATACTGCTTCATACTTTTGAAACTGCATTTTATAACAAAATGGTTTCTTGTAGAATTCAGTTTGCCTGCTCTATCTGTAAGTTCCGAACTTTTGAGAATGAAGAAATGGAGAAACATTTGCAAAGCAAATTTCACAAAGAAGTCTTGCGATACATTGGAACCAAATTACCTGATAAGACAGTGGAATTCCTGCAGGTATATCTTGATATAAATAATTAGAAACTGTGTGCACTGTTGAACAGTTTAATTAATTTAATCATTCAAAAAAGTGCAAACTATTAAAATATTTGTTATTGTTGTTATCATTACTTAGATTTATTGTAACAACTCACTCCAAAAGACTCCAAGCAATTAAAAATAGAGTAGAATAGAATTGAATTGAATTCTTTATTGTCCAAGTGTGATTGGACACACAAGGAATTTGTCTTTGGTGCATATACACTCAGTGTACATAAAGAAAAATAAAATAGAATACATTCATCAAGAATCATAAGATACAACACTTAGTGATAGTCATAGGTTACTAATAATAAATAAATACCTCTGTAACATAAAATCTAGATTGAATATTTCATTACTCATTTAAATAGTTAAATTTCCAATTAGACAAGATGTTAAGATTTCTTGAAGAGTTACACATTTTAGTTCATGGGTTTTTGTAAAACTAAATTTATTATTGCTGTAAATGATTTGTTAGAGGCACTGGAAAGTCTTCAGCTGTACATTTTGATAAGTGGTAAGTAAGGCTTTCATTGGAAAAATGTAATTGAAATTGTACATTATTACCAAACTATTAACTATCTTTCTGGGAAGATTGCATTGCCATAAGGCTGGAGGTGTAGTTGGCAAAAACATATCTTATTGGGCTGCTTTTATTTATAATTTAAGGCCAGTAACTTGTATATTTAATATTGTCTATTCTCATTCCCTAGAAATACATCGTGAACAGAAACAAGAAAATTGGGAAGCGCCGACAAGAGCTGAGTGAGAAAGAGGGTACAAAACCAAAACTTGACCCATTTAAAGGTACGAACAACATTATTAAGTGTAGAAGACCATTTGACATGCATTAACTGTCATCTAGATATTGTACACAATGCTGTAGTGATCTTAATCCCTTGAGAAATAATGTTTAAGTAACCTATATAGGTGGTCCTCACTTATGTCATTGCTGAACAAATGATATTTTGAACTGGTCCTTGAAATAACAGGTGTTAAAGTGCCCCTGCTGTCATGTGACCAAAATGTGGGCACTCAACAGCCCTCCTGCATGGGACCTTCCACGTGCCTGTACCCCATGGCTGTCCTTTTGCATGCCCTGCACTTACTGTCCCTACCTACCACCCCCAGCTGACTTTCGTCATCTTCCTCTCAGTGCTGACGAGTCAACAGCTGGCTTGGGCTCTTGTTGGCTTCAGCTCCTCATTGTGCCCAGCCTTTCTGAAGCCTTCCAAGGCATTGTACAGCCCACTGACTCACTAAGAGCTTGACTAGATTTGCCTTGTCAGCAATGGAAGGAAGATGGCGAAAGTTAGCCTGGGACGGTATGGACACTAGAGGCGGTGGACAGCAGGATGGCCAAAAAGAGCAGGGATTGGGAAAGCAGAAGCAAGTGGAGCAGGGCAGGATCCTGGCTTAACGATGGCATAGTTTTGGCCTAATAGAGAAATGTAACTGGGAATACTCAAACTCAAACTACTGTTGCTAACCGGTATGCTCACTTGAGGTTTCACCTAAGGACCACGTCACTTAGTGACAGAAATTCTGGTCCAGTTAGTATTGTTGAACAAAGGCAACTTGTAATGCAAGAAAAGAAAGTCGACAACTACTAACCTGAGACAGCATAAATATAGTAGACAATGCAGTACCATGCAGGAGGAACAAAAAAACAACAACTAGGAGACAAGATATTTATCTCTTATCAAATGACTTTTATTTTACATTATTTGGTCTTCCTTTAATCAGGGCATTAAACATGAGATCCTGTGAAACATTCAGGCTAAGAAATTTCTTTTTATCCCCCCCCCCCCCCCAAGAATTCAAAAAGGCATATCCCTTGTCCAAAACTTTCCCACTAGAGCAGTGTTTCTCAAACTTGGCGACTTTAAGTCCTGTGGACTTCAACTCCCAGAATTCCCCAGCCAGCTATGCTGGCTGGGGGTTTCTGGGAGTTGAAGTCCACAGGACTTAAAGTCGCCAAGTTTGAGAAACACTGCACTAGAGCAAAGCTTTCCTTGGTTGGACTGGACAGTCCTTGGGAGCATATCACTCAATATAGTCCAATTGCTGAGAGTGCCTTGACTTTGGGTTTCATTGGTCATTTACAGCATTTCCAAGGATAATGTAGAGATTTGACACTTGGAACACTGAGTTGTGGGAGACTGATCTAGCATATGCTTTTAGGTTCAGTCTTTACTGTAGTCCTGATTAGGAAAGTTGCCTTATGCATCAGAAAGCCAGAGCAGGGGAAACTACCGTTGTTCTGTTTCAAGGAGTTAGTCAAGTCGACTCGAGTATGAATGTATAGACATGAGCCCTGCAAAATGGAACAACTTGCCATGGGATAATTTGCTACAGGATAATCCCCCATGGGACAGATCACTCCAGGACAATTTAACAATTCAATTTATTTAAAATAAATGTTAAAAATTATATTTTGTGTCATTCATATTTCATTCTGTCCCTCCTTTGGCATCGTTTCTTTAACGGTTCTGTTCTACCATTTTTTTGATATTAGTTAGTTGTAGCAAGTTGGCCCTGGTGAGTTGGCCATGGCAAGTGGCTGTGACGACAGTCTAGAGTTTGATCCTATTGAGGCTCAAGGTTGACTCAGCCTTCCATCCTTCCGAGGTTGGTAAATGATGACTCGGATTGTTGGGGACAATATGCGGACATTGGAAACTTCCCAGAGAGTGCTATAAAGCAATATGAAGTGGTATGCAAGTCTATGCGCTATTTGCTATTGCTAAAATTAATATTGGTACAAACCCTTTCTTTGACAACTCTGTAATGCCTTTACTGAATAAAACTTGCTTAAGGTGGGACTTTTGATTTCAGTCACACCTCTTCCGGTGATGGCCTCCTGCTGCATTTGGAAGTTTAGGGAATTGAACTGTGCTCCTAATTTCTCAAATGTCGTGCAATCCTATATAGGATGGAGTGAACCAAAAACAGGCAGAGAGTAGTGAAAGAAATTAGTTTCAGGTTTATATTATCAATTCCTTAGAATCTCGTAAAAACTTCATCAGGAATCTTGAATTACTTCATTACTAAAATTGTAAGAACTCCATACTCTAAAATCTTTTTCCCCTTGCACCTAAAATTTATCGTTAATGTTACTTTATTTTAAGTTTAAGCCCCTGATAATGCTATTAGATATTACATGACAATCTGAAAAAGACAATTTTCTTCATGATTATTTATTTATTTTTATTTTGTCTTAGTTTTTTTTATAAATAACACGATGGCAATCATACATAATACTCCTTCCTCCTCCTATTGGTCAACCCAAGGTCACCCAACTGGTTTTCATGCCTTAGGCAAGGCTAGGACTTACAGTCTCCTGGTTTTTAGGTCAGCACAGTAACCACTACACCAAACTGGCTCTCAGTGATGTTACTTTTAAATGTTGTAAGGGTTGATAGATATTTTAATAGCGATCATGACAATATGCACATTTTTAAACAAGGAAGTCTGGTTTATGTATTCAGACTATAGCTATTGTTCTGGTAAATAATATATGTTTCGTTTCTATTACCCCAGCATTGAATGGGAACAACTTTTATAATTTTAATAGCATATGTAGGATGTTGTCAATAACTTCTGTTCCAATTTATATTTTTTCAGGAATTGGCCAGGAGCACTTTTTTAAGAAGATAGAAGCTGCTCACTGTATGGCTTGTGACATGCTAATTCCTGCACAACAACATCTTCTTCAGAGGCATCTGAGATCTGTTGATCACAATAGAAATCGCAGGGTAAGCAAAATAAATTCATTTACTTTTTGGACAAGTCTATTACCTCTGGAAGATAACAGCCTTGCAGCAAATGGGTGTGTAGAAAGAACAAATACATTAATTTTGTTAGCTATCTTTCATCCAGGGATCAGTTAAAGTAGAAAGAATTTTTAGGTCTCCTTTTTTGTCAGCCAAATCATTTCAAGGTGGTATACATAATTATTTTATAAGATTCAGACTATTAATAACGTCCCATGAAAAATGTAGGTACCCTGTCTAGTTTTTTTTCTTTTTTAATGTATGTAGACATATTAATATTTATCTTCATAATAACAACCTATAAAGAAAAAGATGATGTAATTAAACAAAAAACACCTATGAAAAATCAACTTAACAATCATTTGTTCAATCAACAATTGGCAGGCATGCCATATCCTCCTGTGGAAAAAGTAAGTACACTCTTGGCTGTAATACTTATATCACCCTCTTTGGCAGAAACAACTTCAAGTGAGGGTTTTACTATAACTTTCTCACAGTCTCTCATATTGTTTGGGATGATTTTTTTCCATTCCTCCATTTTTTTTCAATTGTACAGTGTTGGAGGAGTTATTGCACGCACAGCCTGGTTCAAATCACCCCACAACATCTTCATGGGATTTAAATCTGGCCTTTGATTTGGCCATTCCACGTGTCTCTATTCATTTTGTTTTCACCATCCCTTGATGGATTTACTGGCATTTAGGGTCATTGTCATGTCTGAAGGTCCATTTTTGCTTGAGTTCCAATCTTCTCCTAATTGTCATCACTATTAGAAAGTTTCTCCTTAATTCCAGATTGCTTCTCTCTTTGATTAGTTTCCAACCATTGTTTCTTGTCCTGCCCTCTGATGCTTAGGAAACTAATTTGACCCCCTCTTTGTGGCAGCCCCGTAAATACTGGAATACGGCTATCATGTCACCGCTAATTCTTCTTTTCTTTAGACTAGCCAAACCCAAAACCTGCAGCCATTCTTCATATGGTTTAGTTTCCAGGCTTTTGATCATCTTAGTTGCTCTTCTTTGAACTTTTTCCAAAGTCTCAACATCTTTTTTGTAGTACGGTGACCAAAAGTGGTTGCAGTAATCCAGGTGTGGTCTTACTGCGGTTTTATAAAGTGGCACTAATATTTCATGTCATCTTGATTCTATGCTTCTGTTTATACAACCCAGAATTGTATTAGCTTTTTTGGCAGCGGCTGCACACTGCTGGCTCATATTCAAGTGATTATCTACTAGGACTCCAAAGTCCCTCTCACAGTTACTGTTAATGGTCTCTTATGGTAGACTTATATACACTTTGGCTTGCGTAGTGACAAGGTCTAACTGAAAGGTCAGATGGGAAAATTGTGGAGTTCTTAGCAACTTCCTTCAGCATCTGGCATTCTGCTCTTGGGTTGAACTTGCTGGAAGCACCTGGCCTGGACAAGTTGGCAGTTGTTTGAAATCCTATCCTTTTGTAGATGATCTTCCAAATAGTGGGATGATTGATATTCAATTGTTTAGTGATCTTTTAAAATCTTCCCAGACTCAAGGACATCTCTAAACTTCTTTCTAAAAGTCTTAGAGAGCGCTTTTGATCTAGACCAAGTTGTACCATGCGCTTCAGCAATGAAGAGCAAATCATACTAAACGTGTGAGGTTTAACTAAGGCAGGTTCCTTCCAGATCATCTCTAATGATTTCTAATCATTGGCACCTAACTTAATGCCCTTGATTCATATTTGATGAGGGTTATAGGGGCATACATACTTTTTCCACATGTAAAATTTGCATTTATGGTTTTTTTTTAATTAATGTTGAAATTAACATAAAATATTTGTATGTTAAAATCTGAAAAAATACGTTAAAATTTTTAAAGGAGTGTACTTACTCTTTCACTATTGTTTGTGTGATAGTTCCAGTTTGATACCAACAAACCTGCTGTAGAAAAATCAGAGGTTAATGTAAGGTTCAAAATCAGATACTTACGATTGTGTTCTCAGTATTGCCAATCCTCTTTATAGAGTGACAGACACTTTTCAATTTAAGTGGAAATGATGAATACTATAGAAATATTTCCATAGTGTAAAGGGCTGCTTTCATTTTTCAGAAGCATTAAAGTTGACTTGTTCTGCCATTAAACTAGATTGTGATTATTAGTGGTTTTAACCCAGACTGATGGGGGGGGAGGGGGGAGAAGAGAAGGAATGCTGTTAATGGATCTGAAATAAATCATTCTTACTGCAGGAAGGAAAAAGGACAGTTTATGACTTACAGACTTAAGAAAGTTTTTGAAATATGAATGGTTTGAAGTATTGTAGAAATATTGTATCACTTTTTCCACTAATAGGTGGTATGAATAACAGACACATTTAAAGAACCTTTGCTTTACACAATCATATTTTAATTTCCTGTTCTATATTCAAGTTTTATAAAGATTTTGATTAACATGGTTTGGAAATACTTCCATGAGTGGAAAATGTCTTCTAGATATAAAAGGAAATGAAATCTACTTGAGGGTCCGCTAAAGGAAAATGATTTTGGTTAATTTTCTCCAAATTGGAACAAACTAGGAAAAGAATAGTGGGGCTTCATAGAACAAGGCAAGCTGCAGGAAAAAAAAAAACCTGTTTTATCCTGCTCTACCTTAAAAGCAAGGTCCTATAAGGGAAACTAGAGATCTCTAGACTGAGTCCTATGTAACTCTGTAGGCCAAAACCCAAAAGGTTTAATAAAAAGAATTTACTGACTGTTTTTAATCTTAAATATTTGCAATTTTCCATGTCAATATCTTGTTTGTTTTGTACTTAATCATCAGAATTACTTATACATTTTATGTGTTCTTTTCAGACGGCTGCTGAACATTTGAAGAAGGCTAGTTTTCATATTGCTAAAAGTGTCCTAAATAGCAAGCACATTGTGAAAATGCTAGAAAAATACCTCAAGGTAAGAAAGCAGGATATTTGCTGCTCAGTCCAACTTCTGTCAGAGCAGTGGAGCAGAACTCCAGTTTGGTCTTGACTGAGCATTTTATTAGTTACTGAGTATGCTGCATGTAACTTTCATATAAAATGAAGAAACAATGCTATTTGTACAATTATGTATAATCTGAGCCTAGAAATAGTATGGAATTCACTTTTTTCCAGATATGTTGGATAAGTTGGGTACTTATTCTAATGATTAACAGAAAATGTATAAGACGTCTTTAGCTGTTTCTAAGTGTTGAGGAAGGAATTAAAATTAAATCTGATGAGAACAGTATAGTAAAACCCTAAATGGGAACTTAGTGCCCCAAATCAGCACTGCCCTGAAATATTTTTGTTTTTCTGTTTTGGACAAAGCACTGGGTTTCTTGCTTATGGCAAGGAATAATCTTTCTTGAATGAAATAGCTCTGCTTTGAACTCCCAACATTCCAAAGTCAAAGCATTATTTCCATGTATTCCCAAAAATCCTGTATGGAAATAATTGACATCAGCTTGGCCAATTTCAATTGTTAGACACTGATATATTAGGTGACAAAAATACGTGCATATAGCTCTGTGGGTCATGATCAGATTAGCATATTGCCTTGCTAAGAATTGAAAAGACAGTACAGTCTCCAAAGCAGGAGTGTGATAAACCCATGATGGAAAGAGTGCATGCCTAAATGGGCACTTGCATGCCATGTGAAAACTTCTGGTGGCCATCAAGGGTTTTCTTATGTAACATACCTAGTCATAGATAATGGATGACTTCCACTTCTGAGAGGAAAGATTGCAATCATCCAAGTGAAGATGAAAAGCAAGTTTGGCTGCTACTATTTCCTGGGAATCCAGGAGCAATCCAAGATTCAACAGGGACCCTCTTTTGGCAAACATGAATCATGGGGTCTTGTGTGTCTGCACCCACTCCCACTGGCAACACTTTGGTCTTACTCAGACTGACCACCTGCCAATTAACTAGTTCCTGCTAGGCAAGCACTAGCAAAATCGAGACATTGCTCTCCGGGTCCATTGAAAGAGACTTTGAGCTGAGAACATCAGCCTCTTACTGGTACTCATGGCCCATATATTGAGGCTGTCTTCCCTTAGCGGCCTCTCATACACGTTGAACAAGAGGGGTGACAAAATAAACCCTGCGGTAGCTCACATGAGAGAGCCCTGGGGCAGATGAGCAGTTGCCCAATGCCACCCTCTGGGATCTCTCGGAGGAAAAAAAATGGAACCACTCAAGCGCAACTCCGTCTACCCCTGCTAGGGTCCGCAGGTGCCTCAGCAACACCTCATGATCAACAGTATCAAAGGCTGCCGACAGGTCTAACAGAATCAGCATGGACCCCTGACCTTTGTCCATCAGCAGGAGGAGATCTTCGACCCACCCAGCACTGTCTCCGTACCATACCCAGGTGCAAAATCAAGCTGAAAGGGGTGAAGGAAATCTAAGGATTCCAGGTAATGCCAGAGATGCCCCATCAAAACACTTCTCATCACCTTCCCCAAGAAAGGAAGGCTGAAGGCAGGGTGAGATTGTTGACATCAGGAGATGAGTCTTGAATACTAACCTAATGCTTCCTGTCCTAAAGGATGTTGGCACCTTGCCCTTCCTGAGGAAGCCTGTGACAGTCTCTACCAGTCTGGGACTCTGAATCCCTCTACCCATTTTCTTGAATAGTGATTAATGGACAAATCCAAATTGCAGGGTAGAGCCTAATGCTCTTTAAAAAGTCCAGAATATCAATAAATAAGGCCGGTTGGCTGATTTGTCAGCCAGAGAAGATGGCACTACTTATGTTACACATGCATGAATCTTCTTTCATGGAAGCAGACGGGTCTGAATTTGATCCTGCTGGATCATAGAACAGATTCTTAATTTCTGGATACAGGAATCATTACTGTATTATTTAACCCAGTTTTGTGGGTGGGATTCATTGGATACAGAGAGGCACGGGTCTCTTCACTTACTGCCCCCATGAAAATAGGAGTTCAGAAATTGTTGCTTCTATGTGATCAGGTAATTGACTAGATTCTGCCCCTAGCATGCTGCTGCTATTTGTTGTACACATATTAGAGAAGAGTTTCAAGGATGGGGAGTATGGAACATAGTGAGTTTGGATACTATCGTGGTATAGACAGGCATATCATTAGTGTATGCCTGATGCTTTCATATGGTATTTTCTTTATTAAAGAACTAAAAGCCTCTTTAAAACCAAACAAAGCTCTGTTCCTGTGGTAGACAGTGCCAAAACCTGACCTCAATCTGAATAAAATTAGTATGGCTTCTATATGTACAATTCCCAGTACAGTTGTCACAGAGTGTTCTTGGACAGAAAGTAATCTACTTAATAATACCACTGAAATCTGTAAGTATCCATTATTATTTATAGCTCTGAGTCAATGCTGGACTTTGCTAATAGGATCAGAGAGAGCTGACTTGTTGGCTGTTAAATAAAGTTGGCCATTTCTTAAAGATTGGTGTTTCTGCCCTTAAATTGTATGCTCTAAAAGTAATTTGAGAAATGAATAGTTTTCAGAGGTCACTAGTACTGTATTTTAGCAAATATTTACTCCATTTATTGTAAAATTGCCCTTATAAATCTATAGTGAACTCATTGGAGTCCTTTCTTCCGACTGTAAGTTGGAGACTTAGCCAGTCTCACGATGTTTATTGCCAACAATGATATATTTAAAAAAAAACTTGAATAAAATATAGAAAAAATTTCTTGGATAATTTGAGAAATAATGATCCCTTCTGCACTGAAGTAGATGCTCACTTTTCAGACATTCAGTCTCAAACTTCTGTGTTCTAGGTCTGAGAGTCTCTAAGACAAGATCAGATAGTTAAACTCTGATAACATTGTACTTCCTCCCTTCATCAGGGTGATGATCCATTTACAGATGAAAGTGTTGACCAAGATGTTGAAGAATCTGAAGTTTTGGAAGGTGCTGAAGGTGAAAAGGAAAGTGCGACTCTAGAGAAAAGGGAGAATACTGGGGAGGTGATCGAAGCCAGTGAAGTTAGTGAATCTAGTAAAGCAGAAGAGGATGAAGCACCTTGCTCTGCTACAGGTTCTTCAAAAGGTGAAACTGACGTGAAGGATGAACAGGCAGAAGAGAGTCCAGCTGTATCAGAAACAGCAGACGTACCTCCTCAAGAAAATCTTGATGAGAAAGCTGAAGACGTCCAAGAAGAAAAGCAGCAGTTTATGGAGGAAGGGAAGGAAAATGCCCCTGAAATAATAACAGCTGAAAGCAGCAGTATTGAGGAGGATCCTGTGGGGGTAACAAATACAGAGCTGTCTCAGGAATGAATGATTATGTGAAGGTGTTTTTCCTGCTTTGCTATATAATCTTTTCGATACTTCCTCTTCATAATCTTTTGATGTATATTCCTGAATTGCTGCCAGCTTTGTTTTTGTCTGAAGCAAAGGATTCATTTTTCTGTATGGGAAACAGTCTTGTACTGTATTGTGAATAAGATAGAAATTGGCAAGCTGGTCAGGTTCCTTAGCTGTAAATTGATACCTTCCTGCATCTAGAACAAATAGAAATAAATAAATGTGTTGATACTGAAATCTTTTTGGCTTTCACTTTCCGATGCAAAAAGGAAATATGGCCTCATTTTGAAAACAGAATTAACCTTCTTATTAGGGAGGGAGTAGGTATTAATTGTCTTCATCCCCCCCCCCTAAAATTGATTGTTCATTTAACTTTCTGGAAAAAGTACTTGCTGCCATAACGACTGTTAATGTCATTTATCCAGTTTGCAGTATTGCATGAAAAATAGCATCTGTAATTATATACAAAATGTTAAGCACAAATTTACTGTGTATCACACTTGAGTTGTCGTTTATGCTGTGCATTATTTCAGAAATTGTACAGGGAATGATAAACTGGTGCTTCTTCATTATGTTGATAGAGAAGCACACACAAGGAGGAATGTTATAGCAACACTGTAGTCTCACTTCCCTCTTGTCTCCCAAAATCTGTCAGAGAGGTATTATTCAGAGAGTAGATTGCTGAAAACTGCTCCAAGCCAGGAATAAGGAAGCAATATCATGGATAAAACATAGATAAATTGTTATGATTGATGCTTGTAGCATAGCATTTGAAAGTAGAATGAACACTCTTCTTTTGTTGAATTAGCAATTAAATAAACTTCCAACATGAAAAATTACTATCTGGTGTTAGTTTAATTGGCTCCAAAACAGGCACTGAAAATATAATTTACTCAAGCTAAAAGACCTGTATTGACTGTTGTAGTTCAGGGTGCAGAGTTCTTTTCTTATTTCAAAATGACAGCTATTTGATAAAGTAATTAAACTTTTCTGATAGTGTATAAAAAAGTCAAATTTTTTATCAATTATATAGAACAATAGCAATTTCAACTTTTTATGAGAAAAAAAACAGAAACAAAAATATTCTCTAACAATATTTTTATGGTTTTTTTCTGCATATAAATGATTTTAAATTCATTAGATAACTATGCTCACATATTTTGACCGTACCTAAATAACATGTTTTTAAATGATTTCTAAGCATTCTTCTTTTGTCAGTAGTTGTATAATCAAAGTGGGCAGAGGAATCTTTATATTCTATCCAGTTGCTATGAAAAAAATGTACTTATTCGCTAAGATCATATTATAAAGCTCCACAAAAGTGCCCTATTTTGAAGTTTTATTTATTTTATTTAATATATTTATATTCTGCCCATGTCCCTGATTAGACAACCCAACTATGTATAAAACAAGAACAAAGGATGGCATGGGAATGGGGTCATACCTAGTTATCCAATGTGTGACTACTTATTTTAGTAAATGCATTGGCTTCCATTCACAACAGCTTGTAAAGCAGGCTATCTAGATTCCATCAACCTTTGTTAGTAAGATCATTCAAAACTGTTGATAGCCTGGAATTAAAATACCTACTGTTGGCCATAAACATTTTTCTTTGCATTTTATGAGTGCTCATTTCCAAGGACCTAATCATCACATTGTACTACGTGACTTTTTAATAAATCTTTATTGAATAAACCACAGTGGTAGGATTCTACACACTATATACATGGCTGACATGCTATAATTACTTAGCAACTACTTAGCAAAACATGTGCTTTCATCATAGAATAACAGAGTTAGAAGGGACCTTGGAGGTCTTCTAATCCAACCCCCTGCTTAGACAGGAAACCCTACACCACTTCAAACCACTTCAGATAACCACTTCAGGTTATCCAACATCTTAAAAACTTCCAGTGTTGGAGCATTCACAACTTCTGGAGGCAAGTTGTTCCACTGATTATGGTAATTGTCCTAACTGTCAGGAAATTTCTCCTTAGTTCTAAGTTGCTTCTCTCCTTGATCAGTTTCCATCCATTGCTTCTTGTCCTACCCTCAGGTACTTTGGAGAATAGCTTGATTCCCTTTTCTTTGTGGCAACCACAGAGATATTGGGACACTACTGTGTCTCCCCTAGTCCTTCTTTTCAGGAAACTTGACATGCCCAGTTCCTGCAACCGTTTTTCATATGTTTTAGCCTCCAGTCCCCTAAGCATCTTTGTTGCTCTTCTCATAAGAAGAGGCATCAGTTTTTAAATTTGTGTATAATTTCCAGCTGGGGAACCCATGTTCATTTTCTGCAAGCAAAACAGTCACATGTCTACTTAATGAATAACAAACTGCTAATTATATAAGCTTTTTATTGATCGATTTGCTTCCAATACTTGCACAATAGTCAGAATTTGGAAAGACCTTGGAGGTGTATTCCAGTGCCTTGCCCAAGACAAGAATCCTCATACTATCCCAGATAGAATGGCTTTCCGAACTTTGTTTGAAAACCTACCGTGATGATGTGAAACCCATGACTCCTGAAGGCAGACTGTTCCATTGCCTAATGTTGCTTTCAGGAAATTCCTTCTAATTTCAAGCTTAATTCTTCCTTTGTAAAACTTTCACCTATTTGTTCTATTCTGATCTTGTGTGATATGGATAATACATCCATATTCTTTTCCCCGTGACAGCACCAAGTGTTGGAAAATGGCTATTATGTCTTCCTATAGTCAAAGAAGGCTGAAACATTTTAAGTTCTGGAAAGCAAGGTAATATTTGGAAGTGGAAACATATCCCTGATTCAGGAGGGATAACACAATCACATATTCAAGGTTTTGATATTATTACTTATCTCAATAAAGTACAGATAGTCTTCAGGTTTGCAACCATTCATTTCACCACTGTTCAAGGTTAGGATGGCACTGAGTGAATGGTACTTAAAATTGATCCTTAGTTGCAGCCGTTGCAGGGTCCTCACTATTGCACAGCCACATTTACCAGTGTTCTCTACTGGTTCCCCACAAGTGAAGTCAATGGGGAAGCCAGCAGGAAGTCAAAAATTGCAGTCAAGTGAGTTCCTTGGTGAACAATCCTTATGGTCCTCACTTAATGACTGCAATAAGGATTAACCGCAATCTTAGAACAGCCATTGCTAAGTCACATAATCACATGACATTGCACTTTATGACCGCATTGCTTAGCAATGGCAAGCCAATTGCCATCATCACCTGACAGCTACCTGTACAGTTATATCTTCCTGTGGAGTTTATCCTTTAGTCTAATCTACTAATGGAGGGAACACTCTTCAGACTTCTTGGCATAACATATCCATTTCTTTAAGCCTCTCACCACCTTCATTCCATTCTTTCCAGTTCAGCATTTTCTTGTATTATGGTGATAAGAATTGGGTGTGGTATTCCAGGTATGATCTGATCAGTCGGCATAGAAAACTAACTTCCAGCAATCTCATACAAAAGTTGATACTGCTAAACATTGTAGCATCTCTGTCACATACTATTGACTCATACTTAAACTGTGGTGTACAAGGACATCCAGATGTTTCCTCTGTTGTAGCTTGCAGCCAGTTTTTCCTATGCAAGTTCACAGCCCTACATTTCTTACCAATTAATTGTGTTTTGTTAGAAGGGTGTTCTTCTAACACCCTTGTTAGAATTCCAGTGTTCAAAACTATCAAAATCCTTTGAACTTTGCTTCGCTTAACAATACACCCCAACACTATCATATGCAAATTTGCTGAGCATAGTTCTATCCTCTCTTTTAACGGCTTTATGAAAATACTGAAAAGTACTTGGCCCAGGATAGAATCCTTATGAAAAAAATTCCCTCTACTAATGGAATTTGAAAAATGGTATGTTCTACCTATCAATTTGTATGAGAATGGAACATTCCTTCAATATTCTGTTTGGCAAGTATTTTATATAACAACCCTGTTTTACACCTGAAACAATGTTCTTATGTCATCACAGTTCTGAAAAAGTTGCATGTATATTACTTAATATAGGTGTTTTCTGTTCATTATTGTTTCCAGACATACAGACTCAGTATAAAGAAGTTCCACACAATAAATGTGATTTTCGTCAAGATCTGCAAACTTTTCATATCATACAGACATAGTGAGTGAATTAGGGTGTATCATGTGGTTATTCCATATATTTTGAGCTACAGTTTCAAACGGTCTGCTCATAGTCATGTGCTACTACACCACAAACCCACAGATTTGTTACTATACTGGTTAGGTAACATTTTCTTCCGATATGTTTGTAGAAGAGGAAGCAAAACTACTGGAGAAAAAGATAAGGATAGCTAAAAGAGTCACAGTGGAAAACTTTTGGAGATTTTCTGTTGGAGAAGGCTTTTGCAAATATATTGATTTGGTTTTAATTGTTCATTTGTGACATTGGTGTTAATTTATGACATTTGCTTTAATTCTGTAGTTCTGGTGATATAAATTAAAGCAATCAGAATTGTGGAATCGAAAGAGCTAAGGATCAACCTTGGATGTTGGAAAAAATGTTAGTGTTTAGAATTCAACTTTGCGCTAGTGCACGGGTGTCAAACTCAATCGCGTCTGTGATGTATCATGACATTTTTTTGCCTTTGCGAAGCTGGAGTGGGTGTGGCCTGTGCGTGACGCATCTGGTCCATGGGTGCTAGTTTGACAGTCTGCTTAGTGGATTTTTTAATAATACGACAGAACCTTCTGTACTTGCAACGTGCAAAGGTTTTCAAATTCTGCTCAGTTTAACACTATAGTAGGGACTTTGGGGCAGCATTTGAGGTATAACGTATAATTTATTCCTCTGCTTCAGTTAGCAGATGTGCCTCCATTTTCCCACAATGGATGTGCTACATCCACACATTTTCTAAAAAAGGAATTGAGCTTAAATGTGTAGATGTCGCACATGTCTGCTTTCTTGCAGATAACTCCTTTCTGCACAAAAAACCTAAAAAAACCAGTCATTCAGTTAGTTCTTCATTGTGGTCATTGGCCAGAATTCTGCAAATTAACAGAATAAATAAACTGCTTCTTTTAAATTAAAACAGTGGTTCTCAACCTGCGGTCCGTGGACCCCCAGGGAGGCACAATGTCATCATAGGGGGTCCACAAAGGCTTGAAGACTTATGTTTTAAGTTAAGACTTAAATCTTGAGTTAAGTCTTGCTGGTACGTAGCCATGGTATGTGGCCACAAAAGGTTTAATTTAATTTAAAGGAGGTCTATGGTAGAGAAAAGGTTGAGAACCACTGTTATAGAATATTAGAAAAAGTACACACCCACCCAGCAATAAGAGCAATTCAACTGTGCACCCACACTGGTGATAGCCAACTTTTGTTAAGATATCCACAAGCAACATTGAAACAAGATGCTTTAATTTGGATTCCTATACTGAGCAGGATATGGAACTACATAGTCTAAATCAGTGGTCGGCAAGCCGCGGCTCGCAAGCCACATGCAGCTCTTTACACATTTTAATGCGGCTCTTCTGTGTGCCGGGCGCCCGCTCCCCTCCCTCCCACTGTTCCCTCTAAGGTGCGCGGCTGCTAGAACTGGCCGCCCGCAAAGGACCTCCCCGGACTTGTTTTGGTGAGCGCGGGGCGACTGACGCCAGGAAAGCAAGCCCGGGGAGGAGGTCCTTTGTGGGTGGCCAATCCTAGCTGCTTGCGCCCGGCGCTGCAGCTAAAGTAAAGCCCCTGCCGCTACAGGTTTTAAGGAGGAAGACATGGGGGGGGAGTGACTCGCTAACAAACTGTACTTTCGCTTTATCTCCTTCGGCCTTAATCTGTTTAAATCGCCCTCAGTATTGGGGGGGGGGGGAGAAGACACAGAAGATATTGCATTTCAATGACACTTTGTGGCAAGGACACGTGTTAGTTGCTCCCTTTCAGCCTCAAAACAACTCCGAAAGCGGCAAGCGGGGAACGGCAGCAACTTCCCTCTTCCAACAGCCCCCCCCCTCTGGGAAAGTGGCTTTTGTCGGTTGCCTTTTGAGCGGCCAATCCTAGCTGCTTGCGCCCGGCGCTGCAGCTAAAGTAAAGCCCCTGCCGCTACCGGAATATCTGCTGCCGCCTCCTCCTCCTCTAACAGCACCCAACGCTGCGGCAGAGGTGAAGCTGCCAAAGCTCCCGCCGGCGTCCCCGCCCATGGCAGCGGCGCCTCCCCCTCCGTTCGGAGCACCTGAGTTGGGTCCCGCGTTACCCTGCCCCCTCCTCCTCTGCTGTGCTTTTGAGGAGCCATGAGGCCACGGGAGCAGTAGGAAGGCGGCGGGGGGGCAGGAGCAGGGAAAAAAGGCCTCATGGCTTCTCAAAAGCATGGCGGCGGCGGAGAAGGCAGCAGGGGTAACGCGGTGCTCCGAGTGGAGGGGAGAGCCAGCGGGAGCTTTGGCGGCTTCACTCCAAATGTAGTGGTGCTGTTGGAGGAGGAGGAGGAGGCAGCTGTTGTTCTGGTGGCGGCAGGGGCTCGTCGTCGACATCTTCAGCAGCAGCCCTGCCCCCTGTGAAAAAAGCCGAAGATGGATCCACGCAGATGACGTCGCCGCAACATGACTGGAGGAGGAATTCTGAGAGTTGAAGTCCACAAGTCTTCAAGCTGTCAGGTTTGAAGACCCTGGGTTTTTTCTTTTTTCTAAAGGGTTAGGGGTTCAAGGGTCTTGCAACTTGACAGCTTTAAGACTTGCATGCTTCAGTGCCAGAGTTCCTGAGCCAACATGACTGGAGGAGAAATTCTGGGAGTTGAACTCCACAAGTCTTAAAGCTGTCAGGTTTGAAGACCCCTGGGGTTTTTTTTTTCTAAAGGGTTAGGGGTGCGAGGGTCTTGCAACTTGACAGCTTTAAGACTTGCGTGCTTCAAATGCCAGAGTTTATTGAAACTAAAAACAGTGTACCATCCTATGTATTTTCGGTTTTAAAAATGTGGCTCTCAAAATAAATTTCAATTGTGGTTTTGGCGAGATTTGGCTCAGTTGAAAAAAAAGGTTGCCCACCACTGGTCTAAATGATTTCTTCCAACATGTATGATTCTAGAATTTTGTTGGATCTCATTCTACATCCCATTTGTAGTTTATTCAAACTTGAAAGAAAGATAGTTATGATCCAGTACTATTTCTTTCATATTTCATAGTGCAGGTTCAGTGATCAGGGTTAATAAATGTTGCAGCTGAATTTTATACATGTTCTTTAAATTAAAACGAAGAGCTAATGGCTGAATTACTCTTTCTTCTCAGTAAAACATAATAGGTACATGTCTTTCAAGAGGCAACTGGACTTTCTGATTTTCTTTGAAGACGTTTCGCTTCATGCTGGTTGCCAAGCTTCCAAATTTTGATCACATGACTGGGGATGCTACAATGGTTGTAAAGTGTGAGAATTGGTTGTATCACTTTTTTTAGTGCCATTGTAACTTCAGTCATTAACTGAATGGTTGAAAGTCGAGTCTACCTATACTTCTGTACAGATGCATATGGTGTTCTTCCAAAAATTATGAATAGGCAAATTCCAGAGGAATATTTATCTTTCATTAGTCTAGGCCTATAGATACATTTTTGTCTGTTGCCCACAGGCATTCCCATTTTCTCTGCAACTGATTGATTGGTTTATACAAGCATTACTATTTATACTGTAGTGAGAACACTGAAGTAAGTTGTTTTGTGTAACTTATTTCTGCACAGTACATGGCTGCTTCTGGAGCAGTGTGTCTTATTTGGAAAAGGTCCCAGATAAATACATCTTGGATGAACGATAGTTGGGAAGCTAATAACTCTGCCAGTGGTAGCCATGCTTCTGACTGCTATGCTTTCACTAGTCTCTCTCTCCACATCCACTTAGTTAATCTATGTGCTATTAAGACAGACAATAGAAGCAAAATAAATCCTCATTCATCATCTGGAGTAAAAAGTGGTGTCAGAGAGTGCTGAAGTTATACAACTTGCAGCAGTTCATTTAATGTCCGTTCAATGTTGCAATGGCACTGAAAAAAGTGACATGATCATTTTTCACATTTCAGACCATTGCAGCATCCCCATAGTCACATGATCAAAATTCAGATGCATGGCAACTTACTCATGACTGTTGCAGCGTCCCAGAGTTATGTGATCAACATTTGCCACTGTTAGAAGAAAAATCTGGTCTAGTTCCAAGCCAGGAGAAAGGCGCTAGAAATAAAATGGAGGCTGACTGGTTGCAAGGAAGGTTTATTTGGATTGCAGAAACTTCATTGACAGAAACATGTTTCTGGGGTGGCTGAACCCCTGGTTTAGGAATTGATTTTTAGAGGGTTCTGCTCTAGGGGGTTGTGCAATGTAGTGAGACTTGTGTCTTTTGCTATTCTAATGATGGTAGGTTAATCCTATTATGTCCTAAAGGTCATGTCCTGTTATTAGAATTTGGGTGAGAAATGTACATTTTAATCCCATCATCTGGAGCTGAAGGTGTTTTGTTTGTGAATAGATAGGCTCAGTCCTGAATGGGCACAAAATATCCATCTCTAAAGACTTCAGGCATCTGCTGGAGGCTTTTTTACTATGCAGGAAACAGGGATTGCTTTCTGCCTTTAAGAGCATGTTTTTCCATTTCTCCTTTGAGGAAATATAATATTCTGCCTCTCTTTAATATTAAGAATAAAGAATATTTTAATCTGGGGAGGGGGTGGATTTCTACACAACCTTCTGACAAGAAAACTGAGGACCCAAATTCACTTAGCAACCAAGCCACTAATTTAATAACTGCAGTGATTCATTTAACAACCGTGACAAGATAGATTGTAAAATGGGGAAAATTAATTTAACAAATGTCTCACTTAGCAACAGAAATGTTGGGCTCAATTGTGGTCGTAAGCCGAGGACTACCTGTACTGGATATCAAGGCATGCTTACGAACCGGCACAGCGAGTGATTCGTGGTAACTGTAACTCGGCCACCCCCTCTCCCTTCCATGGAGAGGAGAGCGATGGAAGGCGGCCGGTCGGCCAGCGCTTCACAATCCTCCTAATTCCAATTTATCTAAACTTGTCAAGGAGAAAGCTGGCGTCGTTTTCCTTGGCATCTCTTCCAAAGCTTCCACTCCAAGGCGGCCGCTCGTTATTTGCGCCGCAGGCGCGGAGGCTGGGAGCTAAGTACGCCCGGATGGTTAAAGTCCTTGGCGAGAACAAGGCCGCTCCTACCGCTCCGCCGGCTCGCTATGCCTAAGCTTGAACGAGGGCGCCCTTTACTACACGGAGGCTCTTTTCTCATAAAGTGCTGAAGCAAGAGGAACGATTGGCAGACCAACCTTCGGTCTGTGGAGAAGGAGGTGAGGAGAGAGAGGATTACAAGCAACCGCTCTAAGGGGCATCGCTTCCTCAGATGCTTCTGAGTACGTGCAGAGATTCTCAGTCATCCAGGTCATGGTTGTCCCAAAGGTGCTTTTTTTCAAGAGGCAATTTGGTTTTTCGGGTTTCTCATCCAAGCAGCTTTTTCAGCTCAGAACAAGCTTCTTGGATGAGAAGCGAAACGTCTTCAGAGAAAGTCGAATTGCCTCTTGAAAAAGCACTTTGGGGACAGATTCAGAATTTTCAAATCAGTACATTTGCACGGCGGAAAAGCTTGTTTGGGTCTATGTGCATTAGCGACGCCTTTCGTGGCTTATATTCGGTCCGATCTTCAGAGGTGGAGAGCAAAACAAAAATGAAGGCATCACAGATATTAAAAAATAAAACACCCGCGAATCCATCTAGCGGTCATCCTGATTTTTTTTGCAGGTCGGAGCTGGGAGCCTCGCTTTGTGGGAGGAAAGTGAATCATCACGGAGAACTCAATCGAAGAAGTCACCGTTTTTTGAGCTCGGGAGCAGCAGAGAGGTGTGGTGTCACGTTAAAACCCTTCAGACAAAGCGGCGGCACGTGAATTCGGATGTCGATCTGACAGTGGCCCTGCCTAATGGACCGATCTGGAATGCTGCCTCTTGGCAAGCAGGAGAGGGACCTTGATCACCCGGCTTCTTGGTGCTGGTATCGTGCTGGAGAGAAAGCTAAGAGGCAATGACAAGGGAGGAAAAACCCTCTCGAAACTGCGACATTATTGAAGGAAAGGCAGCGTCCTTAGCAATAGGGATCTCTTAAAAACGGAGGCGTCATCCACTCCGCTTCCCGCTCGCTCCCGAGTCCTGTCGCAGAAATGAAGGCAATTTCACTCTCCTCGCCAGTCCCACCGCCGTTCGATTCAAGAGGCGTGCCTGAGAATTCGAAGTCCTCTGTTTTACGCGAGGCGGGACTTGCTGCGTGATGACGTAACGCGCTGCGCGGTGAGGTCAGCGTAGTGCCGCCGTTGCTGGTCCCGCTGCCCGTCGCTCGGTCTGCTTTAGTCGGGTTTTTTCTTGAGGTACTTGGCCCTCCAGGAGGACTGTGGAGCTTTGTCTGCGGCCGGGGTTATACGGTATTTGCCCCGATAAGAAGATTGCTGGCAACACAGCCTGCTTGCGGCTTATCGTTTGCTATCAGGTAAGAGCTGGGCCGGGCCGGGAGAGGCTGCGGAGGTTGGTATTCTCCTTGGGTAATTACGTTGCCTTGCCGGCGTAACCCGCATTGCGTAATGTGACCGTTGCGTCAGGCGGATTACGTATTTTGCGCCGGGGCCTATTGCGCAAAGGTCTTTTGAATCTGCGCCGTTGGTTGATGGGGGTTTTCCGAGAGTGGAAGGAGCATTTTCTCCGTCTGTCTTTATGCATATTTCGCAGCTACCATACATATTGTCTGCGGGAACAATTGCGTGGTAGTCGATTTGGTATTTTGCACGGTTACGCGGATTGCGGTAGGTGCTGAGGAGGGCTTGGAGAGGATGCGGAGTTTGCGTAAAAGCGTCGTTCCCCCCCCCCCCGTAGGATACGTGATTGTCGTAAGCGTGTCTGTGTCCTCAGCGCGTACCGCTAGGAAGTCGGACTCCCGTTTCCAGGGCGCTTCCCGCCTTTGCTGGCTGATCCCGATGGCTGCGCGCCGGGGTAGATCTCCGTCCGTGCGCCGAAAGAGAGGAGACTCTCTGCGCCCGGGGAATCCGGTCTTAGTGCGCGGGTGGCGCAGTGAGGGAGCCTGGGCGGGGCGGGTGCTGATGATACTTCCTGCCGCCGCCATTTTGTCGTCGAGCAGGAGGGGGAAGCGGCGGTGGTGGTAGCGGCTGCGGCCCGCGCCTGGAGGGCAGCCGGCTGGTAGGCAGCGATAGTTGTTGGAGGGGGAACGGGAAGGCTGGCTGGCTCTGGAGGAAGGAGCGCCTCTGGGCCGCTCCGCCTTTCGCGCCGTGCCCGCCTGCTGAAGGCGGCGGTTCCCGTAGGCCCGGCCTGGCGCTGCTCCTCTCCTAGCGCCGCCCCCACCTGGCATTTCAGGAGAGCTCGGGGGTTGTGTGCCTTGGCTTCCAGAGACTCCCCGAGAGCGGAGGCCTTTGCTGGCTGTTTCCTTTGGCTGGGGACTGGCGCCTTTCTTGGCTCCCAAGGCACAGCCTTTCTCGTGTTTTGTAACCAGACCGGGAAGACTGAAGTGGCGCGGGGGGAGCGGCATCCTGACTAGCCAGGCCTCAGTTGGTCTCCGTGTCGAGCTCGGTAGCAGCTTGTGACCGGATGGTCCGCGCTGCCGGGCGTTGACCCCTTAACGGCTCCTTTTAAAACTCAGCTGCCTACCTGGTGATTCCCCTAAACTTTCTCTTCCCTTCAAATGTTCTCTTACACCTTACCGTTCTCTCTTTTCTACCGTCCTTTTCCCAGGTGGTCAAATAAAACGCGTAGCACGAGGCGAAAAGTTCTGTGTGGTCTTAAATGTAAGCATGGATTGGAATCCAAGTATTTGTTTGGAAAAAGTAGAAAGGGACTATTGCATCTTGTTACTTAATTTCTGAAGGATACCTTTCCTAGTAGGGCTTTCAAAATAAAACTTCCATGAATGGGATTCTTAATAGGTTGTCTCACCTTCGACAGCAGTTTCAAAACGTGAAATATTCCCCTTTTTATAAACCAGAGATAACTGTCACTAATTCTTGTATAAATAGTTACCTAGATAGTTAGAAATAATTTTATTTAACATATTGGATTCTGTAAACCGCATAATGTTCACTATGCTATGCCATAAAGGGCGCCTGTTTTTTGTTTAGAGGTATGTTGCAGATTTAGGTGGCTAATAAAATTTACAATATCAAAGATTTTGTTCCGTATTATTAATCAGCCTCTAAACTGACAGGTTGGTTTGGAGTAAAGAGTGGTGTTTTTTTTTTGTAAGTAACAAAATAAAACTTGGAAATCCTGGCCAACTATCAAAGTGATTCAGTCAATTATTATATGTACGTTTGTATTACAATCACTCAAGCTTTCACTGGTTATATATATACTTATAGTGACCCAATCAGGTATCTCCCTGACCGTGCAGTTACTCACCTTGTATGAAAGTAGTTAATTTACTTTTTTCATCTTCATTTTAGTACATTGTATATGTAAGAACTTGTTTGCAACTTATGTAGAAGACTTAGAAATGGACAACTCAGCTTATGTCATGTTATTTTAGGAATTTTGTTTGATCCCAGCAGCTGATATGTGATAGTTCTGAAATTTAATTTAGATATGTTCTTGAGGAAATATTTCTGCAGAAGAAAGTACTTTGTTTTTCTCCTTTCTCAATTACATCACCCCAACCAAAGATAATAGAGATTAAAGAGTCTTACTTAAATTAGCTTTCTGTCATCAATATTATCTGATATAGTTAGTTTGTATGCTATATTGAAGGATAAATAGTTGCAGATTACTAAAAAAGGAGCTGCTACTCAAAAAGAAATACCCCATTTTGATGAAAATATTCAATTAGAAGTGTTTAAATACTCCAGTTGTGCAAATTGAAAACTAAACTATTAAAATTGTCATCAGAAACTTTTAGGATTGCCAGAGGTGTTACAATTACAATTTAGCTTGTCATACATGAACATTTTCCATTTTCATTGCAGATTTGCCTGTATCATAGCTACCCCTTCTCTTGGATTTTAATAAATCATTTTCTGGGCAAAAAAAGTCACAAAGACTGTATGGGTCATGTAGGCAAAGATGATATTTGGGGAGAGAATTCTGCCTTTCATTTGCTTTGAGTATAGGTTAAAATTTCCTTTGCATTATATTTTTGAAAACTATGCTAAACCCTTAATGAGATTTACACAGGGCAATATATGAGACTGCACTTCCACATATGAAATATATGAATCATATCTGGTATCAGTGGAGTATTCTTTTCCTCAAATGAATAATCAAGTCCTAAGTGCCCTAAGCATATCATTATAAGGTTGACTGCTTAGCATTAAGTAGTCAATATTCACAAATTCATCTGATGTTTATATGAATTTCATTCTGATGGAGGTGGGCCCACATATGCAGTTCTTAAAATATATTGCTATGTGGCAACAGATGAGAGTTAAAATCCAACCTGTCAAATAACTCATCAAAATTCAGTAGCTTAGCACAGAAAGTCCTTGACTTACAAACACAAATTGAGACTACAATTTCTGTTGCTAAGGAAAGCTGTGGTTAAATGAGTCTTGCCTGATGCTACAACTTTTTTCCATGGTTGTTAAATGAATTATTGCTGTTGCTAAGTGAATCCAGCTTTCCTCATCAACAGAAACAAACTTGGAAGGTGGCAGATGATGTTCATATGACCATGGGGTCATGCAACAGTTGTAAATACATACTGGTTACTAAGCACCTCAATTTTGATCACATGGCCATGGTAGTTAGAGCAAGGATCAGTGGTAAATCATTTTTTTTCAGTGTCATTGTAACTTTGAGCAGGTGTTAAATAAAGGGTTATAAGTTGAGGACTACCTATAGTAAAAGAAGTAGCAGTGATGTAATTGATGCTAATAGTGATTTCACTATATTTAGAACTCTGGGATCAATACTTGGAAGTTTATAGTATTTCAGTTGTTTGTATGGGGGAATAGATGGAAAATGAGAAGAGAACCTAGGATACTGTTTCTGAACCTTGGCAACTTTAAGACACATGGACTTCAATTCTTAAAAATTCCCCAGCTGACATACTAGTTAGGGCAGGGGTTCCCAACCAGGGGTGCGAGAGGATATTCCAGGGGGTGCGAAAACTTGGATTTAGAAGTTTCAAAATTATAATGTATATTCATAATTATATGTATATAATTATTTACTTTTGTAAGGGGTGCAAGAATATATCAAAAGCGTTTTAGGGATGCTGGGTATAGCAAAGGTTGGGAACCCCTGAGAGGGAATTCTGGCAGTTGAAATCAACCCATTTTAAAGTTGCCATGATTGAGAAACACTGGTCTAGAATATGTCTTTATAAGGACAATTTGCTCTGGAAGTTCCTGCTTGATTTTTTGGAAATATCTGTTGCAGTAAAATTTGAATTTATTTCACATTTTAATTGCTACATAAATGGAAGGATTTAGTAGTGGTATTTGATTTGCTGATTTGAGATCTTGGACTTAGAGCCATATATATGTTTTGAACCAATTGTTCCTAAGAGCAGCAGTGTAGAACCTGTGTAGCAGTGTGACATGATCGGGGATTGTTGCTGTTATTGTCCAACACGGGTGTTAAACTCACATCATCATGGTATCATCACGTGGCATTGTGATTTTTTCCCTCTTCACTAAACTGGGCGGAGGTGGAGCAAACACATGATGCATGTGGTCCAATACATTTTACATCCATCAACTTTCCTATCCTTATCATAGAATATGAAGATGATTCAGGACATGTTTTTATGGTGTCATTCCCCACCCCCTTTCATTGTGGCTGCTCTTGCTCATTCTGTGCTGGTAAAGGGCATCATTTTTTCAGTCGGCAATATTTCAGATGCATAGATTTTTTCCCCCATTCCTGTCTTATGAGTCAGATTTTAAAATGTCTTGAGTCTTCTAATACTATGAGAGGTTATCTTTGAAATTCCCAGAGATACTCATTTCAATTCATGTCCAAACAGTATACCGTGTTTCCCTGAAAATAAGACAGGGTCTTATTTTCTTTTGACCCACGGAATAAGCACTTGGCCTTATTTTCAGGGGAGGTTTTGTTATTTTTGAGGTGCAGGAGATGGCAAGCATAGTAACTTCATGGCACTGCTGTGTTGCAATATTTTTGGGAAGGGCTTATTTTCAGGAGGGCTTATTTTAGCGAATGCACTCAAAAGCCCGATTGGGCTTATTATCCGGGGAGGTCTTATTTTCAGGGAAACAGGGTAACTTTTAATAGACATCATCAATTTCTCTTGTTCAGGATGAAAAGTAGGTAGCCCTGGCATTTGTGGCAATATGGAAAGTTTGCAGTTCTAGGATTTTAAAAGTGAAAATGTTTTTTTTTTAGAAACGGTGTCACTTCTATTGTATGAAGTGTAGCTGATGCTATAGCAGATGCCTCTAGTATCTCTTAATATCAGTCTAGGTTGTATAGTTAATTGATTAGACAGCAGCTATTATTGTGGTTTTTAATTGTATTTAGTCTGTGGGAATTGTTTACTTTAGATCTCAGTGTCCATGATTAATGCTTACATTGCAGGAGAAAACCAGGTGGTGGCTGCTTTGGTCCAGCTGCCAGCTTCTGCAGAAGACCCTGCCACCATTCAGTCCAAACAAACTAGCATTAATAACATGCAGTGTTTTTGAGTTTGGGAACTTTTCAACAAGTAAAATGATACATATTATAGGGTGTGAAACATGGATGTCATGTCAAAAAGTACTTGCCAAGAATTACGCTGCTGCATTTTGGATCAATTGAAATTTCTCAGTAGTCCTCAAATGCAGCACCATCTAAAAGGTATTGCAGTAAATTAGGTAAATCCTTATGAGGACATGAGCTACAATCATAAAAACCTTTCACTCAAGATAGATTGCAGTAGGCACATCAGCATAACCTTACCTGTGCAAAAGTCTCCCTGACTATGATCTCCACCTGTCCATTTAATCAAAAAGCATGAGTTTAAGAGGTTCCCACAGTTGCTCCTCCACACCCCCAAGAGCTTTCTGGATAGTGATATTCTTTAAGAAAATCTCAGATTGTGTTTCTCATTGTTCTCCATAGTGAAGGGGGAGGAGTATCCAGGATGGGTTGACCTTATCCTCCAGCTGATTGGACTGAGTCAGATAAGCTCTTGGGACACCCCCCTGGCCCACCAGGCACCGCCCCGTTATCGACTCAGTCCTCAACTGGAGGGTTTGCCATCCTGGAGCTCCAAGAAAATTGAAAAAGTTTTAAGAAAAGAAAAAAAAAAGCATCGCAGCAACTGACAGAATCAGCAGGATTTTAAAAATTGAATTTCATTTGGGGTGCTTGCAGAAGAAAAATGAGTGCTGTAAATCTTACCAATTTAAAGTTTTCTAGATGGCAGTTGATACTTTATTACTCTTATTTAAATTAATTATCAGTTCTTTTATCTCTGCTCTGTTAGAGGAAGAAAATCAAGCTAGAATAAATAGATTATTCAAGAATACAAAATAGGCTACTTTTTCAACATTTGGTTAAAAAATTGAGTTCTTGTGATTCAGTTATCTAAAAGTTTATATCCATTAGGTTTTGAAGATGAACATTTAGAGATTCCTTTGATTTGAATGACCTCTGACTTTCTAAATATACTTAATACTTGCTTCTCTCAATTTTTAAATAATAATTGTCCACTCTGCTTGAGTGAAGTTCTTGGCTGAAAAAGAGATAAATATATTGAAATACAAGAGAGGGCTTGGTGATAAAATGTCAAATAAAAACTAAAAATGAGTATGGTAATGTGGAGAAATTCCTTGTCTCTCATTTCAAACTTTGGGGAGCAGAAAATTTTAGTTACTGCATTTTTCGGAGTATAAGATGCACTGGAGTATAAGACGCACCAAGGTTTTGAAGAGGCTAATTTTAAAAAAAATTGCACTCTGCAAACCTTCCAATACAGCCCATTTTTTTTCAAAAAAGGGGCATGAATAGCTCTTAGAAGGCTTGTAGAGTCTGGGGGAAGGGGGGCAAAAATGAGCAAAAAACGGCCCATTTTTCATCCAAAAAAGGACATTAGGTAGCTTGCAGAGTGCTCCTGGGGGGGGCAAAACTGAGCAAAAAACGGGCTGTTTTTTGCTCATTTCTGCCCTCCCCAGCCTCCAGCAGCACTCTGCAAGGTTCCTAAAAGCTATGCACAGCCATTTTGGTGAAGGGGGCAGGGTTTCAGGAGGCAAAAAAAATATTCATTGTCATTCAATGTACTAGAATTTGGGTTTTGCATTGAAAAAAATTATTGACAAACTGCTTTCTGTTTTCCTTAAGAAGTAGCTAATACATAACATGTCAATACATTGTTCATTACTTAACCTTGTAGTTACAGGTAGTACTATGACCGTAATCGAGTGCACAATTTTGGTAATACGTTACGATGGTGATATAGTGGATTATCATGTGACTGTGCCTGCTTATGACATTTTAAGCAAACACTGTGGTCATTAAGTAAACCTATTGTTAGCTATGATGAGTTTTTTTCCTGGAGACTGGAAGTAAACACTGGTTTCTGGCAAAAACATAAGTTGTGGTCAGGTAATTGCAAGATATCAGAACTCCAAATCCCGATCATGTCCCATTTTCAGGGCCCATTGTAACTGAGTAGTCACTATGCAGCTGGTCATAAATCAAGGGCTACCTGTACATGATTCCATATGCTTTCACTATTTGCTTTCAGAACAGAAATGACCACACCACCACCAGGCTTATTAGATTTTCCTAAAATTAACTGTCTAAACTTAATTGGATTCCCTCTGAATCTCCAATCAGAATTCCTTTCATGGCCTTTACGATGAATATAGTTGATACGTTGAGGATAGTTTAGAGGTTACAATTCTCAGTTTCTTAAATGTAGTCAAGATGCAACATTTGTTATAGAATTATTACTGCATCACACTTCATATTTCATATTCACTTCACAATATAAGTGCACAAAGCAGAAACAAGATTTGTTTTAAACTGGGAAAAAATTAATTTTAGATCAACCCTGGTAACTGCAGTGCTGCTTCATTGTAGAGTAGTGGTGGGTAGTGTTCCTGGGAAGGAACAAAGAATGCCAGGAACATATGGCAAAAGTATGTACTCTCATGAGGGCCATCTATGTAGGAAGATCATCACAAATTTCAACTAAAACAAGCAGGCATATCTCTACTGGGCAGCATCAATATGGGAGATAATAGAGTCAGATTATCACATTAATGACAAAGGCATCATTTAATATAGGCAGTCCTCAATTTATGCTAGTAATTGGGACTGGAATTGTGCAGATTACTGACCATATCATAAAGTATGATGTCACATGACTGCACTGCTTAGTGACTGCACTGCTTAGTGAGTTTCTGTGATTAAGCGTAACATCATGTGATTGCCATTTGCAACCTCCCGCCAGCTTCTCCAATGACTTTGCTTGCAGTGAAGGTCATAAATGGCAATTGTGACTACAGGGCCCTGATGCTGTAATTGCAGGCTGGTTGCTAATTGGCTGTATTCTGTACATGTGACTGGGAACATGGATGGCTGGGACTTCAAAGACTGGTCATGAATAACAACTTGTTTAGCACTGTTGTAACTTCAGATGGTTGTTGAAATAGTTGTTAAGCAAGACCCACTTGAACATAACAGAACACAATGGTAGATTATCCTTGTATTTTCCCAAGTAAACCATGTATATAGCCTTGATAATAATTGATAATACAGTGCTGGATGATGAATCCCCTCAAGTCAGGTGACATTCAACATACTATTGAGAGAGAGCTGAGAAGCTTTCAGAGAACCTATAGGTATCTTTGACTTATGACTAGTTGCTTTAGCATCCATTCAGACTTATGACAGACAGCCCCAAAAGAAGTTATGATCCAGTTCTGAAGTTATAATGGCCACACTATTATTTTGGGCACTTGGCATCCCGCCCACATTTAGTTTTTTGGGGCAAGAAATTACCCAAACCAAGCCTAGCAACTAAAGTTTGCTTAACCATGGTATTCGCTTAACGACTACCACAAAAAAGCTTGTAAAAATAGGTCTGGTTATGACATGACTTGCTTTATGACTGTCAATGACTTAAATTGTAATGGGCAGACTCCAATATGGTCATAAGTCAGGACTACCTGGAATGGTGTTTTTGATGTAACTTGATTTAAAGCCTTGTGGATGTCTTAAGTTGCTAATATTGTCAGACAAGTAAAAAAATCCAAAGTTGCAAAGACAGTCACTAGGAAACATGGAATATAAGACTCATGGACTTGGAAAAGCTTCACACAGAGTTGAAATGAATCTAGCACACATTGATATTTTAAGCATTAGCCAATTGAAATAGTCTGGAGTTGGACATTTTCAGTAAGAAGATCATACATATTACTACTTAAGAGAGGAAAAGCAAAGAGCAGCTTTGCTTAGTCATGAAAGATATAATAGAATCACTACCTGAATATAATGCAGTCAGTCAATGACTGGGCAAATCAATTGTACTTCATAGGCAGTTGTTTAATATGACAATGGGTGACAACAGACTCAAACTCAACCACTCCAAGACGGAGTGGCTGTGGCTTCCGGCCCCCCGGTTCAACCAGTTGCTTCCATCTCTGGCCATCGGGGGCGAGCAACTGGCCCCCATGGAGCGGGCGCGCAATTTGGGTGTCCTCCCGGCTGTCCATGGATGACCATGTAACAGCCGTGGCAAGGGGGGCGTTCCACCAGGTTCGCCTGGTGCGCCAATTGCGCCCCCTATTGGACCGGGATGCCTTACGCACAGTCACCCATGCGCTGGTGACGACCCGCCTAGACTACTGCAATGCTCTCTACATGGGGCTTCCCTTGAGATGCACTCGAAGACTACAGTTGGTCCAGAATGCGGCCGCGCGGGTGATTATGGGGAGTACTAGATACTCCCATGTAACACCTCTCCTGCGCGAGCTGCACTGGCTTCCTGTGGCCTATTGGGTGCGTTTCAAGGTTTTGATTACCATCTTCAAAGCGCTCCATGGCACAGGACCTAGCTACCTGCGGGATCGCATCCTGCCCCATACATCCCTACGACCAATCCGCTCTCATAGAGAGGGACTTCTCCGGGTGCCGTCCACTAAACAATGCCAGAGGGCGACACCCAGGAGTAGGGCCTTCTCTGTGATGGGCCCAGCCCTTTGGAATGACCTCCCCCTCGACATTAGGATTACCACCGACCTCCGCTCCTTCCGTTCAAAACTCAAGACCCACCTTTTTCAATTATCTGGCCTGGCTCAACCATAATTCCATCTTATTCCTCCTGACAGTCTTTTTAAATTAGTAATTTTAAACTGGGGTATTTTAATTCCTAATTTCATTATTATTATTTTCCAGTAGAGTGGAGGGAGGGGTCACAGCAGGGTTAACACAGCCTGATTGGTCCATTTGACTGAGAGAAAACTTCTTAACCTTCGCCTTCTCCCGTTGGTTCCCAGTTTCCTCTCAGTCAAGGTCCAAGACACAGGTTTGGTTCCTAGTAGTAGAGTTTTAGTGGGTTTTATTAGTCAGTATTAGTGTTGTTGGCACCTTGAATTTGGAGTTTTTTATTTAAAAATTTTTTTCTAATGGTCCGCCTTGCAGGGCTGTTGTTCGACTGCCCTCAGGAGGCTGAGATAGTCAGTGGGGGGGGGCGCTTCCTCCCCCTCTCTTAAGGGATCGCTCCGGACTGGTGCCTGGGGTCTCGGGTGTGCCGGGCGATCCTACGTGCTTTAATTTGTCTTCTTAAAACTTTCCGGTGAGGCTCGCAGCGCGCTGGGGCTTTTCGGCGCGAAAGCGGCTTTTCGGCTTCAAATTTGAACCGCTAGCTTCCCGGGCCGGTTACAGCCCACGGCAGCAGCGCGGAATCGTTTTTCTTGGTGTTGGAAGGCTCCTAGGGGCTTAGGAGCTCAGCGATGATTTAGAGAGCGTTTTGGGAAAGGCGAGCTTGCAGCTGCAGGCATTGGCAATTAAGGGCGAGGTGAGCGGCCATTTTTAGGCGCGCTTTTGAAAGCACCGCCCAAAAGAAGCCGGGGGCCATTTTGAGTCACGTGTTTGGGGCTTGCAACACGGAGAGGCTGTGAAAAACGTGGCTGTGCTGTTTGCAACTTTACCGGAGGCCCGGAGCAGGCGATTCTCACCAGCTGAAGGGCAATTCCTACCAAAAAACCTCGTTCTGGAGCACGTGAGTGGGGATGGCAGATAGAACTGAGTCCCAGCAGGCCGCGCCAGCTCAGGCAGGCGAAGATCAGGTTGAGCCCACTCCCCCAGTTAGGCCTCGGGTTTCTAGGCCTTCAGCTGAGGACAGGCCTTCGAGAGCTCTGCAAAGGGATGAGCTCAGGCGATCCAGGGCCATTGAGAAGGTCATTGAAAGGGCTGAGAAGAGACAGGCCAGGGATCCTAGGCCCAGATCCAGATCCCCACACGTGGCGGCTTCATGCCCTCCCCCACCGGTGGCTAGGGGGTTCAGCCCTTCCTCTTCCTCTTCCTCTGCTTCCCCATGCAGATCTGTTAGGAGTCAGGAGCGGGGGGCGCCTCGCTCTCCTTCTGCTTTCCCGGGGATTAGGGAAGAAGATAGGGGGGATCCATTGGAAGGTACCTCTGCAGGTCCAGTTAGGGGTAGGAGATCCAGCAGGGCCTATGTGGCACCAGACTATGATTCAGAAGGAGATGAGGAGGATCTCGAAAACCTCCCTGAGAATCTCAAAAGGCTTATTTCTGCAGCCATTTCTAGGGGCATTTCCCAAAGGGACAGACCTTACCACCACAGTCGAGTTACTCCCTTTAGTAGGTCCAGATCTAGGGCTTCTTCGCCTTCCCTCATGAGTGAGGTCTCCTCTAGGGGGGAGGCACGGAGGGACGATTGGGGGTTCTCTGAGGAGGAGGATGCGGCTCCTGAGCCGCCTCGCTCTTCCAATCTTTTCCTCCAGGCCATGTTCAAACCATTGCTTAAGAAGGCTAGGAGGACCACCAAGGTGGGCACGGGGGACCCCACGGTCCCACCGCCCACGGATCCGGACATGGTCATGTTCTCAGCGACGGCCACCAATAAGGAGGAGATTCCTGCCCCTCCTCTTTTCTTAGAGGTAGCTACTAGCCAATGGGCCCGTCCTTCTAACTTTTCCCCACCTGGCAGCAACGACCGTCGCGCCTACAACATGGAAAAGTCTTTTGTGCAAGCTATTCAGCTTCCAGTTATAGATCAGCCCATAGCAGCTTTAGTCTCCTCCTCTCCAGTAGTTTCAGGGGACGCGGCTGACAAACTTAAGGCAGAGGACAAGAGGGCGGAGCTCACTTTACGTAAAAATTTTAAAGCCTCAGCATGGGCGGTGCGGGCAGCGGCTGCTGCCTCGTACTTTAACCGTACTACGGTCATGTGGCTCCGCCGGCTCCAGGAGCGCATTCCGATCCAGGAGGAGCGCGCACACCAGGATTTGGCTAAAATAATGGCAGCGTGTCAGTATTCGGCTGATGCGACCCTAGACGCAGTTAGATTTGGTTCAAGTGCTTTGGCCACCTCTGTGGCCTCTCGTAGACTTTTGTGGCTCAGGAACTGGCAGATGGACTATAAAGCCAAGTGGGACCTAGTAGCTGCCCCTTTTGAGGGTCCAAATTTGTTCGGGGCTTCCTTAGACCCGATTTTGGTGGAAAACAAAGATAAAAAGAAAGTTATGCCTACATCCACCAAGAAGGCGGAGTCCCGTAGTCATCCCTATCGCAGGCCCCAGTTCAAGTCTTATGACAGGGATCAGGACCAGCGATACCAATCATACAGACAGGACAGGTCATTTCATAGACAGAGTTTTCAGGACCGTTCTAGATATCAGCCGCAGTCCAAGCGGCCCTTTCGTGGGGGGGGCGGCCGCCCCTTCCGCAGAGGGAAATGACTCGAACCCGAGTCATCCCATCGGAGGCCGCCTGGCACTGTATGCGGACGAGTGGGATCGGATCACGTCAGACGGTTGGGTCAGGGCGACCGTTCGCCACGGCCTAAGGTTAGAATTCCTCTCCAAACCCCCAAGTTTTTTCAAAGTTTTTCCCCCGGCTCGGGACCCGGCGCGGCGTCGTCTCATGGACCTCGCGGTCGCCCATCTTCTAGAAATCAGGGCAGTGGAGGTCGTTCCGGAGCCGGAGAGGGGTCTGGGCTACTACTCCCATCTGTTCGTAGTTCCAAAATCCTCGGGGGGTTGGAGGGCAATCCTCAACCTGAAACGCCTAAACCGCTACCTAGTATACAGGCGGTTCAAGATGGCGTCCCTGAAATCCATTCTGCAGGGCATTCGGAAGGGGGATTACATGGCCTCAGTAGATTTGACGGAGGCCTACCTCCACGTCCCCATCCTTCAGTCTCACCGGTGTTATCTCAGGTTCTCTCACCGGGGCAGGCATTACCAGTACCGGGCTCTCCCGTTTGGTCTGGCCTCAGCTCCGCGGACGTTCACCAAGGTCCTGGCAGCTCTGGCGGCTTATCTGCGTTCCATTCCGGTGAGACTTCAGTGCTACTTGGACGACGTCCTAGTTCAGGCAGGGTCCCTCCCCAGGGCCAAGTCGGATCTTCGGCTGACGATCCGGTGGCTTCAGGCGTTGGGGTTTTCAGTGAACTTTCCCAAGAGCCACCTGTCCCCATCCAGGCAGATTCTACACCTAGGGACAGTGATAGACTCCGAGTCAGGGAGGGTCCGCCTGTCTCCAGAGCGCTTGTCCAGCCTTCGCCAGCTGGTCTCCTCTGTACAAGAAAGACGGTCTGTTTCCATCCTGACCTTGTCTCAACTTCTGGGGAAGATGGTCTCTTGCATAGGGATAGTGCCCTGGGCCCGGCTCCACCTGCGACCTCTCCAGTGGGCCTTGATCCCGGTCCAGAGAAGGATGATGAGCAACTCCTTGCGTCCAGTTCCTCTACCGGTGGAGGTGAGACTCTCGTTTCGGTGGTGGTTGTCCCCAGCGCTGCAACAAGGGGCTTGTTTTTGGGAGCCCGAGAGAGTCACAGTGACGACGGATGCCAGCCTCTTCGGCTGGGGGGCCGTGATGGACTCCGACATGACCCAGGGACGTTGGTCTGCCTCGGATCTCCGCCACAACATCAATTGGCTGGAGCTAAAAGCCGCGCGGCTTGCCCTAAGGACTTTTCGTCATCACCTGCGGGGGCGCCATGTCCTCCTGCTTACGGACAATGTGGCAACGAAGGCCCATGTCAATCGCCAAGGGGGCACCCACTCACGTTCTCTCTGGCGAGAGGCGCAGTCGTTGGGCTTGTGGGCGGAGAGACACTTGGCCTCCATAGTGGCGGAGCACATCTCAGGAGTGTCCAATCTTCAGGCGGATTGGCTGAGTCGCACAACCCTAGACGATGGCGAGTGGCAACTGGGCCCGGCGTTGTTTCGGAAGATATGCAGCAGGTTCGGCACACCTCGGGTGGATCTGTTCGCCTCCCCCGACAACGCTCAGCTGCCCCGGTTCTTTACCCGGTTCCAGTCTCCGTCGGCGGAAGGAGCGGATGCTCTCAGGAGCCGATGGCCCCCGGGTCTCCTTTATGCCTTTCCTCCCCTTCCCCTCGTTCCCCGTACGATAGGGAAGATAGTCACAGAGAGGGCTCTCGTTATTCTGTTAGCACCATACTGGCCGAGGAGACCCTGGTTCGCGGACCTGGTCCAGCTGTCGGTAGCAGACCCCTGGAGGATTCCCCCGGGGGAGGTCGTTCTGAGTCAGGGGGCTTTACATCACCCAGGGCCTCAGTGGCTCCATCTGACCGCCTGGCTCTTGAACGGAGGATCCTGAGGGGGCAGAGACTTTCGGCAGGAGTCATAGCCACCTTAGAGGCGTCTAGGAGGCCGTCCACGGTTAGAATTTACAATGCCACATGGAAAGCGTTTGCGAAGTGGTGCATTCCTTTGGGGTTGGATCCTTCTAGGGCTACCGTCCCAAACGTGTTGGAGTTCCTCCAGAAGGGGTTGGAGGATGGCTTGTCGCATAATACGCTCCGGCGTCAAGTGGCGGCTTTGGCCACCATTCTGGGGGGGGAGGGTTCCCCCGTCCTTTCCCGGTCTCCACTGATTAAGCGTTTTTCTGAAGGGGGCGGCTAACATCCGGCCGCCTCCGGTTCATAGGTTTCCAACCTGGGATCTGACCCTGGTTCTCCAGGCTCTGACGAGCTCCCCGTTCGAACCACTTAGGACGGTACACATGCGTCTGCTTACCCTTAAGGTGGTGTTTTTAGTGGCCATTACATCGGCCAGGCGCATTTCAGAGTTGGGGGCCCTTTCTTCACGCAGTGACCTGTGTGTAATACACCAGGACAGGGTGGTCCTTCGCTTGGATCCTTCGTTCATTCCGAAGGTGAATTCACAGTTTCACAGGGCCCAGGAGGTCGTGCTCCCGAATTTTTGTCCCAATCCCTCGAGAGAGCGGGAGTTGGTGTGGCATAAGCTGGACGTTCGCCGGGCTGTTCGCATTTACCTAAAGCGAACTGAGGGCATTAGGAGGACGGAAGCGTTATTTGTTTCCTTTCGTCCGGGCTCGTTAGGATGTAAGGTGTCTTCTTCCACCATCGGACGATGGATTAGGTTGGCCATAGTTGAGGCTTACGGGGCTTCTGGGAAGACTCCCCCATCGGGGATTACTGCGCACTCCACCCGCAGTGCGGCTACTTCGGCGGCTTGGGCCACCAGGGCACCTTTCGAGGATATTTGTAGGGCGGCGGCCTGGGCTTCCCCCACACCTTTTATTAGGCACTATCGTTTGGATACTTATGCCTCGGCTGAGGCATCCTTTGGCCGGAGGGTCCTTCAGAGGGTGGTGGCCGATTCTTCACCTGGGACCCAGTCGGCCCGCCCGGGGACGTAGCGTGGGTATGTCCCTGCTGTGACCCCTCCCTCCACTCTACTGGAAAAAGAACGTTGGTCTTACCTGAACGTTTTTTTCTGGAGTAGTGGAGGGAGGGGTCACATTTCCCGCCCTAGTTAGTTAGTTAGACAGGGTCCGGGAAGTGTAGAATCGGGAGGCCCCGGGGGGGCTTGTTCTTGTTTGTGTTTGACTTGCAGTTGCTGGCCGTGACATCGCGGAAACTGGGAACCAACGGGAGAAGGCGAAGGTTAAGAAGTTTTCTCTCAGTCAAATGGACCAATCAGGCTGTGTTAACCCTGCTGTGACCCCTCCCTCCACTACTCCAGAAAAAAACGTTCAGGTAAGACCAACGTTCTTTTTATGTATTGTAATGGTTGTTACCTCCTCCGTGTAATGTAATATATATATATATATATGTGTGTTTTTATTTATTGTACGCCGCCCCGAGTCCCTTGTGGAGAGGGAGCAGCTAACAAATCAAATAAATAAAATAAATAAATTACACAAATTAATGCTTTAGCTATTGATCAAGAAGAAGAGGTTGATGAGTTTTATGATCAAGTTCAATACAAAATCAACCTAGCGCCAGCAACCTAACGCCAGCAAGATATTCTGCTTATGGCTGGAGATTGAAATGCCAAATTGGAAATAGTAGGAAGGAAAACCTAGTAAGATTGTATGACCTAGGAAACAGAAATAAAGCAGTAGAATTTTGTACCAGTTTCTGCTAAACCAGTGATCTTTTCACTGCTAACTCAGTCTTCAAACAGTCAGAATGAAGCCAGTAGATACATAGACTCCAGATGAATGCATAGAAATCAAATTGATAGAAGGAAGCACAGAATTTTAGATATAATGACAAAAACATGGCAAAGGGTTGGTTCTGGAACAGATTACGAGCTGGTTACAATGTAGGCCATTCCATCTTTTAGTATATATCTTAACAATGGTAGATTTAGAAGGTGGTTGAGTTAATTTTATATGGTAAGAACTCATTACTGAGACTACTTTGTTGTGATGGAGGCAAAAAGCTTTTTATCCTTCCATCATTTAATTCTTTCAGTAATACCCAGCAGAATGTCTGTAAGTCATTCAGGACCATTAGTGACTTCACCTAATTGGAGATTATTCAGGAGGTAGTTCCCTGAGATATGTTGACAAGATACTCTGAGGTTAGAATTTATCAGTTCTCCTTTGCATTGCTTGGAGAGTCCAAACATGGGTTAAACTCAGCCTATCTGCCCAGGACTGAATTGAAACGTTAGCCACGCCTCTGATGCTGACTCGACTCCAGTTTTTTTAATTCAGTCTAACCCAGTGGATGTGTTTAAAGTTTTTTCCTATAGTCTTTGCAGATAGCTTGGATTCTCCATTGCTTTTTCTAACCTTTTCTTTTAATTTTTTCCTCCCTTTTTTCTCTCGGAGAGCAGGCTTGGTGAGCTTTTCCACATTTTTTGTCTTTTCCCCTTCTTTCACCTCTTTAGCCTCCACGGTGTCCTGGGCTCACCCGGGTGTCTCAGAGGTCGGAGGCAGCTGTCAGTTGAGGCATGTGGGTTGGAGCGCCGATGTCCACGCAATCGCAGTGATCCCCGCTGCGATCGGACTCATGGTTGAGGACTCCGCAGTCTCCGTGCCTGTCAGGAATCACTGGCGGGTGGTGCGGACCCTCAGCAAGCATCGCTTTGCATTCCAGCAGCTATTTTGTGAGGATTGTTGTTGCGGCCGCCATTTTGTTTTTGCATTTTCCCATGATTTCTTACCTGCAGCTGCCTGAACTGCCTTCATCTCCGCAGATCGCCGCTTGGAGCCTTCCTGTCCGGTCTTCCGGCGGGTCTGCTCCTTGGTTTTTCCTTGTCATCGAGGATAGTGGCAACAGAGTCTTTGGCTTCCCTGGGTCATATTCCTGGTGATTAGATCTGCGTGGGTGCTGGGAGTGATCCGGCTCACACCAGAATTTTTCTCCTCAACTTGGCAAGCCTCAATCTGCTGCCCTCACTGTCTCTGCCTTGGGAGCACTACGGCATTTCTCTCCACAGCTGGTAAGTGGAGGATACCCTGCCTCATTCAAGTACTCCCCAAGGATCGCTGGGAGGGCAGACCAGGCCCCTGAAGAGCTGATACAGCCAGGCCTCTCTACCAGCAGGGCTTTTTCCAGGCAGGCTGGCAAGGCAGCCAGGGAGGCCATCAAGTGAAGCAAACCCTATTCTAGTCAGGGAAAGAAGCAGGCGTCAGGCCTGGATAGGGATGCTCTCGGTCGCCAGAAGGCACTGGAGAAGCAATTTAACAAGGCCCAACAACAGGCCCAGGTTACCAGGCAAGTTTTCCCTAGGGATTCTTCGCCCAAGGTCCCATCCAAGCAGACATCCCATTTCTGAAAGTGAAGGAGAAGGGCGGGAGTTGTCCCCTGATGCTTCGCTGGCTGTGACAGGATCTTCCGGGCCCTCAATGGCTGACCATGCTGACCTTTTTGAATGTCAATCGGAGGCGGAGGAGGAGCTAGCTCCCGTGGTATGCCTAGCACCTCAACAGCCTTTAATTCAACCCTCCGCCAGGACTCGCCCTGCAGAGAATCAGGCACCCAATTTCTCCACTGATGGCATTGCCAGGCCATTTCTCAGCGGATCGAAGCAGGTATGCAACAGCTGGTTGTTCAAACATGCCACCTTCAAGACTATCTTAAATAAGGCAAAGGCCTCTACCCATTTGGGTTCATCCACCCCCGAACAGGCAGTTCCTGATCCCTCAGATCTCAGTGAGGGCCACTTCGAGGAACCGGTCCAGGCTCAAGAAATTGTTCCTATTCCCAAACTATTCCTCAATGTAATGCAGAGGCAATGGGCACAGCCAGGCACCCTGACCACTCTCAGTGGTAGCGACAGGAAGCTGTATACCGTAGATGCGAGTTTGGAGGACTTACTGAAGTTACCTCCTGTGGGCGCTCCTGTTCTCAGTGCGCTCACATCATTCTCAGTTCTTCCCCCTAATCTCCTGAAGTCAGAGGACAAGAGAGCAGAGAAAGCCTGCCAGAAAACACATCAGGCAGCGGCTTGAGCGATTAAGACGGCCGCCTCTTTATCCTTCCTTTCCAGAGCCTCTCTCCTATGGCTTAGTTGCTTACCAAACTTCCGGCTGGGGAAGGCGGATTAAGACAGGATGTCAATAAGATTATAGCGGTGACAGAATACACAGCTGACACCACTTTAAACGCTGCTAAGTTTGCATCCAGGGCTTTAGCTTCCAACTTCACCACCTGTCACCTTTTATGGCTTAGACATTGGAACGCGGACATTAGGTCCAAGTATAAGCTGGCCTCTGCCCCGTTTAAGGGAGGCAAGCTCTTTGGGGAGGCTCTAGACCTGGTCCTTATTGAAAATAAGGACAAGAAAAAAGTCATGCCTTTGCTCACTAAGAATCCTGAACGTAGGGGTTCCACCTTCTACAGGAAGCAGTCCTTTTGGGGCACAGAGCCGACCTCCAACACAGGCTCCTTTCAGCCCCTCTATTCCCAGAGTATGGACAGGACCGTCAGCCCTTTCATGACAGAGGCCGCCAACAGGCCTTTTCCAAGCATCCTTTCCACGGGGAGGGGGGTTTGTCTGGCTCCAGACTCTTCCGGCACTATAAGTGACCACCATCAGATGGCTCCATCGGAGGGCGTCTTCAACTGTTGCACGCCCAATGGGAGCGAATTACATCAGACCAGTGGGTTCTGCAAACGATTTTCATAGGTCTGACCCTAGAATTCATCTCACCTTCACCTCACCACTTCATTAGTTGCCCCACCCTCTCCTGCCCAGTCAAGCAGGCACTCGTGGAACAGGAGAGCCTTGATCTAAGGAACATCAGGGCCATAGAACCAGTACTGTCCGGTCAGGAAGGGACAGGATTTTACTCCATACTATTCCTCATTCCAAAGAACTCGGGGGGGGGGGGGGCTGGAGGGGAATACTAGACTTAAAAAAGCTAAATTACCATCTAGCATACAAGAGATTCAAGATGCAGTCCCTGCAGTCAATTTTGGGCTGCATCAGGCCAGGAGATCTGTTAACGTCTATAGATCTCAAGGAAGCATATCTCCACATCCCAATCCGCAAGGCTCACCGGAGATTTCTGAGGTTCTTCTATGCGGGCCAACATTATCAGTACAGGGCCTTGCCATTCGGCGTGTCATCGGCCCCCAGGACGTTTACAAAGATCCTCGCAGCAGTAGCAGCCTTCCTCAGATCTCGTCCAGTGCGGCTTCAATGCTACCTGGACGACATACTCATCCAGTCATCGTTCCGCCTAAACGTGACACAAGATTTTCAATACATAATGAGAACCTTTCAAGATCACGGGTTCTCTGTCAACCTAGAGAAAAGTCATCTGGTCCCAACCACCAGGTTGCTATATCTTGGCACCATCATAGACACTGTGAACTGTCAGGTCTCCCTGTCTCTGGAATGGATGGCAAGCATCAAGGACCTGGTTCAGCAGTCACATCAAGCCTCAATTGTGCAGTTGTCCTAGCTCTAGCTCTTAGGCGAAATGATTTCCTGTCTCTACGTCATACTTTCGGCAAGTCTTCACTCTCGCCAGCTCCAGTGGCATCTCTTACCACACCAACGTGCCAACGCAAGGAACTCACCAGTCTTGATTCTGGTTCCCCCACAGGTTCGTCAATCCCTCAGGTGGTGGCTCCCCCCCGCTCTGGCGAAAGGCAGTCTTCAAGAAACCAGATCATCTGACCATCATGACTGATGCCAGCCTCTTTGGCTGTGGGGCGCACCTGCACAACCAAATAGCACAGGGCAGGTGGTCAGCATCCAAAGTAACATACAGCATCAACTGGCTAGAGTTGAGAGCAGTCAGACTTGTCCTTCACTTCCAAAGTAGCATACAGGGCCACCACATGATGATTCTCACGGACAATGTAGTGACCAAAGTGCACATAAAAAGCCAAGGAGGAGCCCGTTCCAGGTCCCTGATGGCGGAAGCGGACTCCCTGGGAAGGCAGAAAGACACATGTGCTCGATTTGGGCGGAAGACGTCTCCGAGGTAAACAACACCCAAGCGGATTGGCTAAGCAGGGCCACAGTCGGCCACTCGGAGTGGCGCCTGCATCTGGATCTGTTCCACCAACTGTCGCAGAGGTTAGGCCGACCGCTAGTTGATCTATTCACCACCCACAAAAACACACACCTTCCCAGGTTCTTTTCCAGATTTCAAACCCCACAAGCTGAAGGGGTCAACACACTTCACTGTCATTGGCCACCAGGTCTGCTATATACATTTCCTCCGCTGTCTCTTCTCCCCAGGGTAATTCGAAAGATCTTGACAGAGGAAGCAGATATCCTACTCGTGGCTCTTCTGGCCCAGATGAGCCTTGTTCGCCGACCTTGGGAGCCTCTCGGTCATCCCACCCTGGCAAATTCCACAGAATGAGGTCTCTCTCAGCCAGGGGGCTCTCCACCACCCGGAGCCCCAGTGGCTACAGTTGGCCGTCTGGCACTTGAGAGGGACCTCCTGAAGAGGGCCAGGCTCCCCAACAAGGTCATCCAGACGATTCCAGAAGGCCGTCCATGACCAGGATCTACAACCACCTGGGTGTCCTTTTCAAAATGGTGCGCAAGGAACCAAGTGGAGGCGATTTCGGCTACTGTTCTTCAAATCTTGGACTATTTGCAGGACGGACTGGATCAGGGCTTGGCGCCCCAACACGCTCAGATGCCAGGTGGTGGCCTGTCCATGATCCTGTCCCCTGAAGAGCACTCATCCCTAGAACGTCATCCAACTATTCATAGTTTTCTCAGAGGAGCCATCAACTTGAAGCCCCCGGTTGTCCACAGATACCCAACATGGGAGCTTGAAGTCGTTCTACAAGTGCTTATCAGTCCACCATTTGAACCGTTGCGGTCCGCCAGTATCAAACATGCCTTCTTAATTGCCATCACCACTGCACGCCGAATCTCGGAGTTGGAGGCCCTGTCGGTTAGGGAGGATCTATGCCTCATTCATCCTGACAGAGTGATCCTCCGCTTGGATCCGGCCTTTATTCCCAAGATCAACTTCTGGTTTCACCGGGCCCTGGAGGTCATCCTCCCGGATTTTTATCTGCGCCCCAAACATCCAAGAGAAAAAAATGGCATATGCTCGACGTTCATAGGGCGCTATGAAAATACATCAAACGTACGGCCGAATTGCTCTTCGTATCCTTTCAACCAGCATCCCAGGGCCGCAAGGTCTCTTCAGCCACCATCGGGTGATGGCTGCGTGCATGCATCACCTTCGCTCACATTCTGCATACCATTATTGTAATAATCTATGCCATGATATAATTTCATTTATATTACTGTTGCAAAATGTGGGACTGCGATTGAATGTAGTTTAGAAACTTTTATTTGGGACAGAATGCTGCAGGAAAAGTATTTGACTGCCACTGGGTGACTGGAGTACATCTCACCAGTTCATAATTATCTTTCCTGGTTCCCAGGTAATTTTGGGTTCCAATTTAACATAGAAGTTCTGGTGTTAACATATAGAGTTCTTCAAAGCTTGGAATAACAGTATCTAATAGAACACAACTTTCCATGTGTTCCTGCATATTCCCTGAATTGATCTGTGCAACATATAGTTAAGTAGAGTGGGCATTTTCAGAGGTAGCCCTTTAACTTCAGAAAGTCAGTAAGTGTACCAGTTGCTGTCCTTAACTGACTTTTTTGCTCCAGGCAGAGATTTGTTTGTAGTTTATGTTGCTCTGATTTTTATTGCTGTTTTCATTTTCTGTTTTTGTTTATCTTTTCTTGTTTTGTATGAAATTTTAATATATTTTTACTAATGCTTTAAATCTTGATTATTGTAATTTTAATGGCATCATAAACGTGCATTTGATTTTAAAAAAACATTGGTTTGGTGCTGTTATATTTCAACTGGGATATTATTTAGTATATAGTATATGCTTGTTTGACTTTCACCTTTGTTCCTCAAATATAATGTTAAATTTACATATTTCTGAGTGTCTTTAAAATAGCTGAAATTGATAAAAAATATATTAACTTTATAGATTTTATCTTGAACAAAAAAAAGCATTTAGACATCATTTTTAATGAAATAACTTGTAACTATAAAAACATTTTCTTATTTGAAATCTCAAATGGGGACAAATTCATTGTAATTACAATGTGGGGGGGGGGGAGGGTTTACCTGCCTTTAGAAATGCAGTTTGGAGGTGATTTGCTCCAGGTGGTTAAATCATATATGGCATACTTATTCTATTTGATGTATTAGCTATTCCTGAATGTGTTGGCTTTTGTATGATTTTAATGATTTGCTTTATAACTTCATTTTGTGTATTTATTTCTGAATTATTCTGATTATTTTAAATATCAGTCTATAAATTATCTATTTTTAATTTCTGATTATTAATCAAAGAAATTTTTAGATTAAATTAATGTTGCACTGATTCCTATTAATTTTGAATCTTCTGGTAATTAATTTGTAATATTTTTATATTGCTAATTAATTTTGCATAGCATGTCTTACAAATGGAAATATTTAATTATTCATTCTATCATTGGTTATTTACTTGTTACATTTATTTACTGCCATCTTTGGGCAGTTTACAGCAAAAAATAGAGAAATGAAAAGAAGGGTAAAAACAGTGTCAGAATAATGAAACACTTTTGAAGAAAGCCTGCTTTTGGTTACTAACATTAAAAAATCACCTTCAGAACATTGGAACTATGCGTAAGCATGCGCGCGCACACAGACATACACACACACAAAAGGATTGGCAGGAAATTGCTTTTAGAGTTAATCTCTAGGATATAAAAATGATTTTCTGACTTAAGGTGAGGCAGGTTATATAGGGTGAAGAGTGTTTTGCAGATTTTCATAACACTATTTCTTGGCACAGATGATTCCAGAAATGAGTATCCAGTGTGCTGAGTAGAGAATCCAAGGTATGGGTTAATTCTGCCTTTCTGCTTGGAGACTGAGTCTACCAAACTTCCAGCCATGCCTCCTTTGCTTGTCCATATCCCCAGTTTTCAACTCAGTCTGCGCTCAGAAGAGATGTGTAGAAAAGTGCTCTTAGAACAGAAGGACAGAGTTTTTCCTTGGATTCTGGAAATTTCAATTAAGGTCTCCGGCTCTGTGTAAACCTTTGCAAGGGAGCGAATAGCTAGACTGGTTCCTCTTGTCCGTCCGGCATAACCTCCTTGTTCCGGCTCCAGGATAGAGCCGAAGTCCCTCACTGAGACCCGCAGCAGCGGAGGGGACTGGAGTCACTGCCCATCTAATCCTGATGCATACTCAAAAGCAGCTGAGAGGAAAAAACTCCAGCAGCAGAGTTCCTTTTAGGAACAAGCTTGCCTTGCCCAGAAGGGTAGTAAGCCAAAAATGGTGGATCCTGTAACGAGGAATTTCAGAAGTATGTGGGGAGGACCAGCCCCAGACTCACCCAAAAAGCTCTGCAGAGCCAAAATTGGCCACTAAAGGAGTGGTGGACAGAATAAATGCAAAAGCCTTTTCCCCCAAGAGCTTCAAAAGCCAAGGAGAAGGACGTCTGATGGTGTCAGAAGGCCCTAGACAAAAGAATTGCCAGGGCTGAGAGGGAAGCAGAGCGAAGGGGAGGGAATCCCTTGGGAGTGGAAATGGCTCAAATTTCCCACGCTTACCAGCCCAGCAGTTAAATCAGCCAATCTATGCAAAGCAATAGACACTCAAGTGGGATCGCCAAAGCAACAGTGCACTTGGAACTGACCCAGCTAAAACTGAGCCAGCATTAGATCTAGTGGACCCAAGTGAGTTGCTCTTTCAAAGCCAACCGCAGAGAGTGATGAATCCCCTCCTCTAAGCTATGCCAGGAAATAATTCCAAGCAGGAATGACACCCTGAAGATAGAAGATAGAAAGGTGGAGCTGCCTGGGCAGTCAAGGCAGCAACAGCTGCCTCATTCTTCAATAGAGCCTCCTTGCTCTGGCTTCGCCTGATGCAAGCAAAGGTTCTGCCTGGTGTCCTCCGCTCCAACCAGGACTTTAACAAGTTAATAGCAACCACGGAATTCTTGGCTGACGCCACCTTGAATGCCGCAACATTTGCTTCCAGGGCCATTGCCTCCTCGTTGGCAGTCCATCGCCTGCTGTGGCTTCGCCGCTGACAGGCAGACATGAAGTATAAGTGGAAGCTGGCCTCTGCTCCTTTCCTTACAGGTAGTAAGCTGCTTGGAGAGGCCCTCGATCCTATTCTGGTGAACACTAAGGACAGGAGAAAGGACCTGCTTTCCCTATACAGGCAAGCTGACCTCCGTCCCTCACTCTATTTCTGTAGGCCTTCCTTTTGGTCTACAGACATGGGGGTTTACACCCCTCACCCCCAGAGGGTGTAGTCCTGCAGACAAGACCACAACCAGACAGATCCAGATTCAGGGATATAAGTAGACAACAATTCCAAGGCAAGTGGCCATTTCGGGGCACAAGAAGTCGCCCCTTCCACTGCTTCAAGTGACGACTGATCCAACCATCCCATTGGTAGCCGACTAAGCCTATTCGCCAATCAATGGGAGGGAACCACGAAGGATACCTGAGTCCTGAATACGGTGAGACTAGTAAATTACTCTCCACACCCAGAGTTTCTTCATACATTTCTCCATATCAAAGGACAAGGCAAAAAAAGGCCTCATGGAAACAGCAACCCAACACTTGCTCGACATCCAAGCCATTAAACTGGTCCCAAAGGGCCAACAGGGACAGGGGGTCTACTCCATCCTGTTCATAGTCCCAAAGACCTCGGAGGTCGGGGTGGAAAGCAATTCTGAACCTGAAAAGATTGAACAGACATCTAATTACAGGAGATTCAAGATGCAGTCTCTCCAGTCAATATTGGAGAGCATCCGAAAAGGCGACTTCCATCTGTAGATCTGACAGAGGCATACCTCCACGCCTACCCTGCCATCCCACCGGCGGTTCCTATGGTTCCACTACGCGGGCCAACAATATCAGTACAAGGCCCCACCATTTGGCTTATCCTCAGGGCCCAGGACTCTCACCAAATTGCTGGTGGCACACCTCAGGACGATTCTAGTGCACATCCAGTTTTACCTGCACAATATATAGTTACAGTCCTCTTCTCCCCTCCAGGTGATAGAGGATCTTCAAGTCAGTCCAGGTCCTTCTGGATCAAGGGTTATCCATCAACTTTGAAAAGAGCCACCTGGCTCCGACCAACAGATTGCAATACCCAGAGGTGGTCATAGATACTATGTTTTGTGAGGTCGCCCTGCCGCAGGAATGCCAGACAAGCTTACAGGCCCTGGCGAACCATATCTTAACAGAGCAAGCAAACAATATTACCGTCGTAGTGATCAGCTAATTTTGGGAAAATGAGCCACCCAACGACTCAGCTGACTACCCCGGTCTGAATGGCACAGTCATTGCAACGGCCCGGCTGGCTTCCCATTCAATTGCTACAGCCGCTGCAATGACTCAGCTGACTTCCTGTTTGATCGGAACAGCCTATGCAACGACTAAGCTCTGAGACAGGCATAGCTGATACAGCAACATAGCTGGTGTCTTTGTTCCACCCAGCACCACCGCCATCTTCCAACTCATTCAAACAGAGCCAGCGTTTGGTGCGCTTTTCTGTGGCAGATACCCTGGTGCCTCCCCAGCAGGGGACCAAAAAAGCCTCCAATACAGCAGGAGAAACAAAGGACGGAGGATGCTGCTGCCTCAGAGAACCATGAGGTGCTTATGTGAGTGGGGAAGAGAAGGGGGGCCCAGTACAGCCAAATATTAACCAGAAAGATAGTGGATGTCCCAGGCGATTGCCAGGGGATACTCCTTCAGGGACCACAGACACCTAACCATCACCACAGACGCCAGCCTCTTTGGCTGGGGTGCGCCCCACCAGTCCCTAATGACACAAGGTCAGTGGACTATGGCAGACCTGGAACACAACATCAATTGACTGGTGCTCAGGGCAGCCTACCTGGCCTTCAACAGATTCCAGGACAAGGTATGTGGCTGACATACACTCATCCTGATAGACAATGTGGCCACCAAAGCACATATCAACCGCCAAGGGGGCTCCCATCTCAGGTCCCCCATGCAAGAGGCCGAACAGTTGGGCCTCTGGGCAGAAAAACATCTGCCCCTCAAGAAAGAACACATCTTGAGAGTGAAGATTATGCAGGCATACTGGCTCAGCAGAACCACAATTGACCACTCAGAGTGGCACCTACATCCTACCTTATTCAGGGAAATCTCAGAGCAGTTCGGCTCCCCAATCCTGGACCTGTTTGCCACCCCATTGTACAGCCAGTTGCCCTGGTTTTTCTCCAGATTCACAACATCGGGGGCAGAAGTGGTCAATGTAATCCGCAGTCCATGGCCCCAAGAACTACTTTATGCCTTCCCTCCTCTTCCCCTCATCTCAGGGGTAATTAGGAAAGTGCTGTCAGAGAGAGCAGAGGTCATCCTTCTGACTCAGCACTGGCCCAGGTGACCATAGTTTGCCGACCTAGTAAATTTGTTGATGTTCAGGCCCTGGAGGATTCTGCAGGACAGAATCTCCCTTAGTCAGGAGGCCATAGTTTTTCCAGTCGCAATGGCTCCAACTGGCCACCTGGTACTTGAACGGAGAGCTCTGAGAAAGGTCAATTTTTCCAACAGTCATACATACGACCCAAGCCTCTTGAAAGCCATCCACTGTCCCCCTATACTATACTCAGCCCGCTTGAGCCATCATGGTCAGCCAGCCTATGCTTCCTTATTCTTAAGGTAGCCTTCCTAGTGGCCATCACCTAGGCCAGGTTCATAAGTGGCCCTCTCTGCGAGAGAGCATCTATGCATATTCCATTCAAACAGGGTGTTGCTGTGATTGGAGTCCTCCTTCCTTCTCAAAATGAATTTCTAGTTCCCCAGGGCACAGGCAACTCTGTCCAGACCCGACCCATGCCCTGGAGAAAAAGTGGCAACCCTGGATATTAGGAGGGTCCTACGCACCAACATCAAGAGAAAAGCAGAGATACGCACAGGCAAAGGAGACGTGGCCAGAAGTTAGAATCAGTTTCTAAGCAGAAAGTTAACCCATTCCTTGGATTCTCTCTCAGCACAGCGAGAAGGAGCGTATCAGGTAAGACCAACACCCCTTCCAATGCTCTGAAGGCACTTTTCTAATGTTGGTAACCCAAACCAGGCTTTCCCCAGCAATGTCAATATAAATCCAAGACTCAATTCATTAGGAGATGAGCAATAACTACCGCCTTTTCTTACTTGCGTAGTTTATTTTTATGCTTGAAGAAGAGGCAGAAAGAAAGAGTCAGTAAGGGGCTGATGCTGATATGGTTTGGCCTGTTGCAACTCTGCTGAAATGAGATGATGTAATCATAGAGATTAGTTTTTCCAAACGGTATAATTTTGGCATTTTATTATGTTGCCATCTGTTGTGGTTGTAAAAAAATATGTCAATCATTGAAGTCTAAAATAAGGACCAGTGCAATATACTGGAGAAACTGGAGAAATTTCTTAAATGAGCTTTTGCTAGAATAGAAAATAATTGGCATTCTGGCATAATTTTGGCATTCTAGCTTTTCTGATTCAGACCCACAAATTTGTGTTTAGTGAAGAAGCTCTATTTGATTCTTCATTTCATGTATGAAATCTTAATAGACTTGTCAGCAGCATTTGTTATTCTAAACTACACCAGTTCTACAGCTAATCAGTTACATATAACTGGTTTGCCCTGTCATCTATAATCAAAATCATGGATGAGGAAACCTTTATTACAGACAGAGCTGACATAAAAGAAGAAAGGTTAAAACATTCCAACATAGTTGGAAATTGTATGCTGTTGTGATCTTATTCAGCTGAATAGGCTATCTTAATCATACATAATAGTATAACAGTATGCACTTGATCTCTATCCTAATACCCTAGTGCCTGCTCAGTATAGCAAGATTCGGCAGACATTCGGGTCTTCCTCAAATACTAGTAAAGGAAAATTTGATTAATCAAACCTGATGTCACCAGACCAATGGTGGCAGCACTGAAGCTCCAAAATGGCTTCAGTCAGGCCAGCTTCAGGATTGACACCTGATATGTTTCAAATAAGTATCTTTTTCAAAGATGTTCTGTAGACTGATTGGAACCTATTTCTTTGAGACAATTGGTAATTATGTGTGACCCTATCTCTTATAATTTATTCAGCCTGAAGAATGCTATTGTATGAGTCTGATTCTTATCATTGTCTTGTTTATCTTTTTCTTGCAACTTGCTAAGTTCCCTAATATCCTTATGTGAGGTGGATGTTGATATGTTCCCCCCACCGCTCCTTTTTACCCTGTTTCACAAATAAAGCATGAAGCATATTTGTCACAGGGAAGGGAACTAAACAGTGCTGTATCAAAACAAAAAAAAGGACCCAGTGATTTATTTCTGATTAGTCATTGCTAGAGTATTGTATTATGATCCAGCAAGGCTTTATTTTATTTTATTTATCTTTTTTAATAATTAAAACCATAACTAATTGAATCTCTTAGGGTTGCTGCATCTCTGATTATTGATGAAGAAATGAAAGCTTGTGGACAGTTCCAATTATATGTAAAAGAACCAGGATTCTATTTGTTCATTTCTATTTTGGTTCCATCCAACTCTAGGCTGACTCTAGATGGTTCATAATTCAAAAAAATATGGGCTATTGTGATTCGCCATGGGAACTCTGAAGTGCAGTTTTCTCTGGTTTTAGAGATTCACACAGAATGCTTAAATTTAGTTTTTTCCCCATTTAACAATGCAGAGATATCTTGGGATTCTCAATTGTCCTTTTAACACTACGAATTGATACCGAGATGATGAAATACACAGCAATAGTATTAGTATGGAAAACAAGTTGCATAGCATTCAGTCTTTAACAGTATGATTGAAGATCTCTATGCAATAAAAACATGGTTTTGCAACAAGCCCAATTTCTCATCCTGCTCTTTGTAAGTTTATTAAAACTTAATAAATGATATAATGTTAATAGTAACATCAGACATTTGATGCCAAGTTTTGCTTAAAATCTGCAACAACAAACAATGCTTTATTGTATCTCATGCACCAAAATATCATTCTGTAAATTATTTTAAAATCTTTAAAGGATCAATTTTGTTTTTAAATGTTTTATTATATATGCGATAAGTGGAATAAATGTTGTTGGGTTGTAATACATTTTTGTTAGGCAATAATTATTAGGAGTTTTTTGTTCTGATAGTGACAGTCTTTCAGTATAAGGAGATAGACTAGAATAAAATCACTTGCAGTTTTAAAAGTTTAATGTTGGTACTGTAGTTAATTTTTATAGCCTATTTTATAATTTCTGGGATTGATCATTGATAATGGAAATCATGAAATATTTTCATAGTATTTAAATTTTTATTTTTAAACTTGATCCATGGACTCTCAATCTTACAAAGCAGATTTGAGAAGTACTTGTGGTTTCGCATTAAGTATATCTTTTTATTGAGCACTGAATGTGACCTAAGAATTCTTAATATAATTCTTAAATACTTGTTTGAAAAGATCTGGAAAAGATTTTCTATGAGATTAGTACTGTACTCTGGATGGTCCCTTTGAGCTGTTTCTTGTTGCATTAAGAGTAACAAACTAGGAAACCTAGTTCAGCTGTTTATTCAACACACCAGTGTGAAAAAAGAGGAAAAGCTGGAGTAATCAGATGATATGTATCAGACTTGCTTTAGCATGAAAATTTGGGTAATATGTGAACAAGTCATGTACATAAAAATGAAATTAACTCTTAATTAAGATTGGGACAAATGTATGATGATTTCTGTTGTGCCTTGGGGATCAGAAATAGTCAAAAAGATTACATAACTCCCTACTACATAGCATGAAGGAAGTTGTATACTTTATCACACATTATATGCAAGTATGCTGGGTAATAATTTTCTTTTAATGTCTATGGGCTGGTTTTGCTAGAATAATAATAGTGATACACTAAGCTTGTATTAATTCTCAATGGCTCTGGGCAGCTCACAATAATCAAATATATGCATTTTTTAAAAAATGGCAAGCATGAAGTAAGGAGTCTCACTCTCCTTTGGCTAAGGCTTCTGTGAAGAGTCAAATCTTCACGAGTCTTCTAAATAACAGTAGAGTGGAAGCTATCCAGATCTTGGGGTGAACCCAGGTACAGAGTGCAGGTGCTGCTACAGAGAAGTTGTGCGTCTAGGGCCCTAAAAGATGACACTCTTTAATTGAAGGAACCTGAATGCACCAGTGCTGCAGGATTGAATCAACTAGGTTATGGGAGACAGCCCTATGTCATGTAGGCCTTATAGGTAACAACCAGACCTTAAAATCACACTTGGAATAAATTGGCAGCTAGTGCAGCTCATGAAGCAGAAGTGCTACTTCTGTGTGCAGAAGTGTAGAGAGCTGCCAGGTGACTAGGGCATGAGTTTTAATTGACTCATTTTACTTCATTTATTCATAGCCCTGTAGTGTCAGCATTATCGGAAACAGCTAACAATAATTACAGTGCCTTATTTTATGTCAGATTTACTGGTTTATTCTTTTTCCAGATACTTTTACACTTTACAAATAAGAGTATAAAAACTACAAAAAAATAGGAGAAAAAGAAAGCAAGTTTCAAAGGGGAGGGAGAAATGGTCATTTGTTTGACCGCATACCAGAGCCTTCTACAGTATGACTCTGAGGTTCCAGCAATATCTCTGGCAATATTTTGTTGAGAGAAACAAGACTTTTGCTAATAAAAAACAAGTGAAAAGCATTACACTTTTTGCTTTTTAACTAAATGATGAATTATGGGGAGAAGATAGTATCTGTTGTATTAAGAGATGGTAATAAGTTATTAAAATTATTTTCACTTCCTGGGATGAAGGGGAAGGTTACTTTCATCTCTGCAAGTATTGCATCGGCACATGTAACACTTTACCAATCTTCATTGGGAACATGTGTGCATGTTCACACAAAATTTCATCAAAATCCATGATTGTCGAGCAGGGACCCCCATACCACTTGATATGGAATGACCCAAATGCGTAAATAAACAAGGAGCTTAAAAGACAAAAGTCATGAAGAGATCTATCTACAGCTATAGTCGGATTACTTGAATTAGCTACTAAGGTTGTATTTCAATGCTTGTGAGTTTAACAACTTATTAATGCCTGCTTGTAAGCTTTAAGAAGTATTTGTTGAGAATAAAATCTTTGATCTAAATAAATTACTAGTTTATCATAAACCTTCAACTTTTAAAAAATCAGGTCTTTTAAGGCATGTATTTAGCAAAACTGGAATTAGGGCTGAAAAATCAAGTTTAGATTCATTATCCAAATTTAAATGTTAGGAATAGAATATTTTTCTTTTTCACATCTTTATTTTGATACTGATCTAATTCATTGTTTTTACAGAGTTGTACTTCATCGTTCTATGCCAGAAATGGATATTAGAGCATAATTACTAGAGGGAAATAATCAGTGATAAGCTCTGCTTCAAGGTAATATTTCTTTCTTTTTTGCATTGGAAGGTTTGGCTTGGTAATTGTGTGTATCTTGGGCTTTTTTGTGTTGATCGATTATATCCAGTCTTTTATCAGAGAAAGCTGATTTGAAAATATGTTTTAGTTCCATAAGAGTTTCCTGTTCCAAATGTCTTTCATTATGTCTTTTTTATAAAGTTTTATGGTTCTAATCTATTAACTGCCCAGAGTCACTTAGATAATGAGAAGAGTGGTATAAACATTTGATAAATAATGTGATGGTTAGGATTAATCAAAAAGAAACTTTTAACCAAAGTTAATAGTTTGTTTGGCTTCCTTCCAAGGATAAACTTTATTTCCAGTGTTGCTGAACCATAGATCCCAGTGCCATTGCTTTGTGAAAGATGTTGAGAAATAAGTGAGCTTCTGGTTTAGCCTTTCTCAACCTTTAACCCCAGAGAATCCTTAAAGTAATTTCCAGGGAATCCCTTCAGAAAACAGCAAAAAAATACAAAAAATATATAATTTTCTTCCAGCTAAACATTTCATATTTTACATTATATCTTTGATTTTGGAGTAATGGTGGTGGAAACATTGCAGTCAACAAAGTTACAACTTAAGGAGTAGCTTGAAATCACATACTGTCAATCCCCTTTGTAAATAGATGGGGCTCAGGTTTGTAGCAAATCTATTTTCAACTTTAAAAAAAAATCATGTTAGGGTACTTGTTAGGCACTAAGAGAGATAGCTGGTGGCCGGAGGAGACATGTGGCCTATCAATCCCTGTTTTAGATGGTTAAAACAATTAAGCTCAGACAACTTATATAAATTAGACTTTACAGAATTGTTTTTTACTCATGTGATATGATATCGTTTCTGAAACAAAACCATTGCATGACCTAGAGATTTTTGGCCCAAAAGGAATGAGATGAGGGAGGGAGCAGATGAAGTGCACACTGTAGTTATAAAAGTGAGCTGCTTGTCAATTTTGATCATGTAACTGTGGGGTGCCATCAGAAGTTTGAATGGTTGCTGAATGATTTAAGCGAGGACTACTTACTGCTTACTTAGATGACCATTCAAATCATCTTCTGGACGTTACATTGACTACTTGTAATTTAAATTAGGCATGTCCAACTCATGGCCAATGGGTGGCATGCGGTCCTGGATAGCTAGTAATCTGACTCCACAAGATCATTAAACATATTTAAAAATAAAGGAAGTTATTTATATACTATTAATTATATTCAGAGGTGGGTTGCTACCGGTTTGGGTGAACCAGTAGTGGAATGTTGGCCTGGGTCGCAGAACTGGCAGCAGTCCAGGCTGGCCACACCTCCAAATTGGTTCCCAGCCCCCCCCCTTTGTATTTTTTTTTGCCGTTTTTTAATGTTCTGCACATGTTACAGGTAACTGTGCACACGTGCAGAGCGTGCGCCAAACCGGCAATAACCCCGGCAGCAACCCACCCCTGATTATATTGTACAGGTAGTCCTTGAGTTACGAATGGAGTGACCATTCCATTTGTAACCAGAAGATTCTTGGGAGTGAACCTCGTACTTTGAATGGGATCACTCCATCCTTTCGCCCACGCATTCTCTAATCAAATGTGAGGCTTGTTTAAGTGCACATGAGGTATTTCAGGGTGGGGAAGGCCATGGGGGAGCCTAGTGATGGAACAGGCCACCTGCCTAAGGCCATCCAAGGTTTCCCCAACCCACTGAAATACCTCATGCTCCCCACAATTGCTTCCCCCACCCACCCAACTTACTGTACCCGGTCACTGTCCTTGTGAAGATCTAGCAAGCAATCTCCTCTCTAGTCTCACAGCTGTGTGCACCCCTCCGATCCGTTGTTCAGGCTTCTAGAGGCGTCCCCTGGCCCATTGCAGATCGAAATGGAGCTTTCAGGCGGTCCGCACAGGCTTGAATGGAGCATTGAAGGGGGAAATACACCCCCAGAAACTCCATTTCAGCCTGCAATGGGCCGGGGTGGGGGGGGGGCTTGGAAGCTCCATTTTGACATGCAACATGCTGGATGAATGCTGTTCGTAAAGGCGAACAACTGCCGCGTTGCTGTAAAATTTGTAGTTTGGGGACTCATTCATAAATGCTAGAGCAGTGATGATGAACCAGTTTGGCATTACGGGGGACTTTCTTTCCACTGAAGGAGCAGCGCTGGGCTGAGGCGCCCCACTGGCCGTGGAGCTTCTCTGAAATCTCCCTCCATGGACTTGAGAAAGAGGGAGGGAGAGTGCGTGCTTGCTCTCGCCTCCCAGATGGCTTTTCTGGCAGAGCTCCAAATGGGGGAGATGGGGTTCCCTCCTCCTCCTGGAGCCCATTATGAAGGAGAAGCCCTGGCAGCCACGATGGGCGAGGAAGAATATGTGCCGGGGCTGTTGCCGCTTCCCTCCCCCCCAACCCGGCTCTCCTGTCTCTTTAAATCATGCCTCTTTGCCTAAAGGGTCAGAGCGGGACAAAGCAATTGGGAAAGGATTTGTGTGTGTGTGTGACGGGGGGGGGGGGGATAATAAGATGAGGAGGAAGAACAGAGGCATTTTGGCTCGCTTTAGCCTCCAAGACCCTGTGTCCCTCCGCCCAGCTGGGCTTCCTGAGTGCGCTGCTTCTGGGCTCATCAGCCCAGACATCAGATTCCTAGCCTCCAGCACCAGTTCAGAGGTTCCTCCCTCCCCCCAACATGGGAAAGGGAGGAAAAGGCGGGGCATCCCAACACAGGAACGTCTGCTATCAGGGAGGTGAGAGCAAGCCGAGAAGCCTCTGTTCTTCCTCCTTACCTTATTTCCCTTACCCCCAAACACACACATACACACACACACACATCTTTCCCAATTGCTTTCTACTGAGGATGAGGTCATTTCAGAAGGAGACAAAGAGGCGAGAATTAAAGAGACAGGCAAGCCGGGGTGGGAGAGACTGTTTTCATGCAGATTTTAGGCCCACAAATGATGGCGAGAAATAGCACCCTCGCAGGTAAGCTGCTCTTGGCCCAGCAGAGGGGGGGGGGTCACAAGCCACCCCACCAAGAAAAGCGGTTGCCTCTGTTGCCTCCAAAGGCGGCGGGGTGCAGCTGCTGTGGGTGGTAGGTGCTGGGCATCGGGGCCGCAGTCCCTGCACGGTTTGTAACAGCGCTGAGAAAGCTGCAAGCCTAAAGGCGCCCTCGCTCCTGCGTGCAAGCTGGGATCTCCTCGCCCCCTTGGCTGCCGCTTTACCCCTCCTGGGGCTCCTGCCCAGCTCTCTCTCTTCTATCTCCCCTTCGCCTCCCCATACTTGCTTACCTGTCCCAGAAAGCTTGGGCTACGCCTCCCTCCAACCCCACCGGCGTCGCTCCGGCCCAGCCGGCTGTTGCAAAGCACAACCCAACATGCAAATTGGAAGTCCGTTCCCGAATGTCCGGTTTGTGCGTTGGGTTGTTTTTTGCCCTTAGGAGGTTGAAGCTCCCGAAGGGCAAAAAAATGGCCAAAAATGAAGGCCAAAGTCAGCTGGCTACTGCGCATGCACACTGGAACTGACGACAACGCCTCGTGTGCCCTAAGAAATGGCTCCGTGTGCCATAGGTTCGCCATCACGGTGCTAAGGGATGCTTATTGCATAACTTCGAACAGTCACCAAGGGAATGCTCGTAACCCGTGGATTACTTGTATATATTTATATGTAGCCCAAGACAATTCCTTTTCAATCATTGTGGCCTGGAGTTGGCCACCCATAGTTTAAATAAATAGCATGAATTAACTAATAGACATGTTTGAGATTTGGGAGCATATTAAGGGTATATTCACTAAATGACTGGCCTAATGAATGTGGCCAGACTGCAGTAGTGCAGTTACTTACTACCATTATCTTTAGATTTCTAGAATACTTGCCAGAATGTTCTTCTGCTTTATTTTTCCTATGGATACACCTTTAAATGAAGTGCACTTGTTCTTGTTTAACAATTACAGTACCTCCGTTAGCAACTATTTGCAAATATGATGGTAATCAAGTATTAATTTTGCAACCAGCGTGTGCAAAATGGTCATGCATATGACAATAATGCACAGCAAAGTAATGCTGGCATATAAGACAACTTTTATCTATATGATATTTGTACCCTTATTTGCTTGATGTCTTTCTTCTTTGGTAATGCTTAACTGGTCAAAAACTTCTGCATTTGATGAAAGTTTCCGTTGAGAAAAGTAATAGGAAATAACATATCCAGATCTCCTTAATATTTTCATCTGGACTCAAATGCAATACTTTGGAAAAAAATTATTTAGCTTTTGTAGCACTTCTTGCTTAGGGCTGAATTATCAGAGGTTTTTGTAAAAGTTGCATAATGTACAGTAAATCAGGATTATTTTGTTTATTTGTTCATGTCTGCAAACAGAGCAGACCTGCAGGGAGAGATGGGCATGTTGAGGCTGGGAGCCACGCGAGCTGGAGGCAGAACAAGTGCTCACGCAACCTCTCTTTCCAGCCAGGTAGAGCGCCACGCGGCTTAGCGCCTTTGGGATATTACTGGGTCGATGAGTGGCGCTCTGCCCGGCTGGAAAGGGGGATTGCCGGGCGGCTGCTAATGAGCGTGGTCACCTCATGGCGGCTTTGTTGCGCTGCTGCAATAGCGCAACACAGCCGTTTGCCTCTGAGGCTGTGCCTGGCTCTTCGGGCGCCCGCTTGCAAGAGAGCAGCTACCCGGCAACCCCAAACCAATAAGCCCCCCCCCCCCGATAATAAGGCGTCAAAAGAAAATAAGACCCTGTCTTATTTTGGGGGAAACACGGTATGAATATCTGGTTCCAGATTATAGAGGCCCCCTCCACCCATCCATGTGGCATAGTTTCAGTCCTCTGATGGAATTACCACTTGAAGCAGCAAAATAGATAAATGGTGCAGAAAGATTAGCTTGCAAAGTTTCCTTCAAAATATCTACAATTCCTTTCTACTTGCCATCTCATTAACAAGGGGATGCTGGGAACTTGTATATTGTGTGAGTCATCTATTTTCTCTTTCCTTACTACAGTCCAATTAAAGGCAGCGACAGGACTGCAGGAGGGAATCAACTGGGCAGGAGCATTTGCCTGATCATAGTATAAACTGGCAACAAACTTGACTGAACTGGAACATCTTCTAAATAACTACACTAACCAGAAATACACATAAACATAGGCATTCTATTGTGATATGATGCGCATCATAATATGCATCATAATATGCTACTTAATACACGTAGACCTCTATTTACAACCACAATTGAGCCCAAATTTTCTGTTACTACCGTGTTTTCCTGAAAATATGACATGTCCTGATAATAAGGCCATGCCACATTTTTCTGCTGGGAAAAAATATAAGCTCTCCCACTCAAATAAGCCCCCTGGACAACACCCCCCCTCCGGCCAGGCAGAGCGCCGCTCATCAACCTAGTGGTATCCTGAAAGTGCCAAGCCACGGGAATCGGGGGGGGGGGAGAAGGTGATCGCGTTGCTCGGTGCCTTCGGGATACAGGCACTCACGTGGCTTGGCAATACCTGTAGGTCAGTGAATGGCGCTGTCCCCGGCTGTAAAGGGGGTTTGCTGGGTGGCTGCTCGTGAGCGTGGTCACTTCATGGCTGCTGTGTTGCGCTGCTGCGACAGCGCAACACAGCCATTTGCCCCTGAGGCTGTACCAGGCTCTTTGGGAGCTCGCAGAGCAGCTGCCCGGCAACCCCAAAACAATAAGCCCTCCCCTGATATTAAGGCCCAAGGCATATTTTGTGGGTCAAAAGAAAATAAGACCCTGTCTTATTTTCGGAGAAGCACAGTAAGTCAGACATTTGTAAGTGAATTTTGCCCCATTTTACGACCTTTCTTGCCAGTTAAATGTAATACCAATTGTACTAGTTAAGTTAGTGACGTTGTTAAGTGATTCTGGCTTTCCAGTTGTCTTTGCTTGTCAGAAAGTCATAAAAAGTGGTCATATGACCGAGGACTCTGCAAGCCTCACAAATATGAGTAAGTTGCCAAATGGCCGAATTCTGATCATGTGACCATGGTGAGACTACAACTGTTGTATGAAAAACTTTTCAGTCCTGTTGTAACTTTGAACTGTCACTATACACACTTTTGTAAGCTGAAGACTATCTTTACTGTTGTCATGTCTGCAAACCTCTCTTTCCAGCCGGGCAGAGCGCCATGCGGCTTAGCGCCTTTGGGATATTACTGGATCGGCGAGTGGCGCTCTGCCAAACTGGAAAGGGGTGTTGCCGGGCGGCTCCCCCCCCCCAGCTCTTCTGGCTTTGTGCCTTCGGGATATTGCTAGGTTGGTGAGTGGTGCTCTGCCTGGCTGGAGGGGGGGGTTGTCCAGGGGGCTTATTATTGGGGGAGGGTCTATATTTTTGCCCACAGGAAAAATATGGCATGCCTTATTATCAGGACATGTCGTAATTTCGGGAAGAAACAGTAGTATCAACAATTTATAGTTTTTCTTCATCTGTGGAAGGGAGAGCTATTTGGCCACCTCCTGTGCGCTGCTTGGAGAGTCCAAGCATGGGTTAACTTCTGTCTATCTGCCCAGAGACTGAGTATAAATTCTTTCGCCATGCCTCCTGCTCTCTAGTTTTCATCTCAGTCTATCCCAGTAAGGACGTATCCAAAGAATTCTCAATGGAGATGGAGATACCATCCAGGCATGGGTTAGCACTGTCCGCTCTGAGTCTGATTAATAATTAATACCCTTTATAACCCGCCCCTGTGGGTAGCTTCACCCAGCTTTCGACTCAGTCCACTCTGAGGATGGTTGTGTTATTGCTCTAGTATGTTTTGTCTTCACCTCAATTTATTCAAAATTATCTCAAAATTGCAGTAAACCTTCTGTGAGTACAGCTGATATATCTTATCATAAAGGTCTAATATCTCCGGCGGTCCTTCTGGCCGTGTTGGGCGACAAAGGCCTAGGCCTGTCAGACTCACGCCTCGCTGAGGCACCAGCTTCGGGTCTATTGGTGGGGGAAGAACGGAGTTTTATCAGCCTCAGACGATCATTGGCAGTAACGAGTGACCTGTTTCCCCACCGTCTTCTTTGATGGCCGCTGCTGTAGCGATAGCTACGAGACTTTTCTGCATGCGTGGACCACGCTGTCTTCTGTCAAGCGTTTTGAGCCATGGCTGCTCACGAGAAGACGAACAGAGGTGTGTACAGCTCGATCCCTCTCCTCTGGATCCCTTGCAGTCGCGCTGCGCGATAGGGCTTATCAGCCTGATTGTGCTGTTGGAGGAGCACCAAAGCAAGCGCACAATATGCCTTCGCCCAGGCAGTCCTTTGCGCCGCTTCTGAGGCTTCTGAGAGCAACGGGAAATTGAAAAGGGTGCAAAGTGCCATTTTTGACTGCAGCCAGGCGGCAGAGAGAGAGAGGCACCATTTTGTTCTCTGCACCCCAAGGCACAATGGGAGACGGTCGGAAAGGACGGGAAATGCCATTTTAAGCAGCAAGAGACGTGCGGCCGTCATTTTGTCAAGCACTCAGAATCTCCCCACAATGGCGGACAGCAGCATGTCTGTGCCATTCCCTGACGTTGTCAGGGACCACCAGGAAGCTAGTCCAGGTTTCATAGCAACAGCACAGGCTCCCTTCTCTCCAGCAAGACCATCTACCTCTCAGGTTGGTGAGGGAATCAGAGCCCACAATAAGGCTTCCAAGGCCAGCAAGACCTCTAAGCTGCAAAAGAGCTTGAAGGCGACTGCTAAGGTCAAACATACCAATCCTGACATCTAGTAACAATCAGTCTCGAGGGAACGGGCAGGCTTTGATCTTTCCCTCACAATTCAAGCTCTCTGGTCACATGGGTTCTCCATCAATGCAACCCTAACCCTTCTGCTGTGTGTGGTTTGGGCAAAACCACCTCAGCTGCTGGGTTGCCAGTGGACTGTCACCATCGCCGACCGCCAATTTGGTTGGGTAGCCTTGGTGTTGGTTCTGAACTTCGGACCACGTTGCAGACATAGCAGCAGGCTTTTCCCTTGCAATGAGAGCGGCAAATTCTTTTTCCTTTGTGCGCTTTTGGCTGCCAGATTGTCGCTCACCTGTTTTCCCTTGCAGATCGCCACGTGTGAGTGCATGGATCCTGTTCGGGTTGCTGAGTGGATCGCCACCACCTTTTATCACCGCAGCAGCGTCGGATTCTTGGCCAACACTGGTCATACTCTGTGAGTTACAGATCTGCTTTGGCGCAGATCTTTGCCGTTGGTGGTTTGCACTCTTTTTCTTTATTGCAGTCAGCCCACTGATTAACCTGAGTGCCGCGGAGCTATTGAGGTTTGTGCGATTTTAGTATCCATTTTTGCAGCCATCAGTGAGTGGTCTTCGACCTCCAGGACCTCTCTTTCTGCGGACTCTGTCCCCTGACAGTTGGCGCAGGACCCTTCTGGACTTTAAGACGTGCTGTATTCAGCCACTTTTCCCTCGTAGTCAGATAGTGAAACAGTTGGACTTATTCCAGGATTACAGAGAGAGACCTAGCAGGGAACAGCGACCAGGCGGAGTCCTCAATTAGCCACCAATGCAGGCCTGGCCTTAGGAAGGCTAGCGCTTCAGTGAGAGAGGCCTTGAGGGGAGTTAGGCCACAACATTCCCCCATTAGGAAGGGAGCCAGGGGCCCAGACAAGGATCCTGCTAGACACCAGAGGGCGTTAGAGAAACAATTTGCTCAGGTGCAGATACAGATCTCAGCTGGAGGCCAAGGTAACAGCCTACCTGGAGAGGTGAATATGGAAGTTCTCTTGCAACTGGAACATTCTCCCCCCATTTTAGAGAAGGAACATCAAGATTTGTCTCTATATGGCACCACAGGAGCCCTAGGTTCCCCAGCTCCCTCCATTGAGGAGGAGTTTGCACCCTTTGACTGCAATGTCCCTGCAGATAGGGAGGCAACGGGCCCAATCAGACGGTCACCCCAGAGGCCATGTTCACATCCACTGCAGCAGCGTTCCGTCCAGTGGAAGACCAGGGACTTGCCTTTTCTGAGGAGATGTGCAATGTCATCTCTCAGGCCATTTCCCAATGAATCGCTCAGGGGCTCCAACAAAGGAACCAACGTCCTGTCAGACTCACTCCCAAACGGCTACTTCCACAGGGCCTTAGTGATAGGGCGCTTCTATAGCGGACCTTTGTCCCCTCGTCCCTCCTTAGGCAGTGAGGAATCCATGTGGGGGTAGGAAGACCAGGCTGACCAAGACCTATCGGAGGACAAAGGTCTTACTCCGGACAAGCCTGCCTTCACGGGGCTCTTTAAGCCAGGCTTGTTCAAGTCTCTTTTGTACAAGGCTAAAACCACCACTCATGGTGTCTGGGTCACCCCTGAACAGATAACCACGGATCTTCAGGATCCCATTGAGGGACTATTTAATGAACCTGTTCAGCACAGCAGATTATTCCATCTCCTAAGCTGTTTGAAGACGTGATCCAGCTTCAGTGGTCGCAGCCCAGCTCCCTAGCAGCCCCCAGTGACAGTGATAAGAAGCTCTATACAGTCAATCCTAGCCTAGAAGAGCTTCTGCAGTTGCCCTCTGTAGATGCTCCTGTGGCATCTCTGACTTCAGTATCTATTCTCCCTTCAGATCTGATGGAGGGTTTGAAGGCAGAGGATAAGAAGGAAGAAAAATCATTCCATAAAACACATCAGACAGCTGCCTGGGCCATCAAGGTGACCACTGCTGCCTCATTTTTCAATAGTTTCCCTTCTCTGGCTTCGCCAAATGCAGGCTAGGTTGCTCCCAGAGGATACCAGACTGTTCCAGGACATTAGCAAGTTGATAGCTGCAGCTGAGTTTTCTGCAGATGCTACTCTTAAGTTCACATCCAGGGCCCTAGCGTCCGTTACTTCGCGTCGCCTTCGGTGGTTCACCATTGGCACGCGGACATGAGGTCAAAATGCTCATGTCTGCTCCCTTCAAGGGAGGTAACCTCTTTGGGGACTCATTTGATCCCATTCCAATCGAGACCAAGGAAAAGAGGAAGGTTTTGCCCTACATGAACAGAAGGGTGGAGCGCAGAACTCCAACTTACTTTTGTAGGCAATCCTTTTGGGTACCTGACACAAATATCAATGTCCCTTCATTTCAATGATCCTACCTCCAAGGAACTGATCGTCCTCAGAACCGACAGCCATTTTGAGACAGAGGCAGGCAGGAGCCTGCCACAAGACAGCCATTTCATGGATGGTCAGGCAACAGACCCTTCCATAGAAATCAGTGACCACCAACAGTCTCCTCTCATTGGAGGGCAGTTACAGCTTTTCGCCGCCCAATGGGAGATGATCACCACAAATGTGTGGGATTTACATAAAGCTGGGTCTTACCTTGGAGTTCAACTCCTTGCCCTCAAGGCACTTTTTCCGTTGTCCCACCCCCACCTGGCTTTCCAAAAACGGCGTCATGGAAACCAAAATTCGGCATCTGCTAGAGATCAGGGCCATAAAACCAATCCCTGTAGAGCAGGACAGGAGGGGCTTCTACTCCATCCTCTTTCTAGTTCCACAGAATTCGGTGTGAGTGTGTGTAGAGCAATCCTAGATCTGAAAAAGCTCAACGTTCACCTGGCGTACAAACGTTTCAAAATGCAATTCCTTTAAACAATCCTGGAATGCATTCGAGAGAGCAACCTCTTGACATCAATAGATCTAAAATGTTAGCTCTATTGTTCCAATTCACCTGTCCCAAAGAAGGTTCCTGAGGTTCTACTACGCAGGGCACCATTATCAATACAAGGCCCTGCTGTTCGGCCTGTCATCAGGCCCCAAGACGTTCACTAAATTGTTAGCCGCAGTGGCAGCTCACCTCAGGGCAAGGCCAGTAAGATTTCAATACTACTTGGATGACATCATCATCCAGTCATCGTCCCTACCACAAGCATCACAAGACCTCCCGGATTACAATGCAAACACTCCAAGCCCACGGTTTCTCCGTAAACCTGGAGAAAAGTCATCTGACTTCCACCACCAGACTGCTCCACCTGGGAGCAGTGATAAACACCTTGGGCTGCAAGGTTTTTCTCTCCTTGGAACGTAAGTATCAGAACTCTTGTGACCCTAGTTCGGAGGTCACAAACTGTGACAGTGATCCTTCTTTCTCACCTTCTGGGGAAGATGATCTTGTGTATCGCAGTAGTTCTTTGGCCACACGCAAGAACCCTCCAGTGGTTCCTCCTACCACAGCAGAGAGCCAGCACTAGCAGCTCCATCGCAACAGTTCGTGTTCCACCAAAGGTCATCCGCTCCCTCAGATGGTGGCAGTCTCTGGCTATGAAGAAGGGCTGCCTCTTCAAAGCGCCCAACCACCTGGTCATCACATCAGATGCCAGCCTATTCAACCAGGGTGCCCATCTACAGACTCGGGTAACTCAGGGCAGGTGGTCCTCAGAGGACCTGTCACCCAACATTGATTGGCTGGAACTGAGGGCAGCGCGGTTGGCTCTTCGCCACTCCCAGAAGGAGATACAAGATCGCCATGTTCTTTTATTGACAGACAATGTAGCAACCAAAGCTCATGTCAATCATCAAGGGGGCACTTGATCCAAGTCCCTCATGGAGGAGGCAGAGGCCCTAGGACTGTGGGCAGAGAAGCATGTCAGATCTGTGAGAGCAGAGCACATCTCTGGAGTAGATAATACCCAAGCGGATTGGCTGAGCAGGACCACCATTAATCACTCAGAGTGGTGCCTGCATCCGGACCTTTTCCAGCAGCTGTTGTTGAGGTTCGGCCAACCAATAGTCAACCTATTTGCGTGGCCGGAGAACACCCATCTTCCCTGGATTTTTTCCAGGTTCCAGTCACCCAGAGCAGAGGGTGTCAATGGCCCCTGCTGCCCTTGGTCTTAGGGTCTCCTGTACACCTTTCTGCCGCTCCCTCTTCTCCCCAGGGTGATCAGAAAGATCTCAGCACAGGGAGTAGAAGTTCTTCTAATCGCTCCCCATTGGCCCAGGCAGTCCTGATATGCCGACCTCATCAGCCTATCGGTGGCAAGGCCCTGGAGAATAACAAAGGACAAGGTCTCTCTCAGCCAGGGGGTCTTATTCCATCCAGAACATCAGTGGCTCCAGTTGACTGTCTGGCAGTTGAGAGGGACCTCTGAGGAAGGACGGTTTCTCTGGCAAGGTCATCCAAACGATCCAAGCTTCCAGACGACCTTTTACCATTAGGATCTATGACGCGACTTGGTCTGCCTTCTGTCAGTGGTGTTCCAGGAAGCACATCAATTCCATCAAGGCGTCAATTCCACAGGTCCTGGAATTCTTGCAGGATGATCTCGACAGAGAGTTAGCTCCCAACACCCTCCAGAGGCAAGTAGCAGCTTTGTCCATGGTACTAGCAAGTGGCAAGCACCAGTCACTTAGTCAGCACCACAGGTTGCACAGGTTGCACACTAACCTGAGGCCTCCTAAAGTCCATCGATAGCCAACCTGGGAGCTTTCCATTGTTTTACAAGCGCTCACTTCTGCTCCGTTTGAACCATTGAGATCCTCTAGCCTCCATCGTCTGATTTTTAAGACCGCCTTTCTCATAGCTATCACATCGGCCAAGAGATTTTCAGAGTTGGCGCTATCAGTAAGGGAGGACTTATGCATTATCCACCCGGATAATAAGGTCATTCTGGCAATTTGATCATGAAGTAGTCTGTAAAAATATCAATTTAATTCTGGAAGTGGTTTAATTGCATAGATATGGCCATTTACTGTTTACATCAACTGAGACTGATGCATCATCAACAGTTTTATGTTAAATTATCAGAATTATTTCAATAATTTAATTATTGTAAGGAAAAAAATTATCTTCAGAGCGAATTTTAAGTTTGTTCAACTCTTCATTTTGATTATCAATAGATGTCATTAATTGCTTTAAAAGCACATTACCAAGTTGTATCTGCATACTTCTTAGAATTGACCAAAATATAATTCAAGTTAAACACATCAGCTAAATATTTTTCAATTATTTTGCCTTTTCATAATAACAACTTATATTTATTTAATGCATATATCCTTTCTTCAACTTCATGCTGCTACTTCTGTATGCCACTCCATTATTTCATACTGCTGGTTGTAGAAATTGAGAAATCACCAATCTGAATGCCAGAATTAAACAAGTATGTACAAATAATTATCTCATTCTTAAAGTAAGGTTTTCTGGAGGGGGGGATAAATGGAACACTAAGTGACAATGCAAAATATGAGGATTAATTTGGACTGGCAACTCCCCTGCAACACGAAGCAGTTGCTAAATGGAAAATTGTGTGTTTTCCATTCCCAAAGAGACAAAGTTAGTCAGATTCACACCTTTGACTTAAGTCTGCCCCCTAACCACTCTCCCACCCTTTGGAACACTTGAGTATCTGTTTACTGTCTTAAACTAAAGCAATGCAATCATATTGCATTTGGGAGCCATGGGCATGCTACGTAAATAGCTACAGTACTCTTTTGAAATCTTTTGCTCTCCAATCTCTCCACTTTGCAAGGGGGTTGGGGAGAAAAAAACCAAGCAATTTCTATAGATAATCTTTCCTTTGCTTGACTTTTCTACTGTCAGCATAAACACATGCTCTCAAAGTTTAAAAGAGCAAGTGTCTTACTCTCTTGAAATCTTGAAGAAGCTTCTTGGATGAGAAGCGAAACATCTTCAAAGAAAAATCAGAAAGTCCAGTTGCCTCTTGAAAAAGCACCTTTCAGACAACATGACCTGGATGACTGAGAATCTCCATAAAAACTTAAAATCTCTTTTCTCCAGTCTCTCTGCTCTGCAAGAGAGTGGGAAGAATCCTTTCTTTGATTCTTTCCCAACTGCCGGCATGATCACATTGCTTTAAATGCATAGAAGAGCAAATAGCTTATTTTCTTGAAATTTCTTTCTCTCAAATGTCTGTACTCTGCAGGGGTGGATCGGATACCAGGAGATTTTTAGAGAGAATCTCTCTCTTGCTTGATCTTCCATCTCCCTTGCAGAGCAGGGAGATTGGAGAATGAGTAAGCTGTTTGCTCTTCTGCACAGTGAAAGCATTGTGATCATGCTGATAGTGGGAAAAGGTCATGCAAAGGAGAGATTGTCTACAGAAATTGCTTGCTTTTTTTCTCCCCCTGCCTCTGCAGAGCAGAAAGATTGAAGAGAAAGAGATTTCAGGAGAGTAAGCTATTTTCGTAATTGCTGCAGTTCCCAGTCCCAGGCTGCCACAGAGATTTTCTCTGAGGGACTGAAGGTTGTAAATGAGCTGTACAGTTATTTTTTTCAGTACCATTGTAAGTTTAAACAGTTATTAAATGAATAGTCAGTAAAACAGAACCAACTATAAATATCTTCAAGTTAAGAAATCATGGGATATCTTTTATAAATGTTTAATGCACTCTGCATTATGTTCTACTTATACGTTCTCACAATCAGACTAGATAAGTAAGCAAAGAACTTCACCAGATTTGAAAATTGTGGCATTACATACAAAGTACTATTACTGTTCTCGTAAGATTTCGTATCTCCTTTAATGAGCAATTTCAATCAGATGTTTCCTTTACCTCATCAGTTTCACATATTGACTAGGAAGCATTTTGGCCCATTGCTCTTTACAGAACTGCATCAATTCATTGATATACTATATTTTTCAGAGTATAAGACGCACCAAGGTTTTGAAGAGGCAAATTTTTAAAAAGTAGGTAGGTAGATAGAGGGATAGAGAGGGAGAAAAGGAAAGAGAAATACAGTAGGTAGGTAGGTAGAGAGAGAGGGTAGGTAGGAAGGTAGATAAAGGGATAGAGAGATAGAGATAGAGAAATACAGTAGGTAGGTAGGGAGAGTGTGTAGGTAGGTAGGTAGAGGGATAGAGAGAGAGAAATGAGATAGAGAAATACAATAGATAGGCGGGGAGAGAGTAGGTAGGTAAGTAGGCAGGTAGAGAAAGAGAGAGAGAGAAATACAGTAGATAGGTGGGGAGAGAGGGAGAGAGTAGGTAGGTAGGTAGGTGTTTCCAGGTGTATTTATCCATGTGCTGGAGAAGGAAATCGCTGACAAACCTTAAGACTTTTTTTCTGCTGGCACAGCACTTGATCAATGTAATTCTCATCAGTTAAAGAGCTTTCCAAAAGGGGAAAAAAGTTTTGCACTCTGCAAACCTTTGAAAAACGACCCATTTTTTGCAAAAAGGCTCCTTTCCTTCAAATGAAAGGCATGAATAGCCTTGGGGGAGGCTTGCAGAGTGCTCCTGGAGGGTGGGGGGGGGATGAACAAAAGCAGCCCGTTTTTTTGCAAAAAGGCCCCTTTTTTTCAAATAAAAGGCATGAATAGCCTTGGGGGGGCTTGCAGAGTGCTCCTGGGGGGTCGGGGGGCAAAAATGAGCAAAAATCAGCCTGTTTTTTGTCAAAAAAAATTGCATGCATAGCCTTATGGAGGCTTATAGAGTGCTGCTGGGGGGGCAGGGAACGGCCCATTTTTTCTAGTAGAATCGAGGTAGGGGTTACTCATGGGTTTTGTCACAGCCTGATTGGTCCATAGACTGAGGGAAATTTCTATAATATTCCTCCATTTCCCATTGGCTCCCAGTTTCCTCTCAGTCTTTTGGTCCAAGCACTGCTTTGGCTCCTAGGTAGGAAACCTTCAAATATTGTAAAACTTGCTAAAATTCATTGATTTGATTGGATTAATTGGATATCTAACTTACTAAATTTATTTCAGCTGCGGCCCCTAGGGACAGTCGTTTGTTTCGCGCGGGATAGGAGAGCCCTTTGTGGCGCCGTGCCTCCTACACTGCGGGGCCAGGGGCCCTGTCCGATTCCTGGGCCAGCGGGGGTGACAGGCTTCAAGGCGCAGCTTTCCGGGAGCTAGATTGTGAGTTTGGCAGAAGAACAATCGAGCTGCATAATTTGAAAGGCAAACCGAGGCTTTTTTTTCCGGCGCCGGGAGTCTCCTTGCGGTGAGCAGCACTTCCATTGATCGCACTGTCTTCCTGCTGCTCCGAACTTGCCCGAACATGCTACCTTCCCGCCGCTCGAACTTGCCCTAACTCGAGTCGCGGCAGGAATCTCGTTTGTGGCGGTGTTAGAAAACATTGCCAGATTTGTATCCCTAGGTTGAGGGACCGTTGGATCCCCAGTTCCAATCTTAGTGGTCTTCCTGGCCTTGTGTAAAAGTGTCTTGAACATGACCGGTGGAAAAAGGCCAGGAAATGCTGGAGGATCAGGAGGAACTGAGTACTCATCCTCCGAAAACCCCATGTCTTGATGGATGTCCTCCCCTAAAATGGAGACTTCACTAACCATGTAGGGGGAGGGGGACCTAACGTGGTGCTGTCTGTGATGAGCCACTGCGGCCCTGCCAGATTATGATCCCTTTTCTGTCTGGGACATACCGGTGGCAATGCACCGTGTGATAGCTGTAGAAATGAGCCTCCTAATACTTTCAGGAAGGAGATCCAGGTCCTCAAGGTCATCCTGCGATGGACCCAGGACCGGAGGTTCCTGAGGAGCTATCCCTGAAGAGGTATGGTAGGACCTAGAGGGACCCTCCAAGGGATCCACATCTCCACCCCCAATGGCTCTTGGGGAGATGGAGGGCAAGGAGAAACATACTGCCTGGAAGAGACTGAAGGGGAAGATGGGCTGAAACCTCTAGGAGGTGAACCCGAGTGGAGAGATAAGGGCCTGATAGGAGATCTGGATCTGCTGGCAGAGTTGGGCCTAGTGGACTGGGCCTGCTTTTCTGCCCTGGTGATTGTTTTCTCCAGCGCCCTCTGTCGTCTAAGCTCATCCCTAGTGGTGGCTCTGGAAGGGCGTTGGTCAGCCGAGGGCTTAGAAGCCGCAGCCCTTGTTCTGAGCCTGTCTAATTGCCCTTCTCTGACTTCACTTGGAGCCTCTAATGGGGCCTGCAGGAGCTCGGATCTTATTGCTGCCATTGTAGCCACTCACGTGTCAGAGTATCAAGGCCCCTGTAGGTCCCGCCGGTGCCTGGGCCTTCAGGAGCTGTGGGCCACATTTTAGATAAGGACCTGCCGGCCTCGATCAATGGCTGCGATGCAGGAAGCGGAGAAGCCAACCACGAGGCTTCTGTAAATGGCTGCCTCCATGTGGCTGCTTCAAAATGGCCACCGGAGCCTCCGATAGCGCTGCTGAGAGCCTTAGGAATGGCCACGGCTTCCTCTCCAACCCCCCCCCCGACGCTGTTCAGGGTGTTCCCTCCCTCACGGGACCTGGAACGACGACGCCTGATGGATCTAGCTATAAAACATCTTCTCGACATTCAGGCGGTGGAAGCGGTTCCGTTGGCGGAACACGGGTTGGGCCATTGGTACCGAAGAGCTCGGGGGGGGGGGCTGGAGGGCGATTCTGGATCTCAAGTGTCTAAACCAATATGTAGTTTGCAGATGCTTCAAAATGTCGTCCCTCAGGTCCATTCTTCTGGGGATCCGTGGGGGGGATTTCTTGGCCTGATTTCTTCCTGATCCTGCCAGCCCACTGCAGGTACCTGAGGTTCTCACACAGGAACCTCCATTATCAGTACTGCGCCCTTCCTTTCGGCCTGGCCTCCGCTCCTCGTACCTTTACAAAGGTCCTCACAACATTGGCGGCTCACCTTCACTCCACCCCGGTGAGACTCCAAAGTTACCTGGACGACGTGTTAGTTCAGGCAGGGTCCCACTCTCAGGCAGTCATCAACCTCCATCTTACCATCTGGTCCCTTCAGTCCCTGGGGTTCTCCATCAACTTTCCCAAAAGTCATCTCTCCCCCTCCACGCGGATACTACACCTGGGGACAGTGATCGATTCAGTAGCGGGGGTGGTCCATCTCTCTCCAGACCGCCTGGTCAGCCTCCGAAAGCTCGCAATCAGGGTTCGCAGAAGTCGGTCAGTTTCCATCCTGAACTTGTCTCAGTTTCTTGGCAAGATAGTGTCGTGCATATGGATAGTGCCCTGGGCCCGTCTACACTCACAATCCCTCCAGTGGACTCTCATCCCCTTACAGAGGAAGCGGATGAGCAACTCCCTCCGATCCATTCGTCTCCTGGCGGACGTACGGCTGCCCCCTCCAGTGGTGGCTTTCCCCGGCTCTGAGACGGGGTTGCATATTCTGGGAACCAGACCAAGTGACAGTGACTACAGACGCGAGTTTGTTCAGTTGGGGGGCCTTGAGGGACTACAAGCTGGTGCAAGGTCATTGGACAGCCTCGGACCTCCGCCACAACATCAACTGGCTGGAGCTGAAGGTGGCCCGCCTGGACCTCTCACACTTCAAAGACTCGATCGTAGGACATCACGTACTTCTCCTGACAGACAATGTAACCACGAAAGCCCACATAAGCCATCAGGGGGTCACCAACTCCCGGAGTCTTTGGCTAGAGGCCCTGAAACTCGGTTCCTGGGCGGAGAGACATTTGTCATCACTGGTGTCAGAGCACATCTCGGGCACGTTCAACCATCGGGCCGACTGGCTGAGCCGAGCAACACTCGACAACGGCGAGTGGCAACTCCTTCCCAAGTTATTCCAGAAGATCTGCCGGCCGTTTGGCACCCCACTAGTAGACCTATTTGCTACCCAACTCAAATGCCAAGATTCTTCTCCCGCTTCCAGACCTGAACTGCGGAGGGGACAGACACCTTCAGGAGCAGATGGCCTCCTTTACGTCTTTCCCCCTATTCCCCATATCCCGGACACCTTCAGGAAGGTAGTGACAGAGAAGGCACACATCATCATGCTGGCCCCATATTGGCCCAGACAGCCCTGGTTTGCAGACCCCGTCCAGCTATCCGTCCCCCCCCCCCCCCCGTGGAGGATACCTCGAGAGGAAATCGCCTTGTGCCCGGGGGCTCTCATCCACCCGGAGCCCCAGTGGCTCCACTTGACCGCCTGGCACTTAAGCAGCATCTCTTGATGCTTGAGGAGCACTAACCTGTCCTCCAAGGTCATAGCAACCATCGAGGCCTCGATGCACCTGTCAACCACTCGGATCTACAACTCCACGTGGTCGGCGTTTGTCAAATGGTGCTATCCACTTGGTATCTGTCCAACCAAAGCCTCGGTGGCTCAGATTCTCGAATTCCTACAGAAGGGATTAGATGGGGGCCTCTCCCACCTTGCATTGCCAAGTGGCTGCATTGTCCTCTGTTCTCGGGTGGGAGGGTAATTCCACTCTCTCTCACCTCCCCCTGATGAAGCGGTTCCTAAAGGGGGTGGCAAATCTCAGGCCTCCCCAAGTACATAGATTTCCCACTTGGGACCTACCCCTTGTCCTCAGGGCCTTAATGGGAGTTCCATTTGAACCCTTGCGAACAGTCCACCTTAGATTGTTGTCCCTGAAGGTGGCCTTTTTGGTCGCAGTGACGTCGACCAGACACATATCGGAACTGCATCCATTGACCCTATCCTGATCAAGGATAAGAATAAGTGCAAGGTCTTCCCCTCCACGACTAAGCACTCTGACCTGGCGCCCTACCCCAGGAGGTCCTCATACCGAACTTCTGAAAGGACTTCCAACCGCCGAGGTACTCTGCAACTAGATATCCCAGGCAGGGGGATAGGAATTTTTCTAGGGACAGATACAGGCACCAACAGCCCAGTAGACGTCCTTTTCGAGGGGGTGGTGGTCATCCCTTCCACAGAAACAAGTGATTCAGGGTCGGATCACCCGATCGGCGGCCGCCTTACCTTGTTTGCAGATCGCTGGAAGCACATGACTACTGATGCATGGGTTCTTCACACAGTTGAGTTTGGGTTACAGTTAGAGTTTCGTTCCCATCCCTCGAATAGGTTCCGTCTCTTCCTTTTCTCCAGGAATCCGGCGAAACGTTCCTCATGCGCGCATTTACGATGCGACCTGGAGTTCCTTCGTAAGCTGGTGCAGGTCAGCCCAGGTAGACCCGGCCTCTGCTTCAGCGCCGCAGGTTTTAGAGTTCCTCCAGGACAGGTTGGAGAAGGGGCTGGCTCCCAATACCCTCAGGAGACAGATATCAGCCTTAGCCACAGTCATTGGGGAGGTGGTATCTAGATCCCTATCCCAACATCTGGTGCTAAAGAGATTCCTCAGAGGCGCTGCTAACCTTCGGCCTCCGGTCATCCATAGGTTTCCCACTTGGGATCTGCCCATGGTGCTCCAGGCTCTCATGGAGGCACCCTTCGAGCCTCTGAGGGAGGTATCCTTTCAGCTCCTGACTCTCAAGGTGGTGTTTCTAGTGGCCATCACCTCGGCCAGGCGGGTGTCTGAGATCAACGCTTTATCTACCAGGGCGGACTTATGCACCTTTCATGACAACAGGGTGGTATTCAGGTTAGACCCCACTTTCCTGCCCAAGGTCAATACCCCTTTCCATAGGGCTCAGGAGGTGGTGTTTCCGGACTTCTGTCCGGCACCTTCCAGAGAAAGGGAGAAGTCCTGGCACAGCCTGGACGTCCATAGGGCCCTGCGCATCTACCTCAGGCGCACGGCTGCTTTCAGGAGGCCGGAGGCGCTCTTTGTATCCTTCCAACCTTCTTCTAGGGGGCCGAAGGTATCACCCGCTACCATCAGCAGGTGGATCAGGTTAGCCATCACCAAGGCCTACGAGGCATGGGGGATTCCAGTCCCTGAAGGCATCACAGCACACTCTACCAGGAGTGCGGCTTTCTCCATAGTGAGGGGGAGGAGTATCCAGACTGGGTTAACCTTGTACTCTCATTGATTGGACTGAGTCAGATAAGCTCTTTGGGCTGCGGCCTGGGCTACCCAGGTGCCCATTGAGGATATATGCAGGGCGGCTGTTTGGGCTTCGCCTTCTCCTTCCATTAGGCACTACCGGCTGGATGCCTATGCCTCTGCGGAGGCATCCTTTGGTAGGAGGGTTCTCCAAGGTGTGTTGGACACTCGGGGGGATCAGGCCCAATGATTTCCTCCCATGGACATCTAGCTTTGGTATGTCCCACATGTGACTCCTCCCACGCCTCGCTTCAGAGACTGTCAGTTGGTCTTTCCTGAACAGCATGTCTAGAAGCGGTCGTGGGAGGAGTCATTTCCCGCCCGTACTGTTGGCAGCTGCGCAGGGGAGGCCTGAGAGAGCTTAGAAGTCGGTCAGTCAGGCCTGGGGGGGAGGGAGTTGTTGTCCCTTGTTCTTGTTCCCTTCCCTCACAGGCTCTTCTTGGACTGGACCGTCGGTTAATCTGGGGAGTCATGAGGAGGAAGCAGAGGGAGTGGCTTCAAATTTACCTCAGTCTCCGGGCAAATGGGCCGTGTTAATACCCACATGTGACTCCTCCCATGTCCGCTTCTAGACATGCAGTCCAGGTAAGACCAACTGACATTCGATGTATAAGACGCACCCAGATTTTCAGCCTCTTTTTTGAGGAAAAAGGTGCATCTTATACTCCGAAAAATATGGTATTTTAGCTGTCTTGTATGAACTGCTCTGTTCAGCTCATGCCACAGCAGCCAGTTCAACTAAGGTTAGGAGTTTTCTCTCAATCATTCCAAAATGTGAATTTTTTTCCTACTTCAGACATCCGAATTATTATTAGATTGTTGTATATACAGTATATATATATTGGCAATGTTTCAGCAAGATGTCACTTGCCATCTTCAGAAGAAACGTTGCCAAGACAATCGCAATCTTACACGGGAAAAGATCTGAATACAACAAAACCAGCATATATATATGTATGTATGTATGTATGTATGTATGTATGTATGTATGTATGTATGTATGTATGTATATGTTTTCTGAGGTTTTCGCGGGTGTTTGTATGTACGTCTTTGGTTGTTCGGGTTTTCTCCCGCGTAGAATTGGAAGTATCTTCACGACGTTTCGATGAAGTCTCATTCATCATCTTCAGGCTGGTGCTTCCGACTTGGTGCTTCCAGGAGCAATGAAGCACCAGCCTGAAGATGATGAATGAGACTTCATCGAAACGTCGTGAAGATACTTCCAATTCTACGCGGGAGAAAACCCGAACAACCAAAGACGTGCCTATGCCTCTGCGGAGGCATCCTTTGGTAGGAGGGTTCTCCAAGGTGTGTTGGACACTCGGGGGGATCAGGCCCAATGATTTCCTCCCATGGACATCTAGCTTTGGTATGTCCCACATGTGACTCCTCCCATGCCTCGCTTCAGAGACTGTCAGTTGGTCTTTCCTGAACAGCATGTCTAGAAGCGGTCGGGGGGGGGGGGGAGAGTCATTGTGAGTTGGGTTGGGCCAAGAGTTAATGACTGGTTCAAGGTCACTCAGCTGCCTTTTAGGCTTAAGAGAAGCTTACAATCAACAGTTTCCTGGTTTTTAGGCCAGCATCTTAGCCACTACAGTAGCTGTCTATTGTTTTTCCTTTGCTTTGTTCTCTTTCTCAGTTCTGCATGGTTTATTTATGTTACTAGACAACTTAGAAGTAGTCATTGAGATACAACCATCTGTTCAGTAACAATTCAGGGTTACAACCACACTGGACAAATGATAGTTACAACTTCTCAAAAAATTCCTGGTGTTGCAGTACCCCTGCATAATTTGAGTATTTGGTGATGATCCACATTTACAACCTGTTTCAGCATCCCATGGTCATGTTTTCTTCTCTGTGCTAACTGGCTCTGCTTCAGCTAAAATGCAGCACATGTGATCACTACTAACACAAGTGAGATTGCCTGTGTTTGCTGGCCGTTTCTGTGGCCCAGTTGCAATTTCCTCATGGCACTAGTGGGCTGTGGGCCATAGGTTGGGGACCCCTGCCTTAAGAGCATATTGTTGGCACTTAACATGATATGGATTGTTGTACCAGAACAGCAAACTAATGAGGATATTTCCCTTTTTCATCTCTAGTCTCCAGGATACAGTTTACCCCAGATTATTTGTAAATGTTTAAAATGCATTGTTTTTCTGGGTAAGTGTTTATATTTTTAAGCCAAACAATGAACTGTGGTAATTGTTGTTTTTGTAAAACACATCTATTTAAACCACGCCTTGTTTAACAAGTTACGCAGTTGGGTAAATGCACAAAATGCATTAACCTCCAAAGTGTTTTAGTTGAATGCCAGGCATGATCTTTAATTCATTTATTTCTGTGACTTCTTCACATGTTTAACACAACAAAAATGCATTATTTCTGGGAAGGTTTCCCCTCCCGCACACATATTGGTACTTCTAAACCATGACATGATGCAATAGAAAACAACAAAGCCATGGTTTTGCAGAACTATTAAAACATGTTCATTTCTCTTCCCCATTACCCACCTAGCTTAAGAACATTTATATGTTACTTGAGTTGCTGAATTTCTCTTGCATGTGCTGGCAATGCAGCTTTTTTTTTACTAGAGCTGGCGGGAGGCATAGGAATGTTCATAGATTAATTATTCACTTGCATTGTAAGAAACTTTTCACCCAACTATAATTACACAACTCCTACGCTGTGCTCAAACAAATCAAATCAGTTATGTTTTAATATGGTAGTACAGTTTAGTTTTCGGTGATACTTTTGTTTACAATTGAAATTGAGACCAGGAAACTTCTGGAAGATACTATTTTCAATTTTTCCTCTTGAAAAAGGAGGGGAGTTTTGTTTGTTCACTTTTAATGTTTATTAAATCTATGGTACAGTGCAGTGTTAAGGTATTTTTCAATCAAAATTCTGGAAAATCATGCCATCATTTTTGTGGTTATGATTGGAGTGTTTGCCTACCCTCCATAGTTAAACAAATCTAGTCATTAAGCTTTACTTCCAAGTAAGCACATTTGACTATACTTTATAAACTTAGTCCCCAGTTTTAGGAAGGGAGCCTTGTAATAAGATCTGTTTCATGTGATATGTTACTAGAACCCATGTTGGCTTCTAGTAATAGCTATGATTCCAGGTGTTCACAGATCCATTGCTTGATTATCTTTTCCAGAATCTTCCTAGGGATTGATGTCAAACTGATAGATCTGTTTCCTGGATCCATTTTATTCTCCGTTTTTTTTAAAGATAGGAACCACATCAGCTCTTTTCCAGACCTCTTGTAGTTCCCAGTGCTCCTGGATATTTGAAAGATATTGTTCAGTGGTTTCGGGATCACCTCTGCCATCTCTTTCAGAACTCTGGGATCTAATCCATCTGGTCCTGGTGATTTGAAGTTGTTTAAGATAGACGTGTTATTTTACCATTTTCTTGCCTATTTTAATTTATATTTCTAGTCTGTTTTTGTCAGATTGGTCTATTTTTTCCTCTTGCATGAAGACAGATGCAAAGAATGAATTAAGCAGTTCTACTTTCTCCCTGCTGTGGTCATTTCCTTTCTTACTTTTTTCTTGTTTTTTACAAGTTGAAAGAAACTATTATTAGACATTTGTTGCAAGTCTTACTTTGTTCTGACCCTTAGTTTTTCCTGGCTTTCTCCTGGCTTTCTGCCTATTTGTTGGTATTCTGCCTTAGTTATGTGCCCCTCTCTCCATTTTTTGTACTTATCCTTTTTGACTTTCAGTTTATAGGGTGTTGTTGATGCCACCACGCTGGTTTTTTCTTGACTCTTTTATTTTTTCAGGAGTATTTTGTTGGACTGGGCTTTTATAATCCCATTTTTCAGAATCTCCCAAGCCTTTTCATTTATTTTCTCCTTTAAGATTTTCATTCATGGAATCCTTCCCATTCCTAAATTCATTGAAATCGGCTCTCTTAAAGTCTAAACACTAGTTTGATTTTGTTTTATTGCTTATTATTTTATTGCTTTATTGTTAAGGCCCAACAGTATACTGAAACATTTAAAGTGGTATCTGTAAATTGTAGCTAGCAGACACAGAATTATGAACTGTGAACTTGAATGTCCTTGGTAATGTTTTCTATTGCTTTGGCACCCTCTCCTGGGTGTCTTCTATACTGCAGTGCTTTGTAAGAAGAGTATTCACTGCAATTTCTTATAGTACAGAATATTGTTTTGGGATGCAAGACTAAAGCATAGGAAAGAGAAAAAAAATCACTTTCCATAAACTGCTAACAAATTTAAGTTCATGATTTTAGCATTTCAGAATTCCCCCCCCCCCCAGCTTTTAAAACATGACCAATTAGGACTCATAACAAAATAATGAATAAAATGACTAATGAATAAAAATCAATATACTAGTCATACCAGTAATGCATCTCTAAAAGCAATGTTCTGAAAAGTATGTTTGTATAATATGTTTAAATGTATTAACATCTATTCTTAAGTAGCATAGATTATTGAGATTATACAAATAAAATACTCGAATTCTATCAATGTTTATTTTAGGATGGCAATATTACAAGCATTGAATTGTTTAGTTTTCTCATTGAAAGTTGAGTATAACATTTTTTAAAAACCCATGCACCTCTTATCAAAGTATTCCAAAGGTGCTTTTTCAAGAGGCAACTGAACTTTCTGGTTTTTCTTTGAAAACATTTAGCTTTTCATCCAAGAAGCTTCTTCAACTCTGACTGGATGGTGGGGAACAGAATGATTTATACTCCTTGCAGACAGCTGGTCATTTACATTCTTTTTAGAGAGTCATTAAGGCCACAAGGAGGTTTATCTGTGTCCTCAGGGTCACCTGAATGATGCAAATGAGTGTGGAGCATTCTTGGAACTGTTGAATGGACTGTGTTTTAGACTGGAGACAGCTGATGTCATTATCCCTCCCCCTATATTGAGAGAGGGTTGTTCAGTTTTGACATATATGGCCTCTTTGACCCCTGTTTCAAACCAGCGGCCCCATTTTTTAAAATGCAGATGGACTGCTGAATCTAGTCCTGATGGGTTTCTTTTTCTATGTTGTGCCATGCATTTATGAATAAAACTTCATACTGAATTGCAGATCACTATAGTTTTGTTTTCTAAAAATGTATTTTAGATATATGTGAAATTTAGGATGAGCGACACAGTGGCCTAGAGGTGAAGATGTCGCCTCATACTCAGGAGGCTGAGAGTTCAATCCTAGGCAGCAACAGATGTTTTTCTATCAGGGAATAAAGAGTAAATATCTGCTGCGAACTCTGCGTAGGTGTCAAGAAGGGCATCCAGGCAGTAAGCGCTCAGCTCTTTTCAGTCACCCTGACTCCACTGTTAAAAGGGATTAGAGCAGCGGTTCTCAACCTGTGGGTCACGACCCCTTTGGGGGTCAAACAACCCTTTCACAGAGGTTGCCTAAGAAAAGATATATTTTTGATGGTCTTAGGAACCGAGACACCTGCATGCCAGTGTTTGGAGCCAGGGGAGTGGCAGCAGCGGGTGCTGCCTTGCGAAAGGGTGGGGCTACCTGACAGGAGCGGCGGCGCGAGGACAACTGGCGCCCAGCCAATTGCGACACAAGAGGCACCGGTGGGCGGATCGGATGGCTGTGCTTGATGAGGGGGAGAATGGAGTGCCTGAGCGCCGGCGAGGCAGCGCCCTGAGACGTGGCCAGGCTGAGTTCGGTGTCCCAGCAGTGAGGGGAGGGGACGCCGGGAAGAAGGAGCCGAGAACCGAAGCGGGAAGGATGGCAACGATGTCCCTTCCGCCTCCTCAGAGACTCATAAGTTCACGCGAGCACTCTGCAGCAGCTGGCTCCAGATGTTCAGCTTTTCCCTTTTCTGTAAAAACTTCTGTCCTTCCCGCGATATCTATGAATGAATGAGTGGTTGGAAAACTTGGCAGCGAGAAGATTCTAGGAGTTTAGGAGCGGAGGGGGGAAAAGGTAGCCATCACAAAATATCTTCAGCAGCTGCTTTGAAAAAAAATAAAGCACTACATCTTTTTAGTTTTAAGTTTTAAGCTTCCATGTTTAGAATAGAATGGAATGAAATAGGAAAATGGAATGGAATGAGAATGGGAATAGGAAAATGGAATGGGAATAGGAATAAAATAGGAATAGGATAGGATAGAATAGAATGAAATAGGAATAGAATGAAATAGAAATGTTTATTGGTGAAGTGTGATAAGACACACAAGGAATTTGTCTCCAGTGCACCAAATCACAGTGTACATATAAACAGCAAGAATAGGTCATAGGTCATAATAATAGTTACAATCCTTAGTTACAAACAACAATTGATAAAGAACCAGTAGGATAAGATGAAAAATAGGAGGGGATATCCAACCTAGTACTGTATTTCTTTTTGACCCATTTTTTTTCTGTCTGTTTTTTTCCATTTTATTTTTATTTTGTTACCAACTGAAATGTTTCATGGACTTTTTGTAACAAGGTTAGAGGTTATATTATATTATATATATTATTTTCATTAGCAAACAATTTCACAATATATAATTACATATTCTTTTTGTGATTAATCACTATGCTTTAATTTGTAATAATGAAAATACATCCTGCATATCAGATAATTTACATTACAATTCATAACAGTAGCAAAATTACAGTTTTGAAGTAGCAAGGAAAATAATTTTATGGTTGGGGGTCATCACAACATGAGGAACTGTATTAAAGGGTCACAGCATTGGGAAGGTTGAGAACCACTGGATTAGAGGGATGTAAAATGAATAAATGTGGAATTTAGGATAGCCGCAACACAACTGATGTCTCTGCTTTTTTTTTCAAAGTATATTTATTATTCTACTATTAAAATAATATTTTCAGTTTGGTAAATTATTAAAAAGAATCTTAGGTTCAGGTATGTTTCTGAAAGGGACACTGGGAAAAAAGGGCAAGAATGAAGGTTAAGGATATACTAATATTTCTAGATAAAACAGTCAAGATTTAACTTTTAAATGTACCTTTATAAGTGTTAGACCATCAGCCATCTGCTTAATATTCCCATATTCTTTAGAAGAAAAATGAATGCATATTGGCTTGCTCTGGTTTTCTTTTTATTGAAAACCAGAACACTTTTCTATATTAATATTTTTTGTGATGAGTTCTAAGTGATATAGTACTTAACATCCTTGAGATGTTTTAGTGATTGACTTCACCTTGGTTCAAAATTGCACTCAGCCATATTATTGCTTAGTATTAGAGCCTGTGTTTCTGACAACTGTCAGCCACTCATCAATTTTCCCTTATTTCCCCAAGCAAAGGTGATTAAAGCCATATTTTCTTTATTCCTATCTACCTTTGTTTTCTCTGCTACCATTGTTTATTTTGTGTGCTTTTTATATTGTTCATTGTTTAAAATGTATTAATAATTTGTAACATTGGGAGTTGGGCAGCATATACAATTAATTAATTTATGAATTTGCTTTGCAGAGTGACTGGTACAGAATGCAATGGGATCGATAGCATGTCTTCAGAGAGTGGCCCTGGGACAAGACTGAGAAATTTGTCAGTAATGGGGGATGGACTAGAAGCTACACAAATGTCTACAACACAGGCACAGACCCAACCCCAACAAGGCAATCCTTCATCCATTAACCCATCTCCACCTGAGACCTCAAATCCTAGTAAACCCAAGCGCATGACCAACCAACTACAGTACCTACTCAAAGTGGTGCTCAGGACACTATGGAAACATCAGTTTTCATGGCCTTTCCAGCAGCCTGTGGATGCTGTCAAGCTAAACCTCCCTGTAAGTACACCTAACATGAGGAAAGAAAATTTAAACGTAAGTGAATTTAAAAAAAAACATTTGTGGACAGCAAACAAAGAATGGGTTTGTTTTGGAGATATAACAACCACAAACTATAAATATGCTGTTTTATGAGGATGAAAAAGAAAATATGTGTTACTTTTTCTTCAGAGTTCCTGATAAATTGGAAACCATCAAAAACATGCTGTGGGCTACTTTTTAAAAATATGAATATGAAGCAAAAGAGGATCATAGTAAAATAAGGATAGTAATATGCATAGATTATATTAGTTGCCATAGTAGGTACAGGAATATGCAATTCCTCAGTTCTTCGACCAAGTCTGTCTAATTTAGAAACATAATTTCTTGAGTAGAAGTTATATCATTCTACACTCTGAATAAACAGTGTTAAATAAATATTTATTATAAGCACAATATTGTCTTAACAGAAAGATGTGTAAAGTGTATTTAAAGTCATAGTAACAGCCATATATGATTTGTATTCTCCAACTAGAAATCTGTTTCTATTATGACTTGACGGGACATGACCATTCTTTTTCCTGTCCTGCTCAAGCTGTGATCTTACTAAAGATTACTGCAGAGGGAAAAATGCATTTGATTTAGTCATTGTCCAATTCTAGACAAATGAACAGTTTTTGAATGGGAATACAGGTAATCCTTATTTAGCAATTGCAATTGGGGCCAAGAACACAAATTGTTAAGTGAAGCATTTGCTAAGTGAAAAATCATGACTGCAACTATGCTTATGATCTTACTCAGGCCAATACGCATTAATTGATTAATGGTAGACATGTGATCAAAAGAGATGGTGAAAAAGTTGTAAATGAGGACATTGGTTGGAGAATTACTTTTTCATCACCATAGTAACTGATGTCCAGGCAATCACTAAGCAAGGACTACCTGCTTTTTACTTGGAAAAGGGTTCATTTATGTGTTTTTGAAGTTTTGGAAAAGATACCTTCCCTACTTTTCTTTGCTTCTTTATCTTTCTTAAATTAGTGAATTAAAGTTATGTATATACATATATACACATACACCCTAAGGCTTCTTGGCCTTCATTTGTATTTGAGAGTATAATTGCCTGGAGTAAATCTTATAGTACAGATATTGCTTATTACTTTGTTTTGTTTGTGGAAGTATTCTAACCTAAAAGTTACAGAACTTGTCTATAACTTGATTATGGTAAAGTTGCATTAAGTGAACTCAAAAGAAAAATAGATACAGTAAGGTAGTAGTAAGAAAAAAAATTGACCTATTGTTATGAACTGCCAATAGGCATGATAATAATCAGCATATTCAATTATTGGTTTAGGAAAATAGCTGAAAATTTTTGGCCACGCCCAGTCTAGTCAGTATAATTAAAATTCTGGTTTGATGGCTTTTTAGGTACAGATTCCATACTTTGTCTAAGTAGGACTATGGATGAACAAGATATAGGCAGTTGTTGCCTAACAACCATTTGCTCAGTGATTGTTCACAATTACAGTGACACTGACTGAAGGCATTTAGAGCAGTGCCAGAAATTACAGCCATTGCAGGCCCCCAAGATCACCTGATTGTGATCTGAGCCCTTGGCAACCTATTCACACTTACCCATGTTTCCCCGAAAATAAGACCCGGTCTTATATTGGGGGGGGTCCAAAATAAGCACCAGAGCTTATTTTCAGGGATGCCTTAATTTTTTTCCCTCATATATGGGGAGGCCCACTTCTGCTTGCTCGTGGCCTCTATGGGCCAAGAGGCCACACGGCGTGCCAGTGCTGCTACCACAAGATGGGGATGTGGCGCTGCCCCATCTGAGAGCCCTGCAGCCAAGCCATCCTTGCAGCAGTGGCTCCAGCAGCTCTATCCAGCAAAACCCCCGCATGGCCGCCGACCCACTGCTGCTTGCGGCTGCAATGAGCAGGCAAGCCAAGAGATGGTGGGATGGAGTGGGCAGCCAACCACAGGAGACTCATCTTCACATCTCTTGGCTTGCCTGCGGCCCACATGGTGCATTGGGATCACCTGCCTTCCCCTCCCCCACCTCTGCCTTCATCTGCTGCTTGGACAGGTAATCAACTCATTTCTATGCAGGCTGTGGCTGCTGTTGGACTATGTCGGCCTCTGCACCCTCGCTGCCTCTGGTGCTGGCCACACACACCCCACCCCAAGGCTGATGATGATCTTCACTATGGTTTATTTTTTGAGTAGGGCTTAAAAAATCAGGCTAGGGTTTATTTTCAGGGTAGGTCTTATTTTCGGGAAAATATGGTACAATAAGTTCCAAGCACCTCACAAATATGATCTCCATTTGTGATTTTCTCTCCATCTTCCCCAAGGGACACTACCAGAGAATGTCAGAAGCTGCTGCCACTTGCCTAAAGGATTTCCTTTGGTTTATATTGATACTGGTTGATTATGTGATGTAGTTGACTGTGTGTTTAGCTTCAGACAGTGCTAAAAATGTTTTAAAATTAAAATTGACTCCCCCTCAATTACAATAATTGTCAGGATGATTGAATGAATGTGCACAACTCACTAAATCCTTTCTTCACCCAGTTAAATGCAACAGTGGCTAGATTAATGTAATTTACACCATAAACCTTCATTATTAAACACATGTTTTATTTACATGGCATGCTATATCTATAAACAAGAGAATTCCCTCTTGTCTTTCCAGACTGGTTGCAAATACCCCATGCTACAAGCACTGTGTACCAAAATCCTGCTTGAATATTGAGATGGATCTTTTTCAGCCAACCTCTTTGAGAGTGAAAAGGCTGCCTGCTTGAGGGTTTCCGTGTTCCTCTAGCATACAACTTTTGTGCTTTGTCATTTTTAACAACACAGGAGATCACTTAACAACTACAAGTTGGAGTGCTGAGATTGCAATTATTGAATGAAGCAGTCACATTGTTATTTGTTAATAACCGTTTCACTCAATGACCAGAGATTTTGGTCTCAAATTATGTTTGTAAATTGAGGACTAACTGCTTGCTTCTCAGTCATGAAATAATTTGTATCAACAACTCATAATAGATATGAAAAATGTTTTAAATTTTGTTTTTTGAAAATATGTTGCCACTTCAAGGAATTTTTATTGGCCATATTTATTTTCCCATAGGATTATTACAAAATTATTAAAACTCCTATGGACATGGGAACAATAAGGAAACGTTTGGAGAATAACTACTACTGGAATGCTCAAGAATGTATCCAGGACTTCAATACAATGTTTACAAATTGTTACATCTATAATAAGGTTAGTTTTCTCATAAATTGGACTTTCAAATGATGTATCATCTATGTATTTCCAATTTGAGATGTCAGTTTTTTAGTTTGTACATATGTATTTATTAAATTTAAATTTTAAATAAATTTATTAAATTAAAGGAGCTGAAGTTGGTGCGTGCTGCTCCTCTTTCTCCCCCCATTTTCTCTAGCAGCAATCATGTGACCTATATTGGACTAATAGTGTGTGACTGGCTCATCATCACATAAATAAATAAATAATTGAGTTTTGTGGTTAAGAATGGACTTAAATCTGGGTATGCTAGTTGCTCTTTTCCTTCTTTCCTTCCTTAGTAAAATGGTGTATTTATTTCAGTTGTGGACAGTTTTCTCTCTCCATTCCCCCCCCGCCTCACTCACTCAAAAGGCGATAGTGTCAAAGGGATGACCTGTTGGACTGAAATGAGAAAAGTTATGTTTTCTGTCTAACAACCTTGAATGTACCACCTCTATTGAGAGCAGGTTACAGGAAGGAAACAGATTGTTCTTGCCTGATATTTGAAACAGTCTCTTCCAAAGGAGGTCTGAAATTGGTGACAGATGCATGAATGTAACAAAAGGTTCTTATGTAACCCCTGGGTAACAGGTTACACACTTCTTAGTTTACATAAATACAATTTATTTTAAAATTCAAACTTTAGACAAAACCTAAGAATTCCACACTTATCAATGCTACTTTGCTTAAGAGTTTCACTAGCCATGACTTCTGTTACTTTACATGTGCAGTTTATTATTGTAAGCATTTTTAAAACAATAGTTTTCCTTAATACAAATCTTAAATATTTTAAATAAACCTTTCAAGAGTATAATATTAATATGCTATACTGATGAAAAATAGAAAATAATGCTTCCAAATTTTGATTTCACACTGTTTCCTTGAAAGAGCCAATTACAACTGCATATTTTACATGGTAAAATGGTAGAATGATGGTAGAATGAAAATGGTTTGAAATTTTTCGTGATTGCTGAATCATTATTTTGTTATATTTAAAATGCTATGTTCCTGAGCATTACATTAGGAAAGCTATCAGTCAGGGGCATCGGTTTTCCTTGTAAGTGGGGATGATCATCCAGAAGACCATAGTTTTCTCCTTGCAAAAATTAATATAAAGAAAGAGTGACATATAACCAAGAAACAAAGAATTTGTAGAGTTGCCAGTTTAAAAAAAGGGTCAGATCCAGGTTTTTCCAAATTTTTCATGAATCTGTCCACCACAGTTTTTCATATTTAGAGATAATAAGTATATAATGGGAAAAGGTGCTTTGAAGTCTCCTAAATTTCTATCCAGAACACTGTTACATTTTACAACAACAACAAAAAGCCTTTGTAAATTAGTTGTGCAGGATATCTGTCTCTCACTTGGTCACACACAAAATATATCTCTTTTAGTAATTGTAACCATGAAAATAGAGTAAATGTATAATTCTGTATGTTGAATGGTCCTCTATGGTTGATAGCTAAAATGATTGCAGTTTTTTATCTGTTAATGACAAAAGACATAAATGAAAAAATCAAAATATATACAGCTTAAGATGCAATGCATAAAACAGCAACATAGTAAAACTTTACTCACTTAATGCAGAGGACATATGAATTAAGCAACAACTGCATCACACTGTGAGTTCTAAGTTACTTACAAAGATCACATGCAGATTACATTGTAACCTCTATATTTCATGCTATATTTCTACAATGTCATGTAATGGCAAAAATATGGCTGGTCTGTCTTCAGATTGATGACTCCTAATATGTGTGATTATTTTTATATATTTATTTATTTGTTTGTTTGTTTGTTTGTTTGTTTGTTCAGCCAGGGGATGATATTGTTTTGATGGCAGAAGCTCTAGAAAAACTCTTCCTACAAAAAATCTCTGAAATGACCCAGGAAGAAACAGAAATCGTTGTAGTCCAAACAAAAGGGAGAGGACGTGGTAGAAAGGAAACAGGTATAGATATTTAATTTGCTGCATTCTGTACTTTCAGTTTTTGTACTTTGTTTGAACTAGCAAATGCTATTATGTGTATGTATGTTTGTAATTGTACTTGAAAAATAATCTTTCAGATAAAAGATAGTTTTGTACATTGTACTCAGTTGTAATACAATTTGTTTGGTTTTGACTTAATGTGTAGTGTGAATCCAAGCATTGTGGGTATAAACTGCTCTGCATGTGTGAATCCAGCCAATTATATTTTATATTGTATAAGTCATGTTCAAGTAACCCATAGATTAGTGCAGATTAGTGCAGCCTGAAAGCTGACTCATTATTAAATCTAGGGAAACGGTATATATTTCCAGAAAGTAAAGCTTTACCCTGACAGTTTAGTTTGAAAGTTGCGAAATGGGCATAATTAACAAAAATTGAATGGAGAAAGGAAAAAAGGAAGAATACGATGGATGGTCTATCTTTAATGGAATAAAGTCTATTAGTATGTAGTCATTGAGAAATGGTGTTGTAATTCAAATACAAATATGAGTTCTCAGACGAAAAAGTCTGTAATGAAAAAAAATGAAATGTTAATTTGTATTTTTAGAGACTTGATATACATTGACTCTCTTACAGTGACATCAAAGCCAGGAGCAGCAGCGGTACAGAATGCAACTCAAGCATCATCCCCACCACAGACGCAGGCTCCACCCCAAAATTCTCAGCCGGTGCAAACAACTCATTCCTTTCCCTCTCTAGCCCCTGACCTAATTGTTCAGACACCAGTAATGACAGTGGTGCCACCCCAGCCTCCTGCAGCACTGCCTCCTCCCCTCCCACCTTCAGCCTCAGCTCCTCAGCCCTCTCAGACACACACCCCGATTATCCCAACATCTGCACAACCCATGAAGGTGCGTACATTAGAACTCCTCTTCTATTAATTGTTCACCTAATGGAAAAACTTGCCGTAAGTCATACAAAACCGTGCTCAGGTACTTTATAGCTTTCCTTAAGACTGCTTCATTAAATTCTTAACTTTTATTCTTCTGTTTTTGAAGGTTAGGAAGCAGGAATATGTTATGACACTGCAATGCTCTATTTCTGCATGGCTCCCAATAACTGGCACAGTTTGTATGCTGTCAAGAAATTCAATTTTTAAATGTTGCTCAAAGAAAATCTTAAATGAAAATGTTAACTCAGCAAGACATTTATTATTTTAGGGACTCTTAACACCAAGGGTTTATTAAGATTAATTATTATTGCAGAAACCCTTGGACAAGAAACCCTAGCTTATAAAATTATAAGATTCACTGTTATAACTTCTAGGCAGATAAGAAAAAGTGTTGAAATTATGTGTAGTTGCTGCTTCCCTGAAAATAAGACCTCCCCGGATAATAAACCCAATCGGGCTATTGAGCGCATGCGCTAAAATAAACCCTCCCCTGAAAATAAGCCCTCCCTGAAAATATTGCAACACAGCAGCAGCCACGAGGTGACCACACTTGCCGCATCCTCCACCTCAAAGATAATAAGACCAAGCACTTATTGGGGGGCGGGGGGGTTCAAAAAGAAAATAAGACCTTGTCTTATTTTCAGGGAAACATGGTAGATAAAATTGAATTATGTGGATGAATAATGTGTTCCTTATTAGGGTATGAACATTTAAATGTGTAGGGTAGAAGGATCACCAAATTTATTTGGCTGAAGTTAAAATAGCCTTTATTCTTAAATCTGAAGTTTTTCTATAGTACATTTTTGTTCAGAGAGTCATTGCAAACATCCAATTTTAACCTTGAAATAAAGTCATATAGCACTGATATAATAGATATGTAAAACATTTCAATTTTGGAATTCCACTCCTATTTACACGTTTTAAATTATTTGTCTTCTGTGGAATATAGAAAATCTGTGAAAAATCTACTTTGAATAGTAGAATGATCATGAAATATTGTATTTTTCAGAGTATAAGACGCACCTTTTTTCCTCAAAAAAGAGGCTGAAAATCTGGGTGCGTCTTATACACTGAATACAGCATTTTTGGCCTTCTGAAACCCCGCCCCTTCACCAAAATGGCTGTGCCTTTAGGAGGCTTCCAGAGTGCTCCTGGGGGCTGGGGAGAGCAAAAATGAGCGAAAAACAGGCTGGTTTTTGCCCCCAATCCTCAGGAGCACTTTACAAGCCTCCTAAAGGCTACGCATGCCCTTTTTTTGACAAAAAAAAGGGGCCCGTTTTATTGAAGTCTGCAAAGGGCAAAATCTTTTTTTTTAAATTTGCCTCTTCAAAATCTTGGTGCGTTTTATATTCTGAAAATACGGTAACTATTCCAAGTTCTTCCCTCAGCAAGATTTCCTATTGGTCTTTGCTTTCTTTACCAGGGGAAGGAATCTTTTTATTCATTGAGATGCATAATAATGATGATGATGATAATGATAATAATCATCATCATCATCATCCCTGAAATAATAATAACACAAACAACAATAATATAAAAGTAATAGCAGCAAAAAAAATTGAAAATATTCTGAATTTCTTAAACTATTAAGTGAAGTCATGACACAGATTTTTTATCAAATTCAGCTTCACTACAAGTTCCATGCCAGATTTTCTGATTGTTTTCTGTTCCTTATATGGTATTTTAGATACTTATACATGATGTCTGGTTATTTTCATATATATGGAGTGTTTGCTTAGTTATGAGAATTCCATGGTACATTCATTTATTTTATTTATTTTAATAGGCTTATATGCCGCTACAATTGTCAACTGATTCCAAGCGGCTTACATTCCCACCATGCATAAACAAGGTTAAGATAACAAAAGTAATCAACAATTAAAAATATAGATAATAACATATTCCTATGCCAAGGAATCATAACCTCATGTACACGTATACATTGTGGCAAATAAAGAACAGAAGGCTACATAGAATGTCTGTTTGCTTTGGTAGACAAAAAAGGGAGTGAAGAGGAAAGCAGACACTACAACTCCTACTACAATAGACCCAGTTCATGAATCATCATCATTGCCAGCTGAACCCAAGTCTGTCAAGACAGGTCCACGAAGGGAAAGCCGACCTGTGAAACCTCCAAAGAAGGATGTTCCAGATTCTCAGCAACATGTCATAGAAAAAAGTAACAATAGCAAAGTGTCAGAGCAATTAAAGTATTGTGGTGGCATCATAAAGGAGATGTTTGCTAAGAAACATGCTGCATATGCATGGCCCTTCTACAAACCTGTGGATGTGGACGCTCTTGGACTCCATGATTATCGTGATATCATTAAGCATCCCATGGACCTGAGTACAATTAAAGTAAGCGTGGGTGTCTTTTTTCAACTCTCATGTGGTATAAATACATATGTTAAAAATATGGTTGTCCCAACTAACTAAAGAAATTCAGGGAAAAGAAGAATCAGAATTCTACCAGATATGGGATAAATGGTATAGGTTGTTGGAGGAAAGAAACAAGAATCAATGAAGGAATATAACAAAACTCAAAAATAATAGTTATGAGTAAAATATGAAAGTTTAGAATGGTGAAACCCAAATGAAATACAATTGAATGGAAAATAATATAAGGTGAGCGCTATCGATTGATAATTGCTACTAGAAAGAACAGGAAGCTCCTGTTTGTATTGCATTGTGTAAATGTATTGTACGTCTAAGTTTTGTGTGTGTGTATTTTACATGTTAATAAAATTGGGGAAAAAATGGTTGTCCCAAAGGTCCTTTTTTCAAAAGACAATGAGACTTTCTTGGTTTTTTCTTTGAAAATGTTTCATTTCTCATCCAAGAAGCTTCTTTACTTCATTTGAGGAAGTTTCTTCAGTTCATTGAAGAAATGTTTTCAAAGAAAAAAAAATCAAAGTCCAGTTTCCTTTTGGAAATAAATATTTGGATCTACTCTGTTACAGTACCAAATAGAGCAAGTCTATACAACATCCATGGATCTCTTACACCCTGAAAAGTAGCCTTCTCTGTGGCCCACCATAAATCTACTTCTGCCAAATGTTGCTAATGTCAAAAAGGAACACTGTTGTGGTCCTGAAGTTCTTTGGTTGAGAGCCTCCAGACTTCATTGACACTGTCAGCTCCATCACTGTTGCCAAGCTACTAGCTGCCAAACAACTGGTCTGTGTGCATCTGGTCTTTGTGGCAATTGTTTTTAATTATCAATATGGCCCTTTCCCCTCTGAATTGTGCAAGCCTGAAACAGAGTATCAATATATGTGGCAATGCTTACCCTGTCTTTTCTGCATCTTCCTTGCCTTATATAATAGGTTGGCTTTAGTCGTACTTCTAATTCAATTCAATTTGATTTAATTTATAGAGGCTAATATAAAACAAAAACCCTTTTAGGCAGATTTAAAACATTGACAGAAGGTAGAAATCTAACATACAAGTTTGACAATATATTTGCAGAGTATTTTATTCTTTCTTTTGCAGAAGTAGTAAGAGTCATTTCCTCACAGGAATTCTCTTTTATCCTTATAGCAATGTTTCCCAAACCTGAGTAAATTACCCCAAATTGGGTAAATATGGTTTATAGACATTATTTCTCATCAAAAACACTTTAGGATTATTTAGTAAATAATTAGTCATGTACCTAATGTTTTGAGACAATAGTGGTAAATCAGGGATCAACTGTTAAGAAAGCAGTTGCACAGATTGTAACATTCTATGTTAGAATTATTGTTAAAGCAATATTTCTCATTTCAAATACAAGATTTGTTTTTGGTGTAGATGTGGAAATGTGAGATGGATGTACTTGGGAAATATTGCTATAGGTTGAGAATTTATGAACAACTCCTATATTAATGAAAGCTGCCTTCATAGTGAATCACTTTGTGCTGGTAACTCCCCTAAGTCAAGCTTGTGGTCTTGGTGATCATATAGTTTTATTTCTCCTGAATGAATGTCATATGTACTTTACATATCCTTGCTGTAGACAAAATAATTTTGACAACAAGTAGTTTAAATGAAACCTACTGTTTATCCCAATCCATTTCCTGTTTAGAAGTTTCTTTGTTGCTAGAAAGAACTAAGAACCACTTTTGATTGAGCAATAAATATCTTTTCCCTATTTTGATCTAGATTTATGGGAGAACTACACTGTTTGGATTTATTCACCAAGCCTGCTTAAGGGGAAAAAAGCATGGCATAGCACAATATTTAAATCTGCCTTGATTTGTCTTCTAAAGTTGTCATTTTATAGTCACTGACGTTGAGAGTTTTTTATCTATAGGGTAGGTTTCCTGTATTCTCTGCTGTATGCATTCTGGAGTATGGATTATAATTCCCTGGTTTATTGTAATGGAATTTAAGAGAAAAAATAAGAGAAACAAAATGTCTGGCTAAAAAAGTGCCCATTTTATATTAGTTTATTGTTCACGTTCTGTTCTTACAAAATAAAGCAATTCGAAAAGTGGAGCTAATTTCCATCTTTTTACTATTCTACCAGGGTAGATACTTCTGTTTCTTTGTACTCTTATGGAGTATACAAACTAAAACAGAAAACCCAACGGGATTATCAACAAAAGAGATACCCTGTCATTTTTTAAATATTATTTGGTTTGAAAATAATATTATTTTTATATACATTCAGAAAACATGCAGAGTATTTCTATAGAGAATTGATAATCTTATCTCTGAAATGCCAAAATATTTTGCTCTATTTATAGGAAATAATACCCATGGTATTTTAAAATGATTTAAAATTTATTTATAATTAAAGTTCTTTGTTTAATCTTCAGTCGAAATTGGAGAACCGGGATTACAGAGATGCTCAGGAATTTTCAGCTGATGTCCGATTGATGTTTTCCAATTGTTACAAATATAACCCTCCAGATCATGAGGTAGTGGCCATGGCACGGAAACTACAGGTAACTTAAAATTCATTTGAAACCACGTCCTACTTTAAATGCATAAATGTATAATTTTTAATAAGTCATAGAATAATTTTCAGAGTAATTTACAAATGTTTTATATTTTTGGGAATTTCAATTCTTTTTGTTACTCAATCTTTAAAATATGTATCCCAAATGTCAGAGGTAAAGGCCTTTGTACCTTACTTTGATGTTTACTGATTCCCCTCTTCAAACACCAATGAAATGTAGGAGCAAAACACTCATATACTTTGGCCTAATTTTTTAATAGGAATAGTCATGAAAAAATTAAACTTGTGTCAACATTAATAAGCATGTTTAATATCCAAACAACACTTCTGGAATCCTTGAAATCCCATCCTCAATCATGTTATTATGTTGCTGATCATGCCTCTTGCATTCCGCAGTGGCCAAATGAATAGGATAACACCTTTCACCTATTCTTACAAATAATGGGACCTCAAGATTAAGTTGATTTTGATCAGAAAGTGTCTAGGTTGATAAACTGCAGGGGGGTATTCAGGATAAGAACAAATCAGAGCATTTTTCTGAATTAATTCTGTTTGAAGATACCAATATTTTGGTGTGTGCCACAAGAAAACTTCTTCAGAATAATGCTATTGTTACAAGCATAGCATTCATATGCCCATGTATTTTGCCAGGATGTCTTTGAAATGCGGTTTGCTAAAATGCCAGATGAACCTGAAGAACCTGTGATTCCGGCTTCATCTCCAGTAGTAGTGCAGCCACAACCCAAAGTGCCCCCACCATCATCCAGTGACAGCAGCAGTGATAGTTCTTCTGATAGTGACAGTTCATCAGATGATTCTGAAGAAGAACGAGCTCAGCGGCTAGCAGAGCTCCAGGAACAGGTAAAACGTTTGTGTATCCTGCTTTTGATTCTGACTGTATCCTCTTTTTTACAGTTACTTCCGTAATTCTAGTTTTTAGATGGAGATCAGGTTTTGCTTGGTTTCCTCCATACCCACTACACATGTTCTAGCCCAGTGGTCCCCAATCTTTTGGGCACCACGGATGGTTCCATGGAGAAAGGTTTTTCCATGGACCTGGGGGATGGACATTGTTTTTTGTGCTGTCGGCATCCTGCAGATGGGGCTTCGCTTGTTTGTGCAGCCCAGTTTCTGGCATGATGCAGACCAGTGCCGGTCCACAGATCAGGGGCTGGCGACCCCTGTTCTAGCCCACATCTTCCAGTTTTTAATATTTCACTACATACATAAATAACAAGAGGAGTTGGTTGGGCCTGTGCCTGAGTCTTTTTTTATCTATCCTATCTTGATTGGGTAAGGGAAGAAATTCCAAGACAGAAGCTCACCAGATAGTATTAGACTAGCAGAAGCTTATTTATTGCCTGTGCTGGGGATATAGTAGCCACTAGGCTCTCCTTTCAACATTTAAAATGCTAGGGAAAACTTTCAGTATCATAACCCACTCAGTACTACAGAAAAAGATAAAGATGCCCTTAAGCCGAGCTGAAGTCACTAGTGATCATACGGATATGTACATTTTGTTTTCTTGGCAGCAATACAATTTCTGCCATCCAATCTATCATAGAAGCTTGACTCTGTTGCTTCCAGTCCCAGGAAAGGCCAGCAAATTACTGCCATTTGATCATTAAGCAGCATTATTGATAGCTGTTTGAATATATTCCTGCTCATATGTGCTGTTTTGCACTTTTTCTTCTTTCTCTCACATGTCTGTATGTATGCACATGCACAAACGGAGGTGTGCATTCTTGGAAAATGATTTGGAAAAAGAACCTTTGGTCTTATATGAACACAGCACCTGCTTCATTTAAAGCAGGCCATTTTTTCAGGTTTTTGACTGGAAAAAATGGCACTGCTTTAAAGTATGGACATATTGAAATTTGTGCAACACTTGAAGGTGTGGAAACTTTGTAGGCTTGCATAGAAACCTGGAAACACTTTGGCTGCTTGGTGTGGGTCCAAATCAACTGCAGGTCATTTTTGAAGCATGCACAGGATTAAGGAACATATAGCTCAGATGTTTGTGGAAAAGCAATTAGTTGCACACTAAAGTGAGTGTGGGGTCATCACAGCATAGGACAGGGGATAAAACAATATTTTTTTAAAAAACAAAATTGTATTGATCTGTGTGTCTGCTCCTTAGCTTAAAGCAGTGCATGAACAGTTGGCTGCCCTGTCACAGCCACAACAGAATAAACCAAAGAAAAAAGAGAAAGACAAGAAAGAAAAGAAAAAAGAGAAGCACAAAAAGAAAGAAGAAGTAGAAGAAAATAAAAAAAATAAAGCCAAGGACCCACCAACTAAGAAGGTTAAGAAGAATAATGGCAATAGCAATAGCTCAAGGTCAGTTCCCTCTTTATATCCATGTATATGCTAATCTGTAGGGTGGTGGTTTTTTTTTACAGTTTTATGTATAGTATGAGGCCGTATGGGCAAAATCGGCCCTACAGGCAAACCGGAAATTCAGGAACAGACTTCCGGTTTGTCCTTAGTGACATTTTAGCGAAAAACAACCCTACAGATAAACTGAAAGTCACAGTTCCCAAACTTCTGGGTTGCCCATAGGGCTGTTTTTCGCCCTCCGGAGATTTCAGAGGGCCTCCAGGGGGGTGGGGGAGGCTGTTTTCGCCCTCCCCAGGCTCCTAGAAAGCCTCTGGGGCGTTGGGAGGGCGAAAAAACCGCACCAAAAGCGGGAGGGGGAGCGCTGGTCAAGCGTGCATCTGCGCTGGGTCGAGCACGCATGCGTGGTGGGTCATACCCATAGCATTATGGGTGTGGGCATGCCCGTGCACGACGCCCCCCTGCACTTTCCCCCTTTTGGCACGGGATCCAAAAAAGGTTAGCCATCACTGGTCTATTGCATACCTTTGGGAATTACAATCTCAGTGTTAGTTTTACCTCAGCAATACCACTTTTTGAAAGTTGTAGTCTGGAAGGTTTATCCATGAGTGTTTCATTCATTTTAAAGAGGTTCAAGGGACAACCCCTATTGAATGGGGTTACCCTATTAGGGAATTCCCTATAAGTAGGGAATATTCTTCTGCCTGTTTAATAAATAGAAATACATGCAGGAAAATTATTGTTGTTCCTTTCTATCCAGCCATCCACCTCCTAATTCAGTGCTTGAACATCACAACACAAAAAACAGGTTTTACATTGGCTTTACAAACAAATTTAAAACTAGATACTATAAGTGTAAATTATTCTCCTGTGATTATATTATTGGATAAATATGGCAGCACTTACCTTGAGAATAATTTTGATCCTACTAGGAATACATTTCTAGTGATGAAACAGTTGGATCATGTTTTTCAGGCTGAAGTATTTCTATTATTTTAACCTTCATAATGTATAACAAAATGCAGGGTATTGCATAAGAAGCAGGTATTCTGTTTTAATTCAGGTAGCTCTATTCACTTTTTGTGCTTCTAGAAAATGGAACTCATATTAAAGATTTTACATTTAAAGGTGCTGTAGCATCTCACCAAAGCTGTGTAGATGAGACCAGTATTTTTAAATTGTATGTCTGTTAAATAGTTAGAGTTGCCAGAGGTTTTTAGAAGGAAATTGTAGGAGATGACCAGGCTGGGCTCAAGGACAGGGTCAAATTTAATAACAAAATAACAGAGTTGGAAGGGACCTTAGAGGTTTTCTAGTCCAACCCTCTGCTGAAGCAGGAGACCCGGCCTATACTATCTCAGATATTTGTCCCGTATCTTCTTATGAACATCCAGTGTTGGAGCACCCAGAATGTCTGGAGGCAAGTTGTTCCACTGATTATTTGTTATCACTGTCAGGAAATTCCATCAGTTTGGAGTCACTACGTTTCCACAAGAGACCCAAAGTTCAGTGTGTCCCCACTCCATGAATTCAGTTGGCTTTTATGTAGTGCCAATTTGCCTTGATCGTTAGTCATTTGACCCTGCCCTTGGGCTCAGCCTAGTCATCTATACAGGAATTTCAAAAAAGAACCTTCTGAATCTGCAGTTTGAAATATAAAAGTGAGCACAATCCTTACAACTTCAGTTCAGCTACTTCAAAGTCTTTTCTGATCCTCTTAAGTATATCTGTGTCAATGCTCAGAAGATATTTAAATATGGATTGCCTCCTATATGATTTGCATTGCTGTTATAATTGCTTATGAAGGGCTACCTAATAATTTTTGAAAGTTAAACTTTGGATTTTAAAGCTACAGCTCATTGAAAAAGACATTACCGTGGCTCTGCAAATGTAGAACATCATGCTAATAAATTTAAATGCATTCTAGAATAACATCTTTGTATGAAACTAGGGAATCATTTTGTTCCATATAATAATGTATTATAATTGTTCTTTAAAGTAATAAGAAGGAGCCTGTGACTGTGAAGAATACCAAGCCGCCTCCGGTTTATGAGTCTGAGGAGGAGGAGAAATGTAAGCCAATGTCTTATGAAGAAAAAAGACAATTGAGCCTGGACATTAACAAGCTCCCTGGTGAAAAATTAGGCCGGGTTGTCCATATCATCCAATCAAGAGAACCCTCGCTCAAAAACTCCAATCCTGATGAGATTGAAATTGACTTTGAAACATTAAAGGCATCCACTTTGCGGGAGCTGGAGCGATATGTAACATCTTGTTTACGGAAAAAAAGGAAACCTCAAGGTATTTTTCAAGTTCAGAATAGTTGTTTCAAATGTCAGCCGCGTATACTAAATCACTTTCTATGGTGCAGAGATAGAAAACATACTAATATTGGAGCATGCTAAACTTTATGCAAGAGTCGTTCATTTTGAAATTGTACCCTTTCCAGCAATTAATACATTATTTTTTTCCAGAACAGTAAACAGTAGTTTTTGACATATAACAGGTTGTTGTTACAACAGCCTCGGAAAGGTCACTTTATGATCTGAAAAACACTTCTGGCTATTGTAAGATGTGCACCCTCACATGATCACATGACTGAACTCTGGGTGCTTTGCAACCTGTTCACATTTATGACAGATTGCCAAGTGCCCTGCAATCAGGTGATTATCATTTGCAATCTTCCCTCCTGTCTTCTCCAGAAAGTCAATAGGAAACCAGCAGGGAAGATTGCAAGTTACCATCAACTGCTGAGACAACTAGTCTCTTGGAGTATGACTGGAAAGTACTGCCTGCCAAATGGAGTTCACTCCCTCTGCCAGTTTGTGGAAACATTGCTCAGAATTTGAAGATCTGATCCCATTTCGGCAGCCTGGCAAAGGAGTTCCTTTCCACGCACGGTGGATTGCACAGCCCCTCTGCTGAGCTGCAGAAATGGTGCTCGGATCTTGAAGATCCGAGCATCCATTTCTGCAGCTTGGCAGAAGGGTCCTCTTCTGCACATGGAAGAGTGTTGGAAAACTAGCAAATGCCATTGTTCTAAAGACTAGAAATATTTTTTTAATCTTTCCCCATAATACTTTGGAAGCCCCTTCTCCAAACTGTGTGGTTTGGAGGAGAAACTTTCCAGCAATGGCAAAAATGAAGCCTGCTGCAGAAAAGATCCAAGGTAAGTGGACCCGGGTATGGTGAGGGGGGGGGGGACAGTCCTGGGCTTCCTGGACATGGTGGGATGGGGAGAGGATCTGGACTTCCCAGGCATACCAGGGCAGAGAGAGGGTCCTTGCCCCAGTTCTCCATTTAATGACTTGTGCAATCAGTTGATGACCAGAACTGGGAGAGCTAGATTTCAAAATAGTAAGAGCATGAAAATGCTACATTATTTGAGAATTTCAAACTCCTGTTCCCTTATTTTCTAAAGCAGAAGATAGCAAACTGAATTGTTCTTATGCTTTCAAGAAAATAGAAGCATTAGAACATATTTTCTGTTCTTCTGAATCAGTGTTTCCTTAACCTAATTAAAACATACCAATTTGTACAAATCTTTTATGTGAAAAATAGTTCTCTGCGTGATATTCAAAGAGCATCTATGTTCTGACAGACTACATTTGCCAGTGGGATGAATTCTTCTGTTTTTACTTGCTCCCCAATCTAGAGGGCCCCCAATCTTTCAGTTATAGGATACTATGAGGGAGGGTCTCATAGTGACCTATATCTGAAAGATTAGGGGCCCTCTAGATAGGGGAGCAAGTAAAAAGAAGAGCTATTGGGGTAGGGGGAGATAAGCAAGATAAAGTCCCACTGTATGAGCAGATACTGAAACATCTGATATTTAATAGGAATATTTTGCGGCACAAGAATAGATTCTGGATTATTGTCTGATCCAATGACAATGCTATTACCTTGTTGCAGCAGAGAAAGTGGATGTAATTGCTGGTTCCTCTAAAATGAAGGGATTCTCCTCTTCAGAATCTGAGAGCACCAGTGAGTCCAGCTCCTCCGACAGTGAAGATTCAGAAACAGGTTAGATGCAGATTATTTAAAGACTCAGTTCCATACCTGTTTCCTGTATAAATAAATGTATTTTTAGTACTGGCTTGGTCTTTTAATTTTTAATTTTGGTATTTGTATTTAAAGTAATATGTATGTATATGTATGTGGAATCTTCCAGTTTGGATCAAATAATATGTTGAACAAGTGCCATATAATTGATATGAACTACATTATACATTGTAATTAATTTAATCTGACAGAACCTTTTTATAATTTATGCCAATACAGTTTTATATGTAATGAATTAAATTCACAAGCTAAGAGAAAACAATGATTTATCGCCTAAAATCACACTTTTTGTACAGAACATCAAACTAGTTTTAAAGAAAAAACAAATAGATAAATGCCTGCATATGTGTGTATGTAAGAAAAATAATGTAGAGAAAATAAGATTTTTGAGGAAAATAAGCGAAGCAGGGCAATTATATTTGTATTGCCAGATAGAATCTTTATATTAACTTATATTAGCTATGAGAGGTTTTACCAGTTTTGCATAATTCAAAATACAAACATTGTTTGTAAAATAACATTAGGATTATACTTGTATGTGTTATTTTCTTTTTAAATTGAAAGTTTGATATTTGCATAATTCAAAACATACATGGTTATTTAATCCTCTCAGAGGCAACAGTTTTTACAATTTAATGAACAAGTATTTCCAATACATAAAATTTTGTACAGTTAATTTTGTAGATGTTTGGCATTTACAGCATTTTAAAGTATTGGCCAATTCAAAGAATAGTTTTATCCATTGAGCTACTATTCCAAATGTGATTGTGCCTTCAAGTCCATTTTTGACTCCTGGTGACTATCTGCACAAGTCTCTGCAGTTCTCTTGGCAATGTTCAGAAGTGTCCTACCATTGCTTCTTTCCAGTGCTGAGTAAGAGTGACTGGCCCCAAGGTTATTGAGTTAGCTTCATGCCTAAGGTGGGACTAGAACTCAAAAGACTCCCAGTTTCTAGCATGGTGCCTTAAACATTATACCAAACTAGTTTTCTGAATAGACATATTTAATTGAGTCTGAATTTTTAAAATGGAAGGCTGTTCAAACAACCATTTTTCCCCTTTACCTCTTTTTCATTGCCTGAACCTTCTCCAGAAAGTTGAGGAATTGGCTGCTTTCCAGCACAATATACACTATGTCAGAATAAAACAGCTGCATGAAAGGAAATAGATCTAAAATTAGTGGAATTAATAAATGGAATTTTGCTGTACAGTATGCCCAATTTTTACTTAAAAAATAATAGGTTTAATATATTGGGATTTCACGTAAAAACAAGCAGCTTTATTTCTTTTTATTTATATTGCTTGTAAAAAGGCTTCTGTTGGTGTTGGTTCGTAAAAGGGAAAGGGAAATAATACAAATAGACTTTTTAAAATTATGTTGGCTGAAGTGATAGGGAATTTACAAAGGCTTTTTTTGTTTTAAAATTAATTCCAGATATAGATACCCTGTTTCCCTGAAAATAAGCCCTCCCTGAAAATATTGCAACACAGCAACAGCCATGAGGTGACCACGCTCGCCACCTCCTGCACCTCAAAAATAATAAGACTTCCCTGAAAATAAAGCCAAGTGCTTATTTTGGGGATCAAAAGAAAATAAGACCCTGTCTTATTTTCGGGAAAACATGGTATCATTTCATGTTTCCTTTCTTCTTCAAGCTACCATATATTTCAAAAACAGGTTCTTTAGAATCACAATTCTGCAATGAAGCTTTCTGTGTAGAGGAGTATAACAATATTATGTGCTGCTTTTATTAATAGTGCTGACTTTGATTATATTTCTGCACTAAACCTCCGTTTATAAATTTTGAAGACATCTTGATTGAAACCATGATACTAGACAAAGATTACCAGCTTTTGACTAGATCTGAGACACAAATCCTTACATACAGATGAAACTCGATAAATTAGAATATTGTGCAAAAGTTCATTTATTTCAGTAATGCAACTTAAAAGGTGAAACTAATATATGAGATAAGACTCATTACATGCAAAGCAAGATAGTTCAAGCCGTGATTTGTCATAATTGTGATGATTATGGCGTACAGCTAACGAAAACCCCAAATCCACCATCTCAGAAAATTAGAATATTACATGCAATCAATAAAACAAGGATTGTACATAGAACAATATCGGACCTCTGAAAAGTATAAGCATGCATATGGACTCAGTACTTGGTTTGGGCCCCTTTTTCAGCAATTACTGCCTCAATGCGGCGTGGCAATGGAAGCTATCAGCCTGTGGCACTGCTGAGGTGTTATGGAAAGTCCTCTTTTCTGATGAGAGCAACTTTTGCCAAAAGCACCAAAACCTGGCTCAATGACCGTGGGATTACTGTGCTTGATTGGCCTCTCCATTCTTCTTCCATACTCTGGGTCCTTGGTTTCCAAATGAGATGCAAAAGTTGCTCTCATCAGAAAAGAGGACTTTGGACCACTGAGCAACAAGACTTTGGACCACTGTGCTTCATTAAGACCAGGGTCAACGCAGCCGTCTACCAGGAGATTTTGGAGCACTTTATACTTCCTTCCGCAGACGAGCTTTATGGGGATGCTGACTTCATTTTCCAGCTGCCCACACTGCCAAAAGCACCAAAACCTGGTTCAATGACCGTGGGATTACTGTGCTTGATTGGCCAGCAAACTCACCTGACCTGAGCCTCATAGAGAATCTATGGGGCATTGCCAAGAGAAAGATGAATGACATGAGACCGAACAATGCAGAAGAGCTGAAGGCCGCTATTGAAGCATCTTGGTCTTCCATAACACCTCAGCAGTGCCACAGGCTGAAACTTCCATGCCATGCCGCATTGAGGCAGTAATTGTTGCAAAAAGGGCCCAAATCAAGTACTGAGTACATATGCATGCTTATACTTTTCAGAGGTCCAATATTGTTCTATGTAAAATCCTTGTTTTATTGATTGCATGTAATATTCTAATTTTCTGAGATGGTGGATTTGGGGTTTTCATCACAATTATGACAAATCACAGCTTGAACTATCTTGCTTTGCATGTAATGAGTCTTATCTCATATATTAATTTCACCTTTTAAGTTGCATTACTGAAATAAATGAACTTTTGCACAATATTCCAATTTTTCGAGTTTCAGTAGTCTAATAGACTGGTGTAATGAAAAATCTCATTTTAATTTTGTCTTCCTTCAAAAACAAGGTTATTTTTCATCAGCAGCACAGAAGATAGCTCTGATGATGTTCCTTGCTTTTTCCTTTAGTATTCATTTTTATCTTAGGGTTTTGTTGTTGTTGTTGTTTAGAAAAAGATGAAAGGGAGGGCTTGCTCTTTATTATCAGACCTTAAAAGCCTTGTTAGCAATTGAATTTATTCATTTATTTCATAAATGACTTGACTGTTGACTTACCTTGTTCATGTCATTCCTTAAGGGCATTTTTATAGTATCTCCTAATAGGTTTTTATTGTTTTTTACCAATGTGAAATGGTATTTTTATACTTATTTTTAATTATTGGCTTGACATGCTTGTTTATTAGATGGTTTAGCATGGATTGTATTTTGTTAAAGTGTCTTAAAGAGGTTTATTCTAGAAGTGGAATATAAAGAAGCTAGTAGTATTTACCAGGCAGATAGCAGCTTAAATAAATTTTTGTGCCACCTTGAGTATCTTAGCTGATAATATTGGTCTTTTCTCAGTATTGGTTTTTAATGAGATCTTTCTCTTGTTCTGTGTTTTAACTGGGCTTGTTGTTAAGGGTACTAATGATCATTTCACACATGGTCTAAGTATGTTTTCAATAGGTAAAACTATGGTTGGATAAAATTTCACTTTAAAATGCAAACGTGGCTTCATGGATTGAATATTAAAAAAAGATATATTACTAAACTGTGCCCAATGTCACTTCTCTAGATAGCCGGGCATAAAGCAGAAAGACAGTTTAATTTTTCATCCATTTCTGTTTTTTCACATAACATAGAAAGTGTATCTTGTATATATGAATGTGCAGTATGTTTTGAGTCTAAATGTCTCCAATTTGAAATGCGCCATTTCGGTTGCAAAATGGTTATTTCAATTCCTTTGGGAGTGTTTTAAGCTTGAAACAGTACACTATGTTGTTGTTTGATATTTAAAACTCTCCAAAAATAATTGAACCAGTTTGAATACAAGTTGTTTTGTATATTAGCGGTTAGAGACGCTGAGCTTGTCAGCTGCAAAGCTGAACTCAGATTAGAGTCCCGAGCACTGTGCAACAGGATGAACTCCCGTCCCGCCCCAGTTTCTTCCCACCGAGTAGTTTGAAAGCATGCAAATGTGAGTAGATTAATAGGTACCACTTAGGTGAGAAGGTAACAGTGTTACGTGCGCCTTTGGTGTGTAAACATGCTGGTAACATACCACAGAAAATGTCTTCAGACAATGCTGGCTCCCTTGGCATTGCGTTCTAGAGTCTGATACGACTGGATACGGAAACCTTTACCATCACTCTTTTATTTTAAATTAGTAATATTCAGTTAATGAAGTTCAACAGATTAATTAATATGATAATGCAGTAACTTTGTATATTTACCTGTATTGCATACCTGCTTGAATAGAGTTAGTTCTTGATTTATGACCCTTCATTCAGCGACCATTCACAACTATGTCCGTGCTGAATGAAGGGACTTAAGACTGGTCCCCAAACTTACACCTGTGGCAATGGCCCTGCTGTCATGTCATCCAAATTCAGACATTTGGCAGCCTGCCCGCAATTAAACGCCTGCAGGATTGCTTCAATTCCCTTCAGCCACTTACCTTTTCACCCCACCCCATCTATGTCCTTTTGGTTCTCTGCATTATGCAGCCTCTGCAGCCCTAGATGACCTTCACCATCTTTCTTCCATAGCTGACTAAGCATGCCAGTCTGACCCTTTGCAAGGCAGCTGCTGAACACATGAGACTTTCTTCCCCAGGTTGTGCACAATGGCTTTCTTGTGAGAATTGTGGAAAATGCCCTCACGTGGTCAGCAGCTGCCAGGGACCAGGCTTGGACCGCCTCATCAGGAGCTGGAGAAAGGTCAAGTGGGGGCAGCAGAGTGCAGGGTAGCAGGAGCCATGGAATGCAAGGTGGCCAGAACAACTGCAGCTGTGGCTTCTCAGGGTGGCCAGTAGTGGGCCCAGCTAGGGCTGGACTACATAGTGTACCCAGGCTTCTTGCAGCCCCAGACCCATGGCGCACCAGAAGCCCCTTTGTGCTTTGGCTGAAGCTGAGCTTTTTGTGTGAAAGGTTTTGCACTATGTTGCGGCTCAGAGATTCTTGCAACCCAGAGTCGAGACCCAGCTCAGCAGCAAGATGTTTAGGGGCTCCTTAGTGTGCCAGACCTGTGGTGTGCCAAGAAGCTCCTTTATACCACGTTGCTGGGCAGGGCTGGAGTTAGGCTTTGCACTGTGGTTTAGGGGTTCTTTCAGCCTCAGAGCTACAGGCCTGGCCCAGCAGCTTGGCAGAAAGAGCTTCTTGAAGCGCAACAGCTCTGAGGCAACAAGAAGCCCCTGAGCCATGACACAAAGCCCAACCCCAGAATTCTGTGTGGCAAGAAGCCCCTGCATGCCATGTTGTTGGGACAGGCTGAGGCTTTCAATGGCAGCTGCAATTTGATGCAGCTCAAGGGTTTCTTGAAAACCCAGAACCGCAATGCTCCAAGAAGCCCCTGAGCTATAGCATATTCTTTTTCTGGCCTCCCTGCATTTGTACACAGGCATGTGTGTGCCCCAGCCTTCCTGAGCTTATGCCACACTGCAGCACCCCCTTGAAGGCAGCCTACGCAGTCCTCATCCTCTGTATTCCTACCCTTGGACCACCTCCATTTCTCATTTAACAACCTGCACACCTGGATTTAGGATAGCAAATTAGGAGTCAGGATTGCCGTCGCTAAGCAATGCAGACATGTAACATTATGCTTTGCAACTGCATTGCTTAGCAACCAAAATTCTGGTCCCAATTGATCCTAAAGTCGGTGACCTCCTATAGGAGCTAAGATTTTTTTACCTTTGGTTTGCATGTAATGTAGATTGCACCAGAAGCAGGTGACATAAGTCTTTCACAGATTTTTCAAACTGCAATTAATAGTGACTTAGTAAGGAGGAGAATCAGTTGTGAACTTATATACAGTGTCAGGTGAATAAATGAGGCTGTGCTTTACTGCATTATAGTTTAGATTCTTGCATAATTCTCCCTTCAGGAAGAAGAAAGTTCATGTCCTGGCCTTGACTATATCTAGTTCATATTTTTATTTGAATAAAACTAAGGCCTTTTTGAAAAACTAGGATGGTTTTTCTCAAATTCTCTTTTACTCCTGAAATCTACATCATAACTTAGTGTATTGCATTCACTGAGGAACATTTTCGTTGAAATATGATTCAGCTGTGAAATTTTAAATAATGACTAGAAATCGGCTGGCTTGTTTCACAAGGCAAGGCAACCTGTTACAATGTGCACTTCAAAATGTTGCCTCTGCTTTAATATATGGCAAACAAACTGTATATTTAAAAAAGTTTTTTAGCAACTCGCTTCTGTTGTATATTAAATGCATGGCATAATTTAGTGCTTGATCTGTTACTCTTTTATTTACTGTCTCTATATCTGAATTTGTATTGTAACCTATTAATTACTTCTGACCTGAGGAAAAAAATAGACCAATCCTTTTTATCCCGATTAAGAATTACCCAGACCTAGGAGGCTTTTATAGAAATTTTATCTCTCTCTCCCCCTCCCCCCCCCCTTTGTGTGTGTGTGCATTTATTCAGAAACTTTATTGTTATATACAAAAGCTGCTTTTATTGTTATATGGGGAAACTTTTAAAAATTTCTTCCATTAAAAGCAGCTCAGTAATCAGAACATGAAAGAAACAAAAAGTTACACTAGAAAATAACAATGCTAACAGGATGTGTTAGCTTATGGGAAATCATATAAAGATAGACATGATTTGAAGCACTTAGTCAATTATATACAAAGTTTTGGTATAGCATTAAATGTATTTCTAAACAGGTAATTTTTTAAAAAAAACAATGAGTTTTTATGCTACACAACTTTATAAAATGAATCTGTGATATACATCAAAACTTATGGAAATATGTGGCTGCCCTTTTTGTACACACCCAAATAAACATGTAAGAAAAATCTGAATATTAAGTTCCACATTTAATGATGGTTTGGAGGAGAATCATACAGTAATCTTGAGAGTCAGTGAAAAGAATAATATATGAATTGTTACTATCCAAACTTTCACGGTTTTACTGGGTTACATATCTAGTAATAATAAATTTTGATATTGGAGAGAGTAGTGGCTATATTCTTCCAGTTTCAAGAAAACACAGAACTTCCAAAGAAATTAGTCACTCAAAAACCCAGATATTGATTCTCTAAATCCATCATAAAAATATAGTTTACTTGGGAAGGTTATTTATAAACAGAAATATGTATTTGGGGATTTAAAATAAATGTCTTTATTAATATTGTTAATTTTTTTCTCCATTTGCATTTGTTTCTACCATTTGTTTTTAATTTTTATTAAGGGATGGGATAAAAATTGACCTTTTTTATTGGAATGTATAAATTGCATGTTTAAGTAAAGCTGTAATTCCTCTTTCCCTTGACTGTTCAATATGCATTAATCATGAATTGAGTATCTGCTGTCATTGTACAGTTACTATATTTTTGTTTGAATAATAAAAATAAAGAATTTATTTTTTCTGGAAAAAATGTACCTACTTTTTCTATAACTAACATTGTAATAACACTTAATTTTGACATCTGAAAATGAGTATTTATGTCCCCATTTTAAAATAAGACAGTAGTCTCACTATCTTTAAACATTCAACAAGAAATAAACAACTCTTTAAACATTACATCATAAATATTCTATTGTGTGATTATCAAATAGAAATTCAAATTTTTATTTTCCTTGTTTGAAGTGTGCAGGAAAAACAAGGCTTGGATCATCCTCCCTATTTATGTGTAGAGAGTACTTCTGCATAAACAGTTGAGGGAAGACTATTTTATGCCCCCTGGAAAGGCATTTTACAGAGATCTTCAGTCTTTGTAGGTATCTTATGAATAATAGTTAGGTGGCTGGTAGAAGGATTCACCTATATAAACAGGAGCAGCCATACACTACTTTCAAGACAATCCACTTAAGAATGGGTTGTTAAGGATTGGCAAACGTGATAAATGGGATTCTTGAATTACTCAGTGACGTGTGTTCAATAATGTTATGTTAATTAAAAGTTACTTTAAAGCTGAGATTAAGCAGATTTGAAGATTTCTGAAATGTTTGTTACTACTTTGTCTAAACTCCTATGCTATGGATACTTATCAATTTACAACCATTCATTTATTACCTATTTGAAGTTGCACTGGCACTGAAAAAAGTGATTTAAGACCCCTTTTCACACTTAACTACCATTGTAGCATCCCCATGGTCACATGATCATTATTTGGACACTTGGCAACTGGCATATATTGACACTTGCAGTGTTCCTTCTAATAAGCAAAGTCAGTGGTAGGGAAGCCAGATCCACTAAAAACCATGTTGCTAACTTAACAACTGCAGTGATTCTTTTAACAATTGTGGCAAGAAAAGTCATAAAATTGGGGCAAAATTCACTGTTGCTTATCAGTGGAAATTTTGAGCTCAATTTTGGTCATAAATTGAGAACTACCTTAGTAAGATTTCTACTGAGACAATTAAAACAAAATACACACTTCAGTTTTGGCCTACTCCTTAATTTCAAAAGTTATGTTTAGGTAGTGTTGCTACATGTTCCTATAATGAAGAACAACTTAGGATGTTGTAGATAGTTTTATTAAATTGCTACAAATAAATTTAGTGTAATTTAGATTGCACTAAAAATGTGAAATTCTGGCTTACGTTGCATTCTTTGGGGAATATACTTCGGATATAAGAGAAATAGTTCAGGCAATGCATGACTACACATTACATGAAATGAACTACAGTCAAATGATGCCAGAAATATTTTAAGAATTAAATCCAGTGGTGTTTGCTGGGGAAATTAATCCCCTCTCCAAATCTTCTGTGGAAGATTACAGGATGGATCATCTAAAACAAATATGGACATGCACATTGAGTGCAACTAGAAGAGGGGAAGGAGAAGAACTAAAATGCTTTGTTTTGAAAACTATTCATTTGATTTGCCCCTACCAAAGTTAACTTATATAGGTTTTATATAAACTTATATAAAATATTTTCTTAATAACCTTTTTGTACAAAAGTTATTTTGTAACTTTTCAGAGTTACGCAATCACAAAAATAATATAGTGCTGTCCAATTAGAATGTATTTCCCATAGAACAGCTATATCTAACTTTAAAATAAATTACTTTGGTTTATGTTTTAATGCAATTCTTGTAAACCAAACAACTGTCTCCAACCCAAACTACATTTTTGTTCAACCAATATACAGTGGTATCTCACTACTCATCCTTAATTGGTTCCGGGAGTTCCGATGAGCACAAAAAATAAGTACCAAACAAATTTTTCTCATAAGGAATAATGTAGTGAGTCACAAGGCAGCTTGAGACTATCAAATTCTAGCTCATGCATTGAGTGCCAAACAAACAATGAGTACCAGGACAACATTTTCAGGTCAAAATTCCTTGAGTACTAAATTTGATGAGTTTCAAAGCAGTTGAGTACCAAGGTACTTGTACTACCATACATGATTCCAATTTTTTTAATCATCTAGATCAGGGGTGTCCAAACTTGGGAACTTTAAGACTTGTGGACTTCAACTCCCAGAATTCCCCAGCCAGCTAACTTACCAGCTGGCTGGGGAATTCTGGGAGTTGAAGTCCACAAGTCTTAAAGTTCCCAAGTTTGGACACCCCTGATCTAGAGGTTTTATGCAGCACTAATGTATCTTGACTATATTATTGTGTACTTCTACTGAGGTTTAACCAATTGAGAATGCACAGTAAATCTGAAATGCTAACAAGTAATACATAACATAATGTAAAGTAATATAGTGCCCTATTGTAAAATACAGCACTAGAGAACATAAAATGCAGCGAAAGCAAATGTTGAGATTAAGATATGGCACTGAGGACCCAAGAGATCTAGGTCAAATTCTTACTTTACTAGGGAGAGCTCACTGGATAACTCTGAGCAGTTACTATCCCCTATGTTTCATCTTGAAGCTCCTAAAGGAAAAACAGGAAAGTGTATTACTAAAATTAATACAAGTATATACTACTAAAAGCTTCCCATTTATGAAGACATTGGAATAGTCTCTGGTGATTTAATCTCAGCAGAGTGATTTTACAGGGGAAGGCATACTGACCTTGAAAATGCCTTACATTACAATAATGTTTTCTTATTTTAAACTAAATATTTACATCTATGCCTAATGTCTCAAGAAATGGCAGCACATGTCCAAACTTGTTTATCCCCTAAAGCTACTTCCATGTGGGGCTCAAAATAAGTATTTGAATAGGAGACTTTTGAGGAATCACGGTTACAATTTAGATCAGGATTTTTAAAAATGGGAGAGGTAGTAAAATACTTGAAGAAGATAGCAGAAAATCATCTATCCATGTTTGTTGCCAAGAAAACTTGTTGGATATTTCTGTGAAGAAATCAGGAGCCTGCCGTTTTGCTTTTTAAAAGCTGAACACATCACCAAGCTTTTCCTAATTTTGTCTGCCCAGTACAATAGAACAGTAGCATCAACTATTTTTAAGTTAGGTTTTCTTTTTTAAACAAGGTAATTCTATATTTAGAAATCTCATAATTAAAACCCTTGAAGCAGTCTGTGTTATTCTTACAGGAGTGGAGTTTTCAGATGGGAAATTAACCTATATTTGATTATATTACGTATTAAATATGTCATGAACTAGATTATGAAAATCTTGATATAGGTCTTATGAGCTTAAAGTTCTTGGCAAGTTTTTTTAAACTTTTCTTTATATGAACTAATTGGGGACCTTATCTTGCCAAATACAACAATAAAGCTATTGATCCATGCAAATACAGATTCAATATTTTGGTATCAAAACCATAATCATTATTTTATATCTTTATTCCTCTTTGTTCTCTTACATAAAATGGGATTGCCGTATAGCTCTTTGGTTTAGCTCTTATGTTTGGGTGAATATATAGTGCCAGCAAAGCATATATTTTGGAGAGGCTGCTCATATTCATATGTTTATGTTTTTAACCTATACACTCTGATCCAACAAAATGTATAACATAATATTTTCTTAATGTTCATAATGTTAGTGTGTCAAAGCGTTACTGTTTAATGTGTATTGGGCATATTTTAAAATTTAACAAATAGCCCAAGTATTACTTTTTTTTAAGGTGTCTGGTTTGAATTAGTGACACTATTTTCCCCTCAGTTTCAGGTTTTCAGTGTTGAGTGTCTACCGTTCTTTTGTTCAATTTACTTTGTGGCTCATAGTACATAGCTGTTGCCTCCTGGGTAAATTGTTTCAGTGGTGACTTTTCACATTTTTTGCGCAGATATAAATTATCTAAATGTGACACAATAAAGATTTGACAAATAGTACAATTTTTAGCATCTGTACAAATTGCAAGGATATTGAAGGAGTAAAGGGAGATAATAATGAATTTTCTGTAGTGAAGCAAATGGGTAACAATAGATTAATAATCCGTTAGTTTTGGCAAGTTGCTGTCATTAGTGCCAAAAAAAAATACCTTAATGCTATATTTTGAGTTCATATAATTAGCCACTATATTTTTTAAAAAATAAACTGAAATAAGTTGTGAATAATGAGTTAAATTCACCTGAAGAGAAATTAAAACAGAAGGACTGAAAGGACAATATGCAAAGTAATAATATAGTTTGAATTATCAAAATCTTGTGTTTTGGTTTAATGCTTTCTGTTTGTAGAAAAAGAGTGACTGCTATTTTAAAATAAACTATAAATAAAATGTTTTGCTATATTTACTATCTTTAGTTTGTGAGAGTAGAGATGGAAATTTTGCTTTTCTTTTCTCACAAGAAATTTATCTTCAAAATGAATTTCAAGTATTACTGCTATCTTTTATTAGACCACATTTTTCTTATTTTATAATAGGATTGTGTAAAATTTTCTGGTGAAGAAGAGGCATATACAGTACAGCTTTTTCAGGTTATTCATATCTACTTAAGAATTTAAGCAAAATAGCCCTAACTATCCTTTCAGAAACAGATAACAGTTGTGTTACCTCAGCTTTTTAATTTTCCCCCCAAAGGGAAAAATACCTTTTCTATAAACTTTGGTATATAAAGTACCAAAGAGCAGCCAAAGTTATGAAAGCAAGATGTAATTTTTGTGTGAATGAAAACACTTTGGATGATTTATGTGAAGCACAAACCTGAGCAAATAATGTAGTAAATTCAGGTGTTACCCATTAAATGCAAAAAAATCAGTTATTTTTTTTACTGCCTTTAAAATTACATGGAAGGTAGACATAATGAGAGGTATGCTGGGAAATGAATTATTGAGGCATTGCCTCAACAAATTACACTAATTAATAAAGTTAATTGTAAAAAAAATATATTTTGTAAAATAAGTAAGCAAATAGATTCAAATGTTCAGTATATGTTAGAAGTATCAATGTTGTACCTTTGGATTTCAGTGTCTTGATCATAAAATGATTCATGTTCAAAAACATTGCCATTCAGTAATCTTTTATTGTTCTTTTCCTATAGAAATTCCTCCCAAAATTAAGAAAAAAGGACATCCTGGTCGAGAACAAAAGAAGGTATGCTATAATACAGATTTTTAAGGGGGTAAATTAACACATTGATTAATGATAATTGTTTGCTCAACAATTTGTTTTAGACAATTTGTTTTTAGGCCCTACTGAAAGGAAAAGGAAGAGTTTTAATTATTTAGGCTTCCTGGCATTAGGAATAGTTTACCTTCATTATATTCAGGGCTTTGGCTCTAAATAATTTCTAATTATTCTAATTATTTCTGCTCTTAGCCATGGTCACAGACAAGAATTTGCTTACTGTTGGAACTAACCAACTACGTTGACAGAATAGACAAAGGGAATATCAATTTTTTTTAAAAAAAAATGCAACATCTGCCATTTAGAAGACCTGCAAAAACCTTGGTCTTCACCTTTGTGGCAAAGGAGATTGAGTCACCTTGTTTCATCACTCCTGCCATCTTTTATTTTCATTGATTTTGCTGTAATTTCTTTTGCTTGTTATAAGCAGCCTAGAGTTGAGAGTCAGTTGGTGTATTCTTATTAAAGCTGGTCACACAGTCAGTCAGATGTTTAAACTGGATTTGGCATTTTTTCCCATCTATTGAGTCACTCCTGAGGATCCAAGATAGGGAGATGTTGCCGTTTGATGGTGTTAAAGGTATTGTCGCAGCATGCAAGCTGTTCCAAGCAAAGCTGCCTTTTGCAATTGACTGATGGTCATTTGATCAATGTGAAAAGTGTTCAAGGGTGTTCTATTTGTTTATTATATATGTTACGGTGAAAGATCGAAATCTGGTGAATGTCGACATTCACCGGTGAAAGACCGAATGTTTCATTACATTGTTTTACATTCGGACCTTCACTGGTGAATGTCGACATTCACATAGTCGCTTGGTGTATGTCCGAAAATACCCTTATCCTCTCGACACCCTTACCCTAAATCCCCTTACCCTAATACCTCGGCTCCTCGCTTCCTTTTAAGCGTCTTCTTAAGGATCGCAGGTTTAAAAAAAAAAAAACTCCGCGAATAGAAGACGCTTAAAAGGAAGCGAGGAGCCGAGGTATTAGGATAAGGGTAATCCTCTCGACACCCTTACCCTAATCCCCTTACCCTAATTATTACTGTTGTTGTTATTATTATTCTTATCATCATCATCATCATCATCATCATCATCATCATCTATTCACAACAATGTGAGGTCACAATTGCCTGTTCTTCAGCTGGTGTTGGCTTTCCTATATATTGAGTTTTTCCCAAGAACTACTAATATGATTATCTCGAATAAAAGTAATTACACAGTTAACTCAGTTTTATAAAATATTCATATTTACAAAAACAGCAGAGGTTGAGGAAATGTACAGAAAAAAAGCCCTTGGCAAAAGGGAGAAGTTCCACTATTAATTTCCTGTGCAAAAATGGCTCGTTCCAAAACTGCTTTGCATTGATTGAAAGACTGGCTTTTTTTCTTGCAGCATCACCATCATCATCATCTACAGGTGCAGCAGCAGCAGCAGCAGCAGATGCAACCACCACAGCTACCACCCCCACCACCTCCACCTGTCTCTCAGCAAGTAGCCCCTGCAGTCAAGTCTTCTCCTCCAGCTTTTGTTCCAACGCAGATCCCGGTTATGGAGCATCCACTTCCAGGGAACATGTTTGACACTATTTCACATTTCACTACGCCTATTCTGCACCTTCCCCAACCTGAGATGCCACCTCATCTCCCCCAGCAGCCTGAGCACAGCACTCCTCCTCACTTAAATCAACATGCAGTAGTGTCCCCTCCAGGTAAACCATTTTTAGTAGAACTGCTACTATAAACGAAGTAGCAGTTCAAAGTGAGACACACTACAATTTTAGATGTAAATATTTCCAGCTGACTAAGTCCAGTGTAATATCAGATTTGATTGTGAGGCTACATTTGCCTGTTACCTGGGAAAGAGAACTGTGATTTAAATCTTGGTTTAACTGAAACCAAACTCTGGGGATGTTGAAAATCCTCCTTCAAGGAAAAGAACATTCCAGAGAACTCTAGAATGCTTCCATTTCTCTGCAGACTATAATGTTATGTCTCTTCCAAGAGACATAACGCTATAGGGCCTGGTAGTTTTCCGAAGAGAGCCCAATTACTGCTGAAATTCCAGAGTTAGTTTGGAAAATTATGTTACCAGAATATTAGGTTTTGCATATACTTACTAAAATCCTATTATTATTATTATTATTATTATTATTATTATTATTATTATTATTATTATTATTATTATTATTATTATTATTATTATTATTATTATTATTATTATTATTATTATTATTATTAAGAATTATTATTAAGAATTATTATTAAGAATTATTATTAAGAATTATTAAGAAATAATAATAATAATAATAATAATAATAATAATAATAGTAATAATAATAATAATAATTAATAATAATAATAATTCTTATTAATAATAATTCTATATAAGATAAATTACAGTAACTAATTTATCTTATATAGAATAGCGCATAAACAGAGACCAGATGGAAAGGGTGGAATTTGCCAATCAGGGTTGCATATTTTACAATCATAACTAATGTTATAAAGGCTATCATTCCTATGTTTGCAATTCTATCAATGGAGCAAAGACAAAATTTTGAGATGATAGAATGGACTGCATTATTCCAAATGGAGACTAACGTCTAGTTAATGTCACTTTATGTTAAATGTACTCAATTAGAAAAGAAGTTTCACGGGAGTAGTTGGGGATGGTGGGAAGGAGGAGTTTCCTTCTTTGAAATAGTTTATAATATATCCTACAGTTTTACTCCAGAGTGAGTTATCTAGTTCTCAGCTGCTTGTATAGATTTTGTCTTGAGTCTTTTGAAATAGGCAACAATAATCTTAACTGATTAATTGAACAATTAAAAATAAATTAGTAATAATAATAATAATAATAATATCACAGGTCCTGTTGCGCAGTATTTAATGTAACATTACTCTTTTCTCTTCAGCTTTGCACAATGCCCTGCCTCAACAACCGTCAAGGCCCAGTAATCGAGCTGCAGCACTCCCCCCCAAACCTTCTCGGCCTCCAGCTGTGTCACCAGCTCTTAACCAGCAGCCTCTGCTTCCCCAGCCCCCACTCCCTCAGCCTCCCCAGGTGCTTCTGGAGGATGAAGAGCCTCCTGCTCCTCACCACACCCTGCCGCTGAGCAATAGTCAGATGCAGATCTACTTGCAGCAGTTGCAGAAGGTGCAACCACAGACTTCTCTCCTCCCTTCAGTGAAAGTGCAGTCGCAGCCTCAGCCCTCCCTGCAACCTCCTCCTCACCCTCCAGGGCAACAATTACCACATCAGTCCCAGCAGAGGCCAGTCCATATGCAGTCCATGCAATTTCCACCCCATATCCCACAGCCTCCTCCACCACCCCAGCCGCATCTGCCCCCTCAGCAGCCTCAAGTCCCACAGCAGTCATCAAAACCCCAGCAAGTCATCCAGCACCACTCTCCACCAAGACATCACAAGCCAGACCCCTACGCAGCAGGTGAGTTGTTTGAGCCTGAAACATGGCAGCTGAACGGATGGGTCTATAAATGCTTGCCATCTGGATAGGTGCAGGAAAGTCATAACAGTGATTTAACACTTGTGAAAAATTTGCTTGTTGCCTTTAAGAGAGTTCTGTAAAGAGGAAATGTAGTAAAGCAAGTTAAAAGAACCTGGGTTTTTCTGATGGACATTACTCCCTTTTCTCTTAAGATCATCTGTTTGTTTGCTTGCTTATTCAGTTTATGTCCCACTTTCGTATTCAGAGGGAGCATTCAAGATGGCTGACTTCATAAAATACAAAACCTAAAAACTTGCTGAAGGCATGGCTTTCAATATTTTTTTTCTGTGCTGATTTCATTTTAACCAAAAATTTGAAATTTTGCTAACATGCATTTTATTTGCTACCTCTCCATAACCTCCTAGAAGTAGAGTTCAACAAGCAATCCAGAGTCCAAAATAAGAGATGTACATTGTGCACAAAGTTGCATTTGCATTCAAGCCAATGCAACGGTATTTTTGTTTCAGACCTTCAATTGGAGGTGGAGTTGGAGACAGAACAAGACAGAGCAGCTTTTCCTCCCCATTCTCTTTTCTATTCTAGTTTTCCATGCATTCAGCTAAATCCCTGAAGAGGAATAATGTGCTTGCTGTTCTTTGTCCAGTGAAATATCCTTCATTTGTTTCTCCCCTATCCTCCCCTTGGTCTTGCTTTACAAATTCCAAAAATGGCAGGTCTACATCCAGTTATGTTTGTAGAGCAATAGATTTAGTGGCTTAGATTTTTAGATTTCATTTCAGTGCCTTGTCCCTCTTTGTGCACTCGCTTTATTTGGAAAAGCTACCTGTCAAAGATATACACAAGTGATATTTTTGCCTCTTCAATTGCCTGCTCTCTGGTATTACAAAATTGAATTGCTGGAAGGGGCCGTTTAGGCTACTAACTTTACCCCTCATTCTGTAGTCCAATTCAAAATGATCCAGCATTTAATAAACATCTCTGATGAAAGAAACTTTACTACATGGTAATTGATTCCATTGTCAAACAACTTGTTTTTTTTTAAATATTCATGTGGAATAGGGATATTCATGTAACATGTTTTATTTCTGTTCTGAAGCCTTTGGTGTATGAAATTTCTGCTGAATTTTTTTGGGTCAGGCACATTTTGGCAGAGATAAGCCCCAGAACTTTTAAATTCTTCTAAGTTTCAAATGAAGCAGAATCTAGAGAAATCTTAGAATGATTTTATTTGACAAGTAGAAAATTCTGATGTGCATTCTTCCTCCCCTTAGGAGCTCCCTAGTGTGGGTACATTCCACTTCTCTGGTCCACATGTGGTATTTCCAATTACTTCCCTTCCCTTGCTTGGCTTCAGCCCCTGCTGTCTCCACTGTCCTAACACTTTCCCTTTCCTTCACTTCTGATCCACTGCTAATGTGGCAATGCAATGTATTCTCCCCACCCTGACCTTTCTAGGCTCTTCCCTCCCTCCCTCCCACTGTTAATGTACTATCCTGTGCATTTGTTCCTGACTGCAGTAATCTTCACAGTAAATTGTGATTCCCAGAATGGTTTATTCCACCAGCTTACTGTGTTTCCCTGAAAATAAGACAGGGACTCATTTTCTTTTGACCCTCGAAAGAAGCGCTTGGCCTTATTTTCTGGGAGGTCTTATTATTTTTGAGGTACAGGAGGCGGCAAATGTGGTCACTTCATGGCTGCTACTGTGTTGCAATATTTTCAGGGAGGGCTTATTTTAGCACATGCGCTCAAAAGCTCGATTGGGCTTATTATCTGGGGAAGTCTTATTTTCAGGAAAACAGGATAGTCCGCCCCAGATTTTCCCAGTTTCTTTTGCTTTACCCCCAGCCTCTACTGTCTGTGTTGTCAGCTTGCTCTCTCTCTCTACCCGCTTCCTGCCCAGTCAACTGCCTGGAACACTAGAATTTTAGTCCAGGCCTGCCACAATATAGTCCTGTTTTTATTCCATGCATGAATATTTTTGATGGAATTTGTCCCATTCAAAAGTGACTATAGCCTTTTTGACCTTGCATTCTATTATAGTCATTTCTATACCACTCTTTTTCAAATAACTGTAAAACTGACATTTCCTCATTTACAGTTTTGCAAGTGAAAATTTACTGAGCGTAAATAGGTGTTTAAATGAGCAAATCTCCGATATCTCAAAAGCTTTTTTTTCTCCAAGTTGTCAGCTGAATATCATAAGTGCATTTTCCAAAGTTTTTTTTTATTATTTTCTGAAAACATTGGTGCTGACTTATTCCAGGCCACTTGAGAGAAGCACCTTCCCCTCTCATGATGCATTCCCCTCAGATGCCACCGTTCCAGGGGTTGCCGCACCAGTCTCCACCACAATCAAATGTTCAGCCAAAAAAGCAGGTAAAGGCATCTTATAAACAAAAGTTTATTCAGATGTTTGTTTCCATAAACATTTTTCCAGCATCCATTAGAAAGCAGATTCCTTCAAGAACTTTTATTATTGGTGGGGAGGCTCAGACAATACAGGGAAAGCCATGAAAAGACATTATTATTACTATGGTCTTTTGTTTGTCTGTCTTTCTTTGCCAGGAACTGAGAGCAGCATCCGTAGTTCAGTCGCAGCCTCTGGGCAAAGAGGAGAAGATGCAGTCCCCAGTCATTCGAAATGAGACTTTTAGCCCTGCCTTGCGGCAAGATCCTACCAAACTCCCAGAGAGCATCAAGCCACCTGTACATATCCAACAACGTAAGTGATTTATCACTTTGTCTAGAAACCCCATGTGTTTTGTTGTGATTTAGTTTACATTAAGGGGGACAACCCAATTCTTCAATTTAGTTCATTTTCAGGATGTTTGTTTCAATAATGCTGACTAGACAGAAAGATTGTTAAAGTTGTAATTCTTATTTCAGGAACAGAAATGAAGACAGTGGACAGTGGACGGCCTGTTATAAGACCTTCAGAACAAAATGCACCACCAGGAGTCCAGGACAAAGAGAGACAGAAGCAGGAACCAAAAACGCCAGTAGCACCTAAAAAAGTAACTGAATTATATATTGTTTTCCTCAATGGGGGGGGGGGGGGGAGAGAAGCAGAAATGGTTGATAAAATTTGCCTACTTTGTGTTATAATGAACCCTCATAGCAGCTTTAGTATTTCTAAATTTCTAGTGTGGCTTTAGAACTCTAGTGATCAATTTCAAATATTTAATACAAAAATATTAGTAATAACAGCAGCACTTAGATTTATATAGCCCTTCGTAGTACTTTACAACCCTCTCTTAAGCAGTTTACACAGTCAGCATATTGCCCCCAACAATCTGGGTCCTCATTTTACCAACCCATGTTGTTTATAATTTCTCTGAGTTATAGATTAGACTTACTATTTAACTATCTATTGATTAACTGCAATCAGTTGGGTGTGGAACAGTACACAATAGTAGCAGTAGTTAGTTTTCAATGACTTTCATTCATTATTCATTGCTTAAAGTACAATTTTATAATACTTAGATTAATTCCCAGTTATATTTGAGGGTCAGCTAAGAAAATATTTGCTTCAATTTGACTTTTATCTTTTGTTTTCTAAATACTGTCTCAAGTATCACCAAACTTGATTTTAATAGTTGCGGAAATCGGGGGACATTGTTTTCCTTGCTTATATTCACTTACAATTTTAGTTTAGCCTTTAATGTACAAAAAAGGCTAGGATTGTCTGTAGTGAATATATTCCCAACCTCACCACCCATAAGAAATAGCTAATTTAACTCTACCACACAATTTTTGATGCAAAAGACATCCAGAAAAATCCACTGGCATTCAAGCTCCTTTATTGTGTGCCTTAGAAATGGGTATTATTTGTAATCAGTTGGTTCCAGTCTAGGTTAGATTGGAGGTTTTTTTTCTGTAAGTTACCAGCTAAATTTCTATGGAGATTGTCAGTCATTGGGACTTCCAGCTAAATTATTTTATCTCTTACTTGAAGGCAAGGGAAGATTCTGGTTTTTCATGTGCACCAATTACACCATGTTACAAGTTAATTATTGATCCCTCACTTCTTTTCTCCGCAGGATTTGAAAATAAAAAATATGGGATCTTGGGCAAGCTTAGTGCAGAAACATCCCACCGCACCATCTTCAACAGTAAAATCCAGCAGTGACAGCTTTGAGCATTTCAAGAGGGCCGCCCGGGAAAAGGAAGAGCGTGAGAAAGCGTTGAAAGCTCAAGCTGAACAAGCAGAGAAGGAAAAGGAGAGGCAAAGGAGGGAACAGGAAAGAATGAGGTGAGAAACATAATTAGTTGAGATAGGTGTGTGTGTGTATTTGTATTCTTCCATTGTGTTTGTGTGAGAGAGAAAGTACTTTATGTTATCCTTAAAGTCTTTGCAAACACACGATATGGGAGGTGAGCATTTGGGAAGATTTCAAGATTAATTCTGAGTCTTCCCTCTAGAAAACTAATAAACAAGGAAACTTTGTCGTGACAACAGCAAAATAGTTTTGGCCAGCAGGGTACTGCAGGAGGCATCCATCCTGTGTGTCGTCGTCCCCCCGCCCCCGCCAGCCCACAGAGGAAAACTACAATGCTGATCCAGCCCTCGAAGAAATCCAGTTTGACACCCTTGGTATAGAGTCAACCTCTTTGATATAGACGCTATGGTGCTCCCAGGCCCGGAAGAGCTATTGGTGTGCTCCCTCCTCAAGAAGCAGTCCTTGGACCCTATGGTCTTTGATAACTATTGACCAATTTTCTCTTTCTGGGAAAGGTTGTTGAGAAGGTGGCTGTTCCGTAGCTGATGAGAACTCTAGATACAGACCTCAGACAGGTTTCAGACTATAATTTAGTACTACACTGCTTTGATCATGCTTATAGATGACTTGTGGTGGAGCAGAGATGGCAATGTTGGATCCATTCTTATGCTACTTGATGTTTTGGTGGCTCTTGATGCCATCAACCATGGTGTCTCGTGAGCTGGCTTTGTGGGTTGATTTCTCGTCTTTCTCAGCCTTGTTCCAGTCAGTGTTGGATGATGGGAAGATCATTCCCTAGACTCCTCATTTATGGTGTGTTGCAGGCTAATATTTGCAGGCTATTTCTCTCTCCTCCTTTTTAACATCTACATGAAACCGCTGGGTAAGGACATCTGCCACTTTGCGGTTCATGATCATCATATTTTTATAATTATATCTTTTGATGCCAGGCTAACTAAGTGAGGCTATTGAGGTTCTATCCCTGTGCCTGAAGGCTGTGCAGCTCGTACCATGGTCACAGCTTTTCACACACACACACACACTGAAAGGTTTATAGAGCTACCCTTGAAAATCACCCGAAAGCTTCAGCTGATTCACAACAGCAATGTAGGCAGTGATGAGCATACCTTGGTGGATGCTCATGTAATACTTCACCTTTGCAAGCAGTACTGCTTGCCAGTTTGTTTCCTGATGTGATTCACAATGCTGGTTACCATCTATAACACCTTTCATGACATCAGGCCTGGTTACTGGTCATAGCATCTGCCCAGCTGGTCCGATGAGGTAGGATTCCTTTGATTAAACAATGCTATCTGGAAAAACACCTTATTTGTAGCAGTGCCTGCCCTCTGGAATGGGAATTCCCTCTGAGATTCAAACAGACACCCTCCCCCTCCCCCCTGCCACTTTAAAGGGCTATGAAGAAGAAGGTCTTTGCCCAGGTGTTTGGTGCAGTTGACTGAAGCTCTTTTCTTTTTCTTCATTGCTATCGGGGTTTGCTTCCTCTGCCATCTTTGTTCTTTTTGTTTTATGTTGTCATTGTGATTTTTGTCCTGCTTTTTTTTTAATGTTTTTACCCAGAGTAGCTGGGAGTCAGTCAGCATATCAATTTAATTTAACACATGTGAAGGTTTGGAACAGAATTCATTCTTTCCTTGTCATTGGACAGGGACTATAGATAATAGCTTTTGAAGTTTGGTGATAAAAATTAAAGGCATAACTGGCAGAAGATGCTGCAGGAAGGAGGAATCAAGGGAAACTATTGATCTTAAAGATTACAATACTTCTTTTCTTATTAATTTAATTTTAAAAACATTGCCAGTTACATTAAAAACTAAAACAGTACTTTAATATAAACATATCTCTGCTGGAATTTTAAAGGAACCTGAAGACCTAGCTTTTCACTAGGGCTTTGATGAGGGTGACTCTAGACTTCCTTTCAACCTAGATTGTTTTTATTTTGGTTGCTTTGCTTTATTCCCCCCCCCCCCCATCCAGTTTGTTTTCCTGGCGTCTTTACACTTCTCTTGTTACTTGTTGTTTTTATTGTCCAGTTTTTTTTTACTTTTTTATTTAAATCATTTGTAAAATACCAGCGTCTCTGGGAGTCAGGTTGCATATAAATTTATTTTTTTAAAAAAATCTCAAAATATTCTGGCCATGACCTCATCCTTTTTGAAAAGTATGTTATTCAAAGACAATGCAGTCAACAACATAAGCCCTTGGATTTGCTACTGGTTAAATCATTGGCAACTGGTACTTTCCCTTTATTTATTTATTTTGTTCATTTCACTTTTCTGTTGGCCCTCCATGCCTTATTTCTTTTCAGTGCCATACGGGAAATTTCATACAAGTAGACTTCACTTAATGATGCCTCAGCAGTTACAGTGATGATGAAAAAGTAACTTTGCCACCTAAATATCAGCATTGATGGCCTTCATGGCATCATTTTCAGTCCCATTGTTCACCATTACGGTCAGACAGTACACGTTGCACTGTTAATGAAGAGATTGCCTAAACAGCCAATCTCTTCCTGAGCTGCTATAACTTCCCCCCAAAATGCTAATTGTAAGTTAACAAGCTTAGCTCTTTCATCTTAATTAATTGGCTCCCAGCTGCTGCCTGTAACAGACAAGACTTTAACTAGGTTAACATCTTCAGCTTTTTGTTTAACTCCTACACTGTTCAATGAGCAGCTAGGTATACAACTAGTGGCAGGGCATTCTCTTGTATGTGTATGCCCCATGATGTGCCTGCTTTCTTTCTTGTAATCCACTAATTCTCTTCTTGAGAATTATCTCAATGCCAGGGTTTGGAGGAGTGGGGAAAAGGGGCTTGGAGATTTGCCCTTTTACACGGCTTCGTCATGAGTCAGGTTTTGGAAATGTTCCCACTGTTTGGGCTCACCCAGTAATTTGGGGCCATGTCCTGTCACTATAAAGCAAAGGAAAGCTGAAATAAAATCATAAGCACAGTTGTGGACACAAGTATTCCATTTAGCAACGACGTTGTCAATCTCAATTGTGAAAGCTAAATGAAGTCTACCTGTATTGCAGGCTACACTTCCTGCCAATGTGTTCAAGGTATCTCTGGGATGTCGGGTCTTCCAGTACCTTCCAATCAACGTCCTGTGGCTGGGTGGGATGTCTAGTTTCCCTAATGCTGTGAAACGGAGGCCAGATAATCATTTCTGCTGTTGTTCCTGACCCATGAACAGGAGTCGTGAAGAAGAGGAGGCTCTGGAGCAGGCACGTCGAGTTCACGAGGAAGCGCGGCGGCGTCAGGAACAGCAGCCCCAGCATCATCCCCAGGCTCAGCAGCAGGTGTCAGCGGCAGCCTCTGCTCCCCCGTCACAGAGCTCTCAGCCACAGGCTTCGCAGTCCATGCTGGACCAAGAGAGAGAGGAACTCAGAAAACAAGAACAGGAACGAAGGCGCAGAGAGGCAGTAAGTGAAGGATAATGGTGCCCTCTGGGCTTTGAAAAGGTTCACAGTTCCTGTAGCGCAAAGTCGTTTTCAAAGTGCCAGAAATGCCAGCCTTTGTCCCAAGTGTGACGCTAGTCTCCAGTAAACATACCTCAATCCTACAGACCTGAATGGCACTTAACTTTTCTGTAAAAGAAATATTATTGGAATTTTGCAGGAAAACAAAATACATATGCCATCCCTAATATAAATTAGGCAAAGTAAAATGAGTACCTAGATCCTTTTGAAGAAAGATCACAGTGTGTATTTGGAGATTAGAATTGGATTTTATTGAATTTAGGAAGAAATAATCATTGTGAAGCAAGACCAGTAATACTGAGGAAATTAGAATACAGTACATTGTACTGTTCAATTGAAAGACCTTTACCTTTTTTACCTTTCTGATTTTTCCTCTCCAGATATCTACCTTTTCTCTCCCCCCCCATCCCCAGTTTCTTATTTCTTTTAACTACTTGCCTTCCATGAAAAACTCGTGCTGTTCATGCTATAAATACATATATACCTTCCACATATATACTTTGAAGTTTGTCAGTTCTTTCTCCCAAAATGTTGACCTTCCTCCCCTCCCTTTTTCTTTTAACTCTGTCTCACACATCTGGACCATCAGTTCTCACAAGTTAAATCCTCTGCTGTCATCACTTTATAATCTCATTCTAGTTTCTTGCCCTTACCTTCTTCTTTTTTCACCCCTTCACAGGCATTCCTCTGTGTATAATGTTTTTTGTATTGTTGGGTTTTTTTTTATAAGACAGGGAAATGATTTCTGATAAGTGAATATGGTTTCCCCTCGGTCTCTGCTAATGTTAATCTGCATGATAAACTTTATAGACTAGAGTTCTAGATCAAGTAATTGCTGTTAATCTATTGATACATTTTTTTCTGTGAACCAGGATGACTGTTGCATTCTTTTTCTCTTTCCCTTTAGATGGCATCTACTATTGACATGAATTTCCAGAGTGATTTGTTGGCAATATTTGAAGAGAATATTTTCTAATAGCACCTGGTTTTCTTCACCTGAACTCCTTAATTTCCCAGCAAATTTTTGACTCTCCATAGTGTTGTTGGCAGCTGGGAGGAGAGCATTCCTGCAGCCTTTCTGCATGTGTGACGGTTGTGGCCTCAGAAGGATCAGCAGAGTCTGCCTTACGATTTGACTTAATTCCCACCCCCACCCCATCCCCCAACCTCACTGAAGAAAGCGAGACCAAGATGAGTCAACTCTGTACTAGGTTTGCATCAGTGGACATGCAGTTGCTGGGAAGGGTGCCCCCTATCACTTGATATTCTCTATGCCAAACCTACTTGCAGTATATCCAGAACTTGATGCTGTTTACCCTTTTTCTATTCAAAAGCATTCTGAATTCCAGAATGTCTTTGATGCTACCGTGCTGTATGCTGCAGCACCAGACACTCTGCATTGAGAGGCTGTGTACAGAAAGACCCTGCCTGGGTTTTAGCAGGGAAGACACACAAGCTGTTTTGGGTCCTTTCATCACTGGCTTTGCCTTTAACTAAACTTCCCACAAGCCTTTAGCTGGGAGCCATTCTCTGTAAGTGTTTGCTTGTGAAAAAGGGAATAATTTAGTGGAGGTGTCAACTAAGTGTAACTGGCCATTTGAGTGAGGTTTTTGTTTTAGCATTGTGTGGATGACAGGAATCTGAGCTAGACTACCAACCAAAGTCAGTTTCTTTCAATCTGTTTCTTTTCCTCCAGATACATTGGCACTGCTCAACTCTTTGAGTAGGTATTCTTGTCTCTTCATTACAGAGTGGAGTGGAGTGGGGAAAACTTAACACCAGGGGAAGCTCCCACCCTGTCAATAGTGTTTGACTGTGGCTGTATTGTATAGTGAATATAGTTGGCATATATTTGTTTGAGTTTTATGGTGAGCTCACCATACTCTGTAAAGACACGGCTTCTATTTTGCTCAGTTCCAGACTTTTAGTCTATATTTTTAACTGTAATACCAGAAAACTGCATTTTGGTTTTAAATGTCATGGAGTCTGTTAAAATTAGTTTTTATACACAACAGAGCAGCTCCGGGGAGGGAGGTGGGAATGGATGTGGATTGGCAGGAAGGAAGACCTGTTCCTGTTGTCTTCCATTAAGTCCTTTCACATTTTAGCAGTAATCATTTTCTCAGCACTTTTAGCATATTCTTTTCATTTTACTCTTTCAAATGTTCCACGTTTATGTGCCATAAATACCCACTATACAGTACAATACTGGTGTGTCAGTATTGGCCAATCTCTGGAGTAATTAATTGGTTTTACTTTAATACGGTGAATATGCATTTGGTCTGTACTGATCATGGAATAAACTCATCTCTTTTTTTTTAAAGTTGGTGTCGTACTGACATTTCTTTTAATCTTGCTTATGGTAAAATGGCTTAAGTGAGAAAGGCTGTAAGGAGACTTGTTCCATTCATCTGTCTTGCTCTAGCAGGCAGGGAAATCTCCAGCCAATTCATACAATTTTCATCTTATCAGCAAGCTAGCTAATATTTACCCTGGGAGCCGTACTAGTGGAGCAACAGCATTCTGTAGAAATGGTAGAAAGATGAACACCAAATATCAAGCAGTTAGTGTTTTCTCAGCATGGCTGGTTTCACACTGTAGCATCAAGCCAAAAGTAGGATAACAGCACACTGATTGTTTTCAGTCTTGTTCCCGTTTGGGGCGAATCTCAACATGTAACATAATTTCCAGCAATAAAATTTAGCCCAGCTTCCTGTGTTGGGCTAAATTAAGAGTGCTTGAACTATTGTAGTTGACCCTGTGAGGATCCAGAGAAAGATATAGTACTTCACTTTTCTGCACTGTTGGTCAAAATTAGTGTTCCAATATGAATTGCTGGACATGGATTTTCTAGTTCAGAGCTTGCAAATTGCCATTCTGTTGCTATTTCTTTTGAAAAAACACGACTGCTTGCTTCAAAACGTCAATTGGCCTAAGTAGTGGGTTTGGACTGTGAATTAAAGTTATTCAGAGTGCTTATTTTGGTCAAGAATGGTATGGTTAGCAGCTGTAGAGAAGGCAACTGTTCTTTGGGCAGCTCCGTCAACTTTATACTCGCACCCTCGGCCAAAGACATCTCTGTTTTTCCTGATGACAGAACTTCTTGTCCTGCCAACGTCTCAACTCCTCATTTTCATCATATTGGACTACTGATTTCAACAGCTACACCATCTGCCCAATTTAATTATGACTAATCTAATGTGGAGAGACACTCACGTTAAGAGAGCAGAGATCCCAGATGGAGTAAAAGAAGATAGCTATTTCTGTTAGTCGACTTCCAGGTCCCTAGACCTGGAAAAAAACCCTGAATTGTCCCTCCTGAAATGATTATAGTTATGTATCGGGAGAAATGGGGCATCTAAGAAAGCATTTATTGTCTCCAAATAGTATTGCCCTTAACATTGCGATTTGCTTCAACATCATTCTCAGGTCTTTTTCTAGGAGTTGAATAATAGGACCTGCCATACAACACCAAGATCAAGTGATAGGTCATTTGTTGCCTATTTTCAATCTAACTTGGCCTTGGCTTTCCAATGTGTAGTTAAAATTTCCATGCCTTTTAAGCACGGTCACACATATTAATATAGGTAACTCAGGTTAGTAGCCATGAAATGAGACTGGGTCTAGAGGCAATTGTTTCTTTGACAGTCTTGTGAACAGCCAGTTCTCACACTGAATTTTTACCTAAAGGTGCCTTTTAACTCTACAACATTAGAAGATCTCTGCCTTTTTCCATCAAGTATTCGATTGTTGAAAGAGATAAATAGGAAGGTTTAGAAGGGGCAATATTACCCATCAGACAGCTTTTTCTGAAGGCTTCTTGCTGAAAAGAATGTGCAATTAAGTGCAGATCAGGTTTTCTATTACAAGAAGTTGACTGTGCTTTCCTTCTATCAGGGAGTTGCCAGTCTTGAGAAGGCAATGAAATGTTGTGCTTTGCCTCCAAGCAGTAATTTTGTGTCTGGAGTGGCTTAGGCTCATGGCCAGTAACCACCTCTAACATTAAAATGCAGTTGAGTGGTCTTAAAATCTGGATTCCTGAGGACTACACTTGGGCCTCAGATTACCTCTCGTACAGAACACCTAAATGTTCTGTTTCCGGACCAACATAAAGGTAGTTACCATATGCTGGATTGTATAGGACACTAGTTTCCTCCCTTGATCAGCTTATGTGTGGGTGTTAACACTTCAGAATTGGTGAAATGTTAGATCACCAGCTCATACAATTTCTTCATGAAGGCTTAATGTTTGGGTTAGCCCTTATAGTCTTCTACTTAATCCCAGGAATTGTCAGGAAAGGGGGCTTCTATCTCTGGCTACGGCTCAGACTTGAATGAAAATAAGTCCCTTGCATCCCCTTCTTGTCCCTGTGTTACTGCACATGTCTTTTTACCATGAGCTAATTAACTAGCCTTAATCTTCTCTTAGCTCTTGTTTAGATCCTTGATGAGGAAGTAGGAATGTTGGTTTTCCTCTGAACATGTTCCGATTCTTTCATTTTCATTGCCAGTCATTTCTCACAGTATTCCTTGGCCTTCCATCTATCCATCCCCTCTCCCCATTCACCTCTTTTACAAAGCACTTTGGATGAACATCTCCCTCCTTTATTAATTTTATGCTCAGGGTTTTTGGGGTACTTTAAGTGCACATCCGCTGTGAAAGTTGATCACATATGAGCTCACTGAAATTGTACATAACACAACTGCACCACACTGACAAAAATGAAAACGTAACGAAGTGGAGATGCTGCAACTTCTATCAAGAGAGCACCCTCTGTTGTAAAAAATTTAAAATAAATAATTTATATGTATGCAATGAACAACAACCCATTCCCTGTATCTAGTCAATAGCGAGATTAGTTGTTTTTTTATTTTAATGTTTAACCTCCTTTTTGCATTGAACATTTGCCAAACTTTCTTGTCTGTAGTTGAGAGTTTCGAAACTGATAGCAGTTTTTTTAAGCGTGGTGGCTTTCTCCCTTGTCTTGTTCTTCCTCGCTTTCCTCTTCTGATCATTTCTGTGTTTTACAAACTTTTTGAAATGTTTACAGGCCTTCGCTTATTTACTTTAATTTTTTTTAAAACTGTACTTGGTCTTTGATTTTTATACATTTCTACATGATGAACATAGATGGTATCATTAAATTGGAGACATTTTTTTTCTGCCAAAGGGTTGCTATTCTTTTTCTTTCTTTCTTTTGGCTATATGTGTGATTTATTTTTGTTTTTATAAAATGTTTTGAATTTATAATATGGTTACCATTCAGACTGACACCTATTTAATTTCCCCTTCTTCCCCCTCCTCCATGTATAAGTTTAATAACTACAGAGTCTAGCCTAAATAATGTAACCTTGGTTATTTTTTTTCTCCCTCCAGTCCTGTACAAATAAATAAATGAAATGTACAATTCCACTGTACTTAATGCACGGAACGCTTGGCAAATAATTATGTCAGTGAATTTGAAACTTGTATTAAACACTTTAGACATTTGTAGAAGGGAATTCATAGAGTTTTCACTTATATACTAAAGGTTTTTTGTGCAGTTCTCATTGCAAAAATAAACATTTGTACTGAATATATGAAGTAAACTTTTTCCCTTTCATCTTTCATTCTTTAGCAGCAAGATTTGGCTAAGACTGTATTGAGTTATGGGTCCCAACATTTCCAGAGGCTTTAATCCCAGCTTCTATTCTAAAAGTGCGATGGAAGTCAAGCTGCGGAAGCTTTTTCTAACATTTCAGGTCGTGCCATACTGAGAATTAATTTAAAAGAGAGACCTACCTGGCCAAATCTAAAATTCCAGACAGTAACAATACCTGTCTGAGAAGATTAGCAGATGAATGCAACAAAACTGCTAGATTTAAAAATAGCATCTTGTGTTTGATGCAACATGGTGTATCAGTCAATTGATACACAAAATAAAATAATCCGTATCAAGTGACAAAATGTAAAATGTAGCCATAAACCCTCTAAACTTTTCTATCATGCCATTTAATATGTTGGCTTTCTGGCTAAATTGAATAAAAAAAGTATCTGCAATTTGCCTGAAATATCTCAGGTTCCAGTCTCAAGTGGTCAAACAGGTCCTGAAGCTGCAAGTCTTCCCATTCATAAAAAACTTGTGTTTTCCCTTCCTTGAAAAATAGGAAATGAGAAAGCTGCAGTGAAAATAAAGCCCATAAAAAAATAGGTGAAAATCCCAGTTCGCTTTCAGCTACACAAAATCTACTGGCATTATATTATAATTATTGCAGTGCTTATTGCCCATCAAAATATCTTATGAGTCTGTAGGGAAAATTTGCAATTCTAGGCTCAGATTCATTGCATCAGGAATGCCACACATTTCAAGACTAAGGTCTGGGGCCCTTCAATATGCAAAATGGAAATGCGTTAACAGTACATTCTATTCAAACCCATGTTTTTCAAATGGTGAATGAGCACCAACAGTACAGAGAGATAAACAAACTAACAATATGACTGATATGACATTAGGAAAGAAAATACAATGATTAATGTGATTGCATCAATCATATGTTTCAGAATTAATACGCTGTGCGGCTTATATTAGCCAATGTATAAAAGCAGATCATTATTGATGTAATTGGTAAGAGTGGTCAATTTAACTTTGAAAAACTATTACGGGTGGTTCTTAACTTACAACCATTCGTTTAACGATTGTTCAAAATTGCAATGACAGTGAATATAGTGACTTACAACTGGTCCTTGTGCTTACAACTGTCGTGGCATCCCTGCAGTCACACGATCAAATTTGGGTACTTGGCAACTGGCATGTATTTATGACAGTTGCAGCATCCCAGGAATCATATGATTATCAATTGTGATCTTCCCACCTGGCTTCTGACAAGCAAAGTCAATGGGAAAAGCCAAAATTCACTTAATGATTGTAACTTAACTAGAGTGATTGGCTTAACAACTGTAGCAAAAAAAATATTGTAAAATTGGGCACAACTCATTTAACAACCTTGCTTATCATTGGAAACTCTGGTTCTAATTGCAGTTGTAGTCGAAGACTGATTATACCCGTGATGGCAAATGTATGGCAAGCGTGCCACAGGTGGCATGCGGAGCCATTTGTTAGGGCATGCGAGGCGTTGTCCTGTCAGCTCCAGTGCTCATGCGGGTGCTGGCCAGCTGACTACGGCCTTCGTTTTCAGATGTTTTTTGCTCTCCCGAGGCTTCCTTGAAGCCTCCAGAGGGTGAAAAACCACCCAACGTGCAAACTGGAAGTTTGGGAACAGACTTCCAGTTTGCGCGTTGGGCCGTTTTTCTCCCTCCAGAGGCTTTATGGAAGCCTCCTGAAGCCTCCATAGGGAGAAAAATGGCCCTAAAGGCAACCCGGAACTCCGGTCCCAAACTTCTGGTTTGCGTGTTGGGCCATTTTCCCCTGAAGCCTCGGGGGCAAAAAACAACCCAACATCCAAACTGGAAGTTCAGGAATGGACTTCTGGGTTGCCTGTAGGGCTGTTTCTCTCCCTCCGGAGGCTTCAGTGAAGCCTCCTAAAGCTTCTGGAGGGTGCCGGGGGTAGGGGAACCATTTTCGCCCTCCCTAGGCTCCTAGAAAGCCTCCGGAGCCTGGGGAAGGCGAAAAACGGGTCCATCACACACCAAAAGCAGGGGAGGGTGGGGGTAGCATGCGAAGGGGGGTCGTGCGCATAGAATTATGAGTGTGGGCACGCCTGCGTATGACCCCCCTGTGCGCTTTTCACACAGGGCCAAAAAGGTTAGCCATCACTGATCTATACTTTGTCCTCCCTTTACAAACCCCAATGACTGGATTCAGGCAACATTTTAAATCCAAACAAATAACAGTGCATCATTCTGTGTAGCTGAAAATGGGTTGCATCGACACAATGCCTTGAATACTCACATAGCATGCTATGTTATCATTTACTACACTGATTCGTTGAATAAGCACAACTGAATTTAGTGCACATTCTGAATCTTATATGCTCATCAGCAACTGGATTCACACAACGTATCTAATGTAGAAGAGGGATGAGTTGAAGGACTGAAGGATTTTTGTAATGTTAGGTCTTTGAGGGACACATCTATGACAATAGTGAGGTTACTGGAGAGAGCAGAATTAACATTTTCAGTTTTATTACTTTAAACGCATTCAGCTGGTCCCTCACTTCCTTCAACATGACACTTTCACCATTTATTGATCTCAAGAGTTCCTGATTACAGGTAGTTATGGCCACAATTGAGCCCAAAATTTATGTTGCTGAGTGAAAAAATTGTCAAATGAGTTTGCCCCATTTTATGAACTTCCTTGCCACAGTAGTTAAGTGAAATTCTCCTGTGCACTACTTTGTCCATTAGCCTAGAGACTGAGTTACGTAATTGTTGACCATGCCTCCTCTGACTGGGGTAATTGCGTTTTTTAACTCAGTCCAGCCTAAAGGGATGTAAAAAATTTATCTTCTAGGACATTAGACAAATTACTTCCTATTTCTTTTTGTTAATTCCTTATTATTTTTATTCAATTAGTTGTTCTTTCTGGATTTCTTTCGTCTGGTTTTTTTCGTGCATTTGGACTGAATTGTGGTTCAAGCAAGTGTGAGCAGCGTTGCCTGCTCTTTACGACGAGCAGCAATTACGCTGAGCTAGACTTGTCCCGTTGGTGTTTCAGCGGTTCCCCTTAAGGCTTTCGTGGCTGGGGGGGGGGGAACAGCGCATTTGAAGAATTGCAGCAGCTAACTGCCACGGATGTGAGTCGGTTTGCTGTTCTCTGCCCCGCGGGTGCCGTGGTGAGAGTAGGTTCACCTCTCGCATCGGTTTGAGTGGCCACGATCCACTTAGAGTGCGCGATCGGCCCAACGTGACTCATCGCCTCAGGATTGCGGGGCTGCCGTTCCCTTTGTATTGACTTCAGTCGTGTCAGCTGCGCTTCATACAGCGCTTAGTGACAAGCGGTCGCCATTTTCTTGACATTTGAATTTCGCGCCATTTCTTTCTGCCGTGGTGGCCATTTTTGACACCGCCTCTCTTGAGAGCCGGGGGACAGCCAGAAGGGGCATGCTTAGCGTTTCGCGCCCAAACGGCACCTATGTCACTAACGGCTTGTTCTGGGAGCTGAGGAGGTCGGTTCGCCATCTCGCCGCTCCAGCGCACGTGGTTTCTTTGCAAGTATTCAGAATCATTCCAATTCGGCTTCCCGGCAATAACCTCTGATCTTGGGTCGTGAGCTGAGCCTTTCAATTCCTTGTTAGTAACTATGGCTGATCATTCCATCTCCGGAGGCAGCGCTGGGGCTTCTACCTCTTCTCCACTGCACTCCGAGGCCGCCGGTGCCAGTACTAGGGTAGGAAGAGCCACCACTAGGGCCACTAGTCACAGGGCTCACGCTTCATCCGTGGCTCTGATTAGGGCCGCCAAGCACAAAGACAAGGCTAAATCAAAAGCCCCTGTGGCCACCAACAGGTCACCTCCGGCTTTAGTAGCCGAATGCCCCTCACCCGGTTCTCCCATTCATTTGACTGGAATACAGGGTTGGTCTCCGGACCTCCCTATCCCGCTAGAACTGGCAACTGAGGAAGGGGAATTGGGGCCCCAATCTCCCCCCGGTCCTTCTGAGGCCAGCCCAGCCTCAGCACCCATGCGTTCGGAGCCTACAGCCACATTTACCCCCACAGCTGCTGGGCTGAGACTTGAGGAAGTTTCTGAGTTTAACCTTCCCCCTGCATTTTAAAACATGATCTCAGCAGCCATCACACAGGGCGTGGATGCAGAGTTGCATCGGAGGGCCCAGAGGCCCAGGGTTGCAACCTCAGCTAGGGACACCCTTAATTCCCAGGCTGACCCCCCCCCCATCACCACTTCCCTCAGTTTACAGTGAAGGATCGGTGTTAGGTGAAGAGGAAGGGGTGGCAGACCTGGAACTCTCTGATGACGAGGGCCTAGTGCAGGACAAGCAGGCATTTTCCGGCTTGTTCCGGCCTGCTTTATTTAAATCTCTTCTATACAAGGCCAAAGCAACGACCAATATGAGTGGCACTTCCACCTAGGCTAGGTACCGCGGTAGGACTTGATCCCAGAGCGCTTGTTCGCTGAGCAGGTACAGGAACAGGATGCCATTCCCTTTCCAAAACTGTTTTCAGACATTGTTCAAAAATAATGGGCCCAACCAACCGCTGTTCCCCCACCTAGCAATGGGGACAGGAAGCTCTACACCTCCACCCCTGAACTGGATGGGATTCTCCAATTCCCTATGGTGGATCCTCCAGTTGCAGCCTTGGCTCTCCAGCCTTGATCCCATCCGAAATTTCGGAGGGCCTCAAGGCTGAGGACCATAAGGCCGAGCTGGTCATTTGCAAAATGCACCAGGCAGCTGCCTGGGCTTTGCAAGCTGCCACAGCAGCCTCGTTCTTCAACAAGACTTCGCTCGTGTGGCTCAGGCAATTACAGGCCAGGCTTGCACCTGATGATATGCGTCTCCACCAAGACGTCAACAAACTGGTGGCAGCGCTAGAGTTTTCCTCTGATGCTACCCTCAAAGCGGCCAAATTCGCGTCTCGAGCAGTAGTGTCCAATATTGCCTCCTGTCACCTTCTCTGGCTCTGCCATTGGCAGGCAGACCTACGTTCCAAATGGCACCTGGCCTCCACCCTATTCAAAGGTGGTTCGCTTTTTGGCGCGGCATTAGACCCTATCTTAATTGAGACGAGGGACAAACGTAAAGTCCTCCCGTCAACCAGTAGACGTACAGACAGGAGACAACAGCCCGACAATAGAAGGCAGCCATTTTGGGCTGGGGATTCGGGGTACACTATCACCCCATATAACTCCCAGTATAACAGGTCCTATGCACAACCTCGGGATAGGGCCCAGGACCATTCCGGGATCAGAGATAGGGGCCGGCAGCAGAACCAGCAGCAGCCCCAGGCATGGCGGCCATTTCGTGGCACCAACAACCGGCCCTTTCGTAGATACTGGTGACTCACACTTCATACAAAACTGAATTACCCCAATCAGAGGAGGCGTGGTCAACAATTACATAACTTAGTCTCTAGGCTAATGGACAAAGTTAACCCATGCTTGGATTCCCCTCGCAGCGCACATAGAAGGACCGTTCAGGTAAGTCAACGGTCATTCTATGTATTAAGTTAGTAATACATGGTTCCCCATTGACTTTACTTTGTCAAAAGGTGGCAAAAGGTGATCACATGACCCTGGGACACTGCAACCATGATAAATATGAAACACTTCCAAGCATTTGAATTTTGATCATGTGACATGATGCTTCAACAGTCATGTGAAAAATGATCATGTCACTTTTTTCAGCGCCATTGTAACTTTGAACAGTCATTAAATGAACGGCTGTAAATTGGGGAGTGCCTGTATACATAAACTTGTGCTTCCAGCTTTTTCCTTTTTCCCGGCCACCTTGCATCCTGGCTGGCCTTCCCAGCAGGGCAGCACTGTTTTGCATAAACTTTTAGTGTACATCTTCCACTAATCCTAAACCTCTGGAGGGATCATCCTCTCCTTAATATTTCCTCAGTAGTTTTAAGCTCCTCAGTGCTTCATGTGGCCTCCACCGCTTTTTAGATGGAATTCAAGGAGTTGTATTCCTAACATACTAAGTGGATACCACATTGAGGAAGGCTGCTGTGTACTAATAGCTAACTTAGTTCTTATTTCTGTAGAGATCTCCCTTTGTGGGAGGATGCCAAAAAAACTATTTCCTCATTGGATTTCATGTTTTGGATTTGTGCTACAGGAAAATAAACAAAAGAAGAGACCATTCCGTTTTTTGGTGGGAGGGGGGTGTCACTGATTGCCCATCTTGAGCTACGCATACAGTATTACTATGTCAATTGATACATCATGTTAAACTGTAGTGTAATTTGGATTTTGATTTGTTTCCTAACTATCTCAAAGACCGCAGGAAACCATAGTTGAAAATATGGCCTCACTAAAATAGCTATAGCCTACAGGCAATCCTCAACCTACAACAGTTCATTTAGTGACCGTTCACAGTTACAACAGCCCTGGAAAAAAGGGGGGCTTCTGACTCTTTTTCGCAGTTACAACCTTTGCAGCAGTTCCATGATCATGTGATCAAAATTCAGCGGCTTGGCAACTAGCTGATATCTATGACCGTTGCTGTGTCCCAAGGTCACACAATCACTTTTTATGACTTTCTAACAAACAATGGGGAAGCCAGATTCACTTAACCACAGTTACTAACTTATCAACTGGAGTGATTCACTTAACAACTGAAGCAAGCAGAGTCGTAAAATGGGGCAACACTCACTTAGCAATGTCTCACTTAACAGAAATTCGGGGCTCAATTATGGTCGTAAGTGGAGGGCTACCTATATTTTCACCACATCCATTGTTTGGCCACTGGGAGAAGGAGGCAGAATTTGAAGGAGAGGAATAGGAACTCTGCTTCCCAGAGGCAAAACATACTACATAAACTTAGCCAACCGTGTGGCATTCCGAGTAAAAATGGGAAAAATCAAATCACTGTATTTAACCTCTTTGCGATGGAGTGAAAGCAGTTGGATAAACAAGCTCATACATCCTTAGTTAAGATTATCTGAGATTTTTTTAAAAAAAATTGAATGGAAGTGAAATTCTACTAGTTCTGGGTTGGAAACATATCAGTTCTTGCTTTATGTGGAATCCAATGAGAAAACCCTTTTCTCTTCATGAAAATGCACAGGTAAAAAGCCAAACTTCCCGAGTGGGATGAACCACAGCCACATTGCTCCTTGCTTTTCTGGGAAACGACCAAGAACCACAAAAGCTTTTCCCAACCTTCTTGGCAGAGAGAGCTCTCTCTGTGTAATAATAATTTAAATTATTTGAATTATTAAAAGTTACCTTTCTCTTCTACATACTTCCTCCTTGCTCGTCAAACTGCAGATAGCCAAATGAGGCCACACGCATAAGGTGTTATCAACCAAATGTCATTACTTCATGCATTCCCAATGCAATAGTAAGTTGCACTAGTTGTGTGACATTGTCATGCATTTTGTCATTTCCCCTTGCTATCTTCCTTGCATGTGCTGTAGCTCCCATGGTAGATGCCCTTGATTCTGCAAGGTTATGTAACCTTGAAGTAGTTGGTCTTGCCCTAATTGTATTGTTGTTTTTCAGTTGATGAAAAGGTTTGTTGAATTTGATGCCCTTCGTGGCTCCTCAGTATTAGTATGCTGTACTGGCTAGGATTGGGCACGCTAAGGTTCAAACCCAGCTCCCATATTAAACTTTAATCCCAAGTCATGTGATTTGATGTCCACAATATTCTCAGGATCTTCTCCAACACCCACTTTCAAAAGCATCAGTGCTATGAATATTCATTGTGACACTATGGAAGGTTGGATTTTGAAGAAGCAGGATATAAATAGCACTGATGCTTTTGAAAGTTGGTGGTGGAGAAGATCTCAGTCAAGAAGACAAACAGATAATTGACGAAGTCAATCCAGAGTTCCCACTCAAGGCACCAATGACCAGACTCATTCTATTTTGGACACATTAGGCAAAGATCTTTGGAGAACTCTGTAATGCTGGGAAAAGATGGCCTGGCATAATTTTTAACGTTTAGCTCCTGGCATATATATTTCCTACTGGTTTTTTAGGGGGCTTAATTTTATAGGACATTGGGGTTTTAAATTCTGTATATTTTAAATTATTTACTTAGCAATTACAGTTCTGTATATTTTTTTATCCTCCTCTTATTTATGTATCTATCCACTTAATTAATTTTAATTGTTTAAATTTTATAGTTATTTATGATGTTTTTGATATGGACTGTACACCGCCCCGAGTCCCTTTTGGGAGAGGGGGCGGTCTATAAGCGCTAAGAAATAAATAATAATAATAATAAGAGGAAGAGGATGACCAATAGCAAGCTTGATGGACATTACAATGGTGATGGATACATTACTGGAAGACCTGAAGACCAGGCTAGAGACAAGTCTTCAGGGGGAAAAAGATCTATTTGATCACTAAGATTCAACACTTACTTGATGGTAAATAATAAGTTCTTTTGCACCACTAGGCCAGAGATGATATTCTGCCAGTTCGCCCCAATTTGGGCAAACTGGTAGTGGTGATTGTGGGAGGCTCTGCCCACCTACCCAGACGTCATCAGATGCTCTGCACATGCGCAGAAGCACCACGAATGAGTGAAGCATGCACGCACACAAACATGCTCCTGGTTCTGAACCGGTAGCGAAGAGGATTTCATGCTTGCACTAGGCCCCAGGGTCAGCTGCCTAGGAAGTAGCCAGAGCATGAATCAAACAAGATCCTTGCAGTTTTATGTACTGTAAAGCAGTTGGAATTTCAATCAGTCATGTGCATACTTTAGAGTTTCTTATTTCTATATTACTGTTGGAATTGCATTTCATCTAACATCAGCTGCCTATCTCTCGGTTTTTGCCACAACTGAAAGGTAGATGGTTCTCTTCCAGGAAACTAAAAATGCCTTATTTCGAGCCTAGTGGCTTACTATCCCATAAACAATACACACAGGGATTGAGTTCATACATTGTGCTTAGCCACGGATCTCCTAATTAAAGGCGGCTTCAAACGTAGTTTGTATAGCAGGATACAATCTGAGTCATTCAGTGGGACCAGCAGCTTGTTCTTCCAAGCTTTCGGACTCATGCTGGAGCCTATCCTCAGAGAGCTTCTCAATCACCAGGATGTGGAGATCCATACCTCTGGTTCTGGTGACCAACTCAGACTGGATCTTGCAACATTATCCTGGAACACATATATCTGCCTTCATTTGATAGTTTATATAGTCCAGTGCAAAGTCGAAATAGAACTTAGCTAACTAACCCTGTACAGGTAGCTAGCTAACCCTGTACTAACCCTGTACAGGTAGTCCTCCACTTACAACAGTTCATTTAGTGACCATTCAAAGTTACAATGGCACTGAAAAAGTGACTTATGACCAGTTTTCACACACTTATGACTATAGTAGCATCTTCATGGTCATAGGATCAAAATCCAGACGCTTGGTAACTGACTCATATTTATGACCGTTGCAGTGTCCCGGGATCATGTGATCTCCTTTTGCGACCTTCTGACAGGCAAAGTAATTGGGGAAGTCAGACTCACTTAACACTTAAATTAGTTTGACTAATTTAACAACTACAGCAATTCACTTAACAACTGTGGCAAGAAGGCTCATAAAATGAGGCAAACTCACTTACCAAATGTTTCACTTAACAACTGAAATTTTGGGCTCAATTGTGGTCGCAAGTCAAGGATTGGCTGTATTGTATTTTTCCCCTTTACCCTTGAGATGAAGTGCAGTTTTCCGCCACTATTCGTTGCACTGCTCTTAACCTTCACAAACATAAGTTGAGGACTACCTACAGTTACACAGGGTGGATGCGGAGGTCAGCAGGGGAAACCTCTGGAGTGGCTCTCCCATTAAGCGGAGAGGGGGAGCCTTAATATTGCGGGAATCCCCCGAGCCGCTTCTTCCGCTGTTGTTAAGGAAGTGCAGCCAGAGGGCCCAAAAAGTCACCTGCCTGTGGGCTTCAACTCCGTTGCAGTTTTCCGAAGCAGCTTGCCGCTGCCTTCTCCTGGAGGCTTCCCGTCTACTCTGCTATGCAAGCTGGCCTTCACAGACCGGGGCCCAGTTAACTACATCTCAAGGGTAAAGGGACCCAGTAGCAGGTCGGCTTGCTGCCCCTTCAAAAATAAACAGGCCTCGGCTGCCCAGCATGCCAGAGGCTCGACTACATTGGCTGCGTTAGATGAACTTTGAAGCTGGGCCTTCCTGGGGCTTTTGGAAGGGCGGGCCTGCGCCTTTAAAAAAATTGATTTAAAAGTAGAAAGATTTTTTTCCCCAAGGATAAATGTAGAGAGAGAAAAGGAGAACAAAGCTCAAAGCTGCTGCTCACTCCAGTAGTAGTAAATAAATAGCTCATGGCTATACTATTAGAGAAGACCTCCAAGGTCCATCTCCGCTATTATGTCATTCTGTTATTCCAGCATTTAAAAAAAAAACCTGACCATGTCCCGAGTCAAGAATATTTTGGAGTCTACCCCAAACCTGCCAGCAATTGGAGAGGCTGCGGGTGCTGCTCCCGCCTTAAAAACAAAACGCCTCTCGCTCCGATCTCTGGCCTCTTGCAGCAGCCGATCCCCACACACCACCACCACCCCTCCCAATTGGGCTCTGGAGACGAGATCCAGGCCCGGCCGCCATCGCTGATCTTCCCCGGAGCAGCGACCAACTCGCCGTCTTTGCCAACCTCGAGGCGGCCGGGTGGAGCCTGCGGCGGCAACGGAGATTGCCCGCCGGTGGGCGCTCTCACCGCCCTCGCCAGCCTTCGCTTGGTGGGGCGGAGCTGCGAAGTTGGCTTTAAACGGAGGAAGCGCGGCGCTTCCGCTTCTCTGAAGGTCGGAGCTGGGATTTGGGGCGACGTCTGAGCTTTGGGCATTTGACCCTCGTTGATTCGTGCTGCGGTTTGTGCGGGTAACTGTCTCGTAGATTGGGGTCGGGGCATGCCGAACTCCCAAGCTCTTTGACACTGGCTGGCATTCGGTAGTCTGGACGTCCGCGTTCGCACGACACGCGGCTCCACCATGTAGCCAATCGCGTTTTAACGTCGGAGTTCATGTGAATGCAACCGGTCCTGTGGTATTAGCTCCCCGAGGAAACCCTGGTTTTACCCTGTGGGTAAAGAGGTTCGAGAGAAGCAATTTCGGCAAATCTGTCAGATCGTTTCGAGGTGGAGAAGGAAAACAAAAGAATTTAGGAAAGCGCGAAGGCTTTTGCAAAGTTGAATAAGAGGTATCATTTTGCAAAACCTAAATAGAAACGTTATTAATTTTTGAATTTACAGCTCTCCCCTTCTCTGAAAGAAAGCAACTATGGTCCTTGTGGAAAATGTCAATTAATGTACATTTATTTCTCCTGCCAGCCAGGTGATGCTCTCTATTCCCTTTTAGAGGTGTTATCCGCAAATTTATCTAAAGTATATTCTTATTATCCTGGCTGCCCTTTATGAAGCTGCATAGCATTCAAATGAAGGGTTGGGTGTGATCAGAGTGAGTTTGGATATGGATTTTTGTTTTCTATTCAGCAGTTGTTTCAGCATCCTGCACATCCTAAGCCACAGAGGCAAACAGGAATCCCCTTTTCTCTGGGAGTCGTTTGCAATTGATGTAACTTGAAGTATTTGCTGGTGTCTAATGCTATTTGGAATTAAAACTGTGTTGTTTTAACTAAAATACCTAAAAGAAAAAAAAATCTTCCCTTTCACCCAGGATTATATCCAAAAAATGGCATCTCTCTATCGCTCCTTACTGGTGCCCACTCGCTTAATGCTGAAGGCCTCCAATATTGTGATGCAGTTGGCCTTGTACGGTGGTGGTTGTATTGCTGCTCTTTTCTACTCTATGTGGGTGTTCAGGCTGATACTTACTAAGGGCCCAACTCGGGTGTTCCGGAAAATTGAAAGGCTCCCACCAAAGATCCTCACTGATTCCTGTTATGGTGAACACAAGTATCTGACCCTCAAGGTGAGTCTGCTTAAGTAAAGGTAGAGTTTACTGAGATCACATTAATCAAAGTTCACTTCAGATGTGAAGATAAGGTCTTGGAGCATAGTGCTAAGAAATATATTTCAAAGGCTGGGAGGGGCATGTCTTAAGCCTTGATTACCTGCCTGTTTAGCATAATAATTTCTGTTCTGAATGGCAGCTGCTGTCAAGAATGCAAGAAGAGGACTTTGTCATCGCTTCTTACCCAGTTTCTAGCTGTAGATCAAATCTCTGCAGGCAAAATGTGCTTTCTCACATGATTCTTGCATAACGGTGTGTTATTTACTTCTTTCTTTGTCTTGGCACATTTGAGAAGTCAGGGATACGGCTCCACTACGTTACAGCTGGCGAAGAAGGGGCCTGCCTGATGCTTTTTTTGCATGGATTTCCCCAGAGCTGGTAAGTCTTACTTTGTTGTGGTAGTGGTAGAACACGGTCATGCAGACAGTTTTAAACTGAGGGTTGGCATACATTAACAACCCAATGTGCAGGAATCCAAAATTGCAATCATCTTGGATTTGAACAATAATGAACTTCAAATTTAGATTTAAGCATATGTAAGTTAATGCATCTGTACTCAGGAAATGAATTTCTGGAATAACTGTGCAATCATGTCCATAGCCAGAAAAAAGTCCAAAGATATCATACACATGGTATATTAGAAATGTAGGAGAGATGCATGACATAATTGGGACAGGAAATTACCAAGAGAGAACTGATATTCAGCTAATTGGAATTACATTCCTAAAAGCCACTATAAATAATTGTCAGGCATTCAATTTTAAGTACAATTGCAAAATACATTTATTTAGTGTTAGCTACATGTCAAATGAAATGTAAAATATATGTCCGGTGGAATATAATGACTCCTAATCAAGTGAACTGGGAGGTCAATATGACATCAACATGCTAAGAAAATACGTGATGGCAAGGGAATCTTTCCCTGTCCTTTTTCCTTACCTCTATGTGGTTTCGGTATATATTATACAGGTTTTCATGGCGCCATCAACTAAAGGAGTTCAGCCAAGCCTTTAAGGTGGTGGCACTTGATTTGAAGGGCTATGGCCTTTCGGATGCACCACTGGCTTGGGAGTGCTATCAAAGGGATATTATTCTGGAAGACATACAAGATGTCATCAAAGCCCTGGGCTCCAATGAAAAAGATGGTGAGTTCAGTAAGAAGTCCCCCCCCCCCCCCCCGTTTGGAGAATCTGATCTGCTATAATAGTGGCTATAATAGCTCCCTGTTCTTGGGTGTGGGAGGAGTGGGAGTGGGAGTGGGAAGGGCACGCTTGCTGTTGCTTTCCTGGCTAAGCTTTCAAAAATATTTCAAAACTACTTCAGGGAGCTTTTTGTGACAGAGTGAATTGATGGCCAAGATACTTGTTCAGGCTTTCTTTCCTCCTGGAAGTTGTTCCTCTTTTGTTCTTTAGGGGATCCCAAGTGCATCCTGGTAGGTCATGACTGGGGAGCAGCAATTGTTTGTGAATTTGCAGCCAATTATCCTAACATGGTGGAGAAGCTGATTTTTATGAATGGTGTTCCAGCACATGTTCTCTTCGGTAAGGCTAATCTTCTGTGTCTTTGGGATTACCATAAGGGATTCCTTATTCAGGGTTCAGTGGCCATTGGAATTGTATAGTGAGTGGTTTTGGGATCTGGCTGGACTATTCCACAGCATGACTATTTATAGAGCAGTGGGTCTCGATCTTCCTAATGCCGCGACCCTTTAATGCAGTTCCTCATATTGGGGTGACTCCCAACCATAAAATTATTTTATGTTTTCCGTATTTTTTCGAAAATATGTGTTGTCCGATGATCTTAGGCAACCCCTGTGAAAGGGTCGTTCGACCCCCAAAGGGGTCCCGACCCACAGGTTGAGAACCGCTGTTATAGAGGAAGGAAGCCTTTTCTGAATCAGGTATTCTATCTCAGTAAGCTAGAGCTGGGCAACTTGAGACCCCAGACCGATCTGTTTGTCATGTCTAGAGAGGCCTCTGGTCCAAGTTACTAAAAATGCACCAGATGAGTGTGGCACATTTACATATGACAAAGTAGCTGTGGCTCAGAGTAAGTAGCTAGGAGACAATAGATACAGATATTGGTTCACCTTGGCAGCACTTTAATTCAGGAACTGGGCATGAGGGATTTGAGACAGTGCTAAACCCGGTTTAGAATGAGAATAAAGGCCAAAGGGAAGTGAAGTGGAGGCCAAATAGCAATGCCATCACATTCAGGATTGCCAATCTTTCTTGGTAAAGAACTTGGAGTAAGAAGAGGGAGGAAGTTTTGAGGTTTGCTGACTTTCATCTCCAGCAAGGGGTTTTATAGAGTGAGCCCTAAAATAGGATGGGCCTGTTTAAAATGATGAAAATTCTTCTATACCAAAAAAAAGAGAACAATCTACCCAAAAAGGACAAAAATCCTGACCCTGTGGGTCAGCCACCCTCTTTAAAGTGACTTGTGCTTCTTCAACATCGAGTTGTGTTGCTGGGCTGAAAAAAAGGTTCTCGGTCTTGATGGAAGCTTTAATTGTATAGCACGTTGGCCCAGAATTCATTGTAAAATATCAGTTGTTTCCCTTGCTTGGGTTGGCAGCTGATCCAAATGCTAAGAATAGAAATCCAAACTGAATATTTGACTTTTCAACTGTTTTAAAGATGTTTGTATCCAGAGGGCATCAAGAGAAACATAATCTGAAAATTATCTTAAATAACTCCAGTGAGGCTTCTTAGCTCTTCAGGATGGCCTTTTTTAGATGTTTTATATATATTAAGCATTGCTTGTTTGCCTCAGATTATTTTCCTTTTCAATCTTGCAGATTATTTCCCCCAAAATCTCACCCAAATTATTAAATCCATGTACATATTCCTGTTCCAACTACCAAAGATACCGGAATGGCTGTGCTCCTTGGATGACTTCCATGTGAGTAAAGATTAGGGAATAGCCTGAAAATGTGTAACCTCTTGGTCTAAAGAGCCTTGGTCTTACTCTCCTAAAAGAGTAAGCTTAAATTAAACATCTAGTAATTGCTGGGAGAAACTATGGGTAATTTCTTTAAGCCTGGGTTTGTCATACTGCATTGGTGGTGGTTTTCTTCTTTTGGTCCCTCTGCCAGGTTTCCTGGTTTCATCTGAACCCTTTGATGCCATCTGCTTTTCTTTTTAAAAAATCAGACTCCTTCCCTCCATGGTGCTTCCCATGAAGCTGTTCCATGTTTTAAGTTTGTCTCCACAGAGCAGACAAGAGTGGAGTGAAGAGAGGATTTTTCAGTGATAAAAGAACTCCATGGAATGTGAGGCAAAGGTTAATTTGTTTCATGAAGGACTTGGGGATAAACAAACAACAGCTCTAATTACCTGAAAGATGTTATGAAATGCTTAGATTCTGATATGTCTAGAAATAGAAGGAGGAGCCTGCTGTGTATTTTCCTGGATTTCTGCCTAGAGTTGTGTTGCTCTGATCCTCAGTAGTCTTTCCAATACAACAGAATGACAGATGGACAGGCCTGCCTGTCCATCTGTCAGCAGGATGACTCTAGAAACTGAACAGGATGGGACCAGGTTTGGTGGGGACAGAGAGTGTTATGACTTAGGCTTCACCCAAATCACAAAACAGACTCCTTGTCGCGAAAAAAAAAACCCTTTTTATTTGGCTTATGTGAATTCCTAGCATTCACATCCAGCAAAGTCGTGGCAAACAGTCTTTCAAGGATCAATTGCAACCACAGACCTTATCAGTCCTTGGATAGTTGCCAGGCCAATAGCTTCTAGATGCAATGCTGTACAAGGAAATATTTGGCAAGGAGTCTCTCAAATAAGCAAATCTTCACACTAACGAACTAATTGTCTCCTGCAAACAGCACTTGTCTATAGCTCCTATTTATTCCCTATGGGAGGGGCCATTCAGTGTCTCCTTGTGCCTTTATTGCCAAGTCGACCTCTGTTCCTTAATTGTTCCCTTCTCCTGACAGCTCTGCCCATGTGCACAACGAGAACAGACTCCAACTGTTCTTCAGTCCCACTTATCTCCGATTCTGAAGGTAGCCAATAACTGTCAGATGGCCCTAGCCCCGTCTCTACCTCTGACACAGAGCCCTCATCAGAGCCTTCTCCAGACTCCAGGACTGGCCCATGTTCCTCCCCAACCTCCTCACTGTCTGAGTCTGCTGCCAGCTCTGCTGCCGGGCCACAACAGATAAAGGGAGAAGCTGGCAAAAGGAAGTTTGAGTTCAAAATGCGAATGTAGAGAAAACAAAAATCCCATTCTGTTCAGTCCCCTTGGCTGATACTTGCTGGTCATGCAACCCACTGAAGAGTATATACAGCTTCCTCTGTGCTTCCCAGTGTACAGACACTTACAGGTAGTACAGGTGGGGAAGACAGAAATGCAGGTAACATATAGTTTTATTTCATGGAAGCATGTGGCTGCTGTGGGTAGAAGGCTTACAGTAGAACCATTCTAGAAGCAAGACTCTGCAGTCTTTCCTTGTTTTATTGGGTGTTAAGAAATCTTTAATTGCAGCCAACGCAACCATACTTCTGGATTAAGTCACAGAGGCAAAAGAGTGAAGCAGCTTTGTCAGGTATCTAGTCCCTTTAAACCAGAATTCAGGAAGATAAACACATCAGACAAGTTCATATTGCTTCAAGAGTTCCAGTGCGGTGTTAATCATGAAGGTGTTGGACTAGGGCTGCAGGAAATCTTAGGTTCGGATCTACAGTATCTTCAATCATAGAAGCTCACTTTGAGCCAGTCACAGTCTCTCAGTTAAACTACCCCATGGGACAAATGGATGTGCAAATTCTACTTACACTCCTTACAGAAAGAAAAAGGGGGCTATAAATGTTATGCATAAATGTTTAAACTCTCAAAAGCATTTTCAGTGGTTTGCTCTGTCTCAAAAGACCTGGTGTTATGCAAGAGGGATATGTGTCTGACCCGTAACTACATGTTTTCTCTTATTTCTAGATAATAAAAGTGGGCACAATATGCGAGAAGACAAGAATCCAGAATGTTGATTCACAGATGAATTGCAGCCCTACTTTGTATAATTTGTCAAGGCCTAATGCCTTAACTCCACCCATTAACTACTACAGGAATATTCTCAGGTGGGAGAACACTCCACCTGGGCTCTGGTCTTGGGTAGTATCAGCCTTTCTTCCCTCCCTTGGGATTGTCTGAACTAAAACCCAGTTTCTTTTAATATGTCAGGCCAGAGATTGAGAAAATCCTGCGATCTTTCTGAAAGGCAGTCTGACAGACCTTCATTTCTAGTAAAATTGGGAATTATTGGGTGGTAGGCTGATGCTAAAGTACACATTCTGCTGAGAGAGAAGTTCCCCGAGGATAGGCTCCAGCACGAGTCTGAAATCTCAGAAGAACAAACTTCTGGTCCCAGTGACTGACCCAGATTGGATCCTATAACATTATCCCGGGATATGTATAGTTCCCTTCATTCATGATGCTAAAATATGCACATGTTGTCTTTAACAAATCCTCCTAGCTTCTTCTTAGTGATTGGTGTGCATGAAACCTGGGTGGGTGGGTGTTGTAATCATGTAAAAGCATTTTAGCATGTAAAAGCAGCAAGCTATTAATTACCCAGGGCTCATTTTAATGATTAACAACATGTGCCTGCCTTTACAGCTGGATACCGCCAAAGCGCAAAGATATTTTGGTGCCCACTCTGCTGCTCTGGGGCCAGAAGGATGCATACATGGAAGAAGGGCTGGTGAATCAGATACTGCCTTATTTCCAAGGCAGCTATTGCATACATTTCTTCCCAGACACGAGCCATTGGCTACCCGAGGAGCAGCCTGACAAGGTCAATCAAGTGATATGGAATTTCCTTCAAGGGAAGAAAAGTGATAAAGAGATAAAGTAACTGTTCTGTAAAGTAAAGGCATCTGTACTACTTGGCGTGAAGAAATAGCAGCCACTTGGCCTGACTCTGGATTTTATGATCCTTGTTTATGTGGGATGGCTGCATTGTATTGGAATCCAAATCTCAGGTAGCATTTAATTGGCATTTCCCCAGACTCCGCTTCCTATTTTGCACAGCCGTGGGGTTAAAATACAATAGAAAAGCAAGTCTCAGCTATATTTGTTGACATGCCTTGCTGTGGCTGAATCTTGAACTCCTCCTTACTGCCTAACATTGAAAGACAAGAAATTGTTGGCTTGAATCATATTGAAATCAAAGTTCTCATGACGAAGTCAACCTCTTGTTGAACTATGAACCTGGGATGTACTACCAATGCCTCATGAAGAATTTGCTTCATGACCCATGAAGGACTTGGAGGAATGATTGTGCTGGCAGATATCCTAAAATTACCTGAGAGCTTATTTGCAAAAATATTGGACACTCCATTAATCTAAACAAAGAAAAAACGAAGACTGTTTCTGTAGCAGGAAATGTCAAATATACTATATGTATATATGATAAATTGGGGGAAAAGAGACTATTCAGTATATAAAAGGATGATGTGTGTATTTTAGTGTAATATAAATGCTCCCTCTGCAAGATTTGGGTAATATAATTGTTGCCTGCAATTGTGATAAAATATTTTTGAGTTGTTGAAATTTTATTTATCCTCATATTTTGGACCTGATATTTAAAAGGTTGAGTTGATAGATTGTTTGGGTCAGCAGGCTCTGGTGCAGGGCTGAATCTGGAGAATGCAAGGTTGGAAGCCCCAATCTTTCTTTTCCAGAAGCCTTTGGGATTGACACATACTAATTCCACGTTGTGGTTTAGTAGTCTTTTTTCAGGGAGCACTTCTTCCTTGTCAAGGCATATAAGAAAAGGCACACAGCCTATGCTCCTTCCTTATGCTGCCACCTGTTGACATACTGTAGACAGTGCAGACAGCTAAGGCTATGTGGCTCCTGAGCAACTTCTTGGATGGATTGATAGACCAATGTTACAAGAAATAGACTTAGTCGTTTTAAAAAAGGAAAGAACATATAACAACCTTTAGGCAGTTGCATTTAAAGGTTTAAGTGAGATAATGGGGAAATAACATTCAAATCACAGATTGCAACTTTAAAAAAATCTCATATAAAAGAACAGCAAAGCACAATGTAGTCTCCGGGCTCAATTGATGTTGATCCCCCTTAAGTTAGAGGAACTGTGCTGGAAAGTAAGTCCATGTTGCATAAGAGACACAATTTGCACACAATGCGTAGAGAATATAAATGCCAGAGACAATAAAGCATAAAGAGCAATACATTATTATTGTACAATTGTATCACAATGGCCAGTTGTTTCGCCGGATTTGGCATTGATTACTAGTCAGGCCCCACCCAGGGGCCTAGGACGTCGTAACGTATTTTCGTAATATACGTGCAGATCCAAGCAGTGCAGCTTTTTGCATTTGACTGATGATGATTTTGTCAAGTTTTAACTGTTTTAAATGTAATTCCAGTGCTTTTGGAATAGCTCCCAGTGTGCCGATTACCACTGGAATTACCACTGCTGGTTTGTGCCATAATCGTTGAATTTCAATTTTTAGGTCCTGGTATTTCGCGATTTTTTCATGTTCCTTCTCGTCGACCCTGCTATCACCTGGTATTGCGATATCTATGATTGTAAACTTATTTTTCTCAACCGGTGTGATGTCTGGTGTGTTATGCACCAGTCTGTTTGTATACGAAAATCCCATAGGATCTTGACCATCTGATTTTCGGTGACTTTTTCAGGCTTATGTTCCCACCAGTTTGTTGTTTTAATATTATAATTTTTGCACAAATTCCAGTGGATCATTTGTGCTACTGAATTGTGCCGCAATTTATAATCAGTCCGCGTGATTTTTTTACAGCAGCTGAGTATGTGGTCAACAGTTTCATCAACTTCTTTGCAAAGTCTGCATTTGGCATCATCAGAGGATTTTTCAATTTTGGCCTTAATGGCATTTGTTCGGATAGCTTGTTCTTGCGCAGCCAGGATTAGTGACTCTGTTTCTTTCTTTAATGTACCTGTTGTTAACCATAACCAAGTTTTTTCACTGTTCACTTTATCTTTTATTTTTTCCAGAAATTGACCATGCAATGCTTTGTTCTGCCAACTTTCCATTCTTGATTTTATCACATCTTTTCTGTATTCTTGTTTTGTCTGTTGTCTGTTGTTTTGTCTTACTTCAATTAATAGATGTTCTTGACTTTCTTTTAAATAATCAGCCAGTGCATGTTTTTCTTCTTCAACTATTTGCTTCACTTGTAATAATCCTCTGCCACCTGATTTTCGGGGCAGGTATAATCTATCAGTGTCACCGCGTGGATGTAAACTGTAGTGCATTGTCATTATTTTCCTGGTTTTTCAGTCCAAAATGTCCAAATAATAATAATAATAATAATAATAATAATAATAATAATAATAATAATAATAATAATAACAACAACAACAACAACAACAACAACAACAACAACAACAACCCTGTTTCCCCGAAAATAAGACCTCCCCGGATAATAAGCCCAAGCGGGCTTTTGAGCGCATGCACTCAAATTAGCCCGCCCCCGAAAATAAGCCCTCCCTGAAAATATTGCAACACAGCAGCAGCCGTGAGGTGACTACCCTCGCCGCCTCCTGCACCTCAAAAATAATAAGACCTCCCCCAAAATAAGGCCAAGTGCTTATTTCAGGCGGTCAAAAGAAAATAAGACCCTGTCTTATTTTCAGGGAAACACGGTATTATGTTAATCTTTGGTGAGATTCACAGCCTTTGGAGCTGTTTGGTAGCTCAACAGCTCGAGTCCTAACCAAGGACCTAGGAACTGTTAAGGTAACGTCGGAGGATATAAGTTGTTCCAAGTAGGGTGGTTTTTTGTAGAGTCAGAATGTTCAAGTCAGGTAAATTTAGAATTTTCAAATAGTGAGGTAGCCCTTTAGGTATTGCTCCAAGGACTCCAATTACAATTGGGACAACACATGATTTCTTTTTCCACAGTCGCTCAACCTCAATTTGCAAGTCCCGGTATTTTGTAATTTTTTCTTGCTGTTTATCTTCAATTCGTGCATCACCAGGTATTGCAATGTCAATGAACGATACTTTTTTCTTTTCAATTATTGTTATATCAGGTGTGTTGTAGGCCAAGTGCCTGTCAGTCTGGATTCATGAAGTCCCACAAGATCTTGACTTTCTCATTCTCTAAAACCTTCTCAACCTGATGGTCCCAGTGGTTTTTGCTATATTGAAATCCAAACTTTTGGCACAATTTCCAGTGAATAATCTTAGCAACGTGGTCATGGCGTTGTAGGTAGTCAGTTTGTGAAATTTTGCTGCACCCGCTGATCAAGTGGTCGACTGTCTCATCTTTCTCATTACAGAGGCAACATTTGCTGTTGGTGGTAACATGTTGAATTTTTGCCTTCATGCAGTTTGTGGCTAAGGCTTGTTCTTGAGCTGCCATAAAGCCTTCTGTTTCTTTTTTTAGTACTCCTGATCTTAACCAGTTCCAAGTTAGTTTTTGGTCAGCTTTGCCTTCAATACTTTTCAAATATTGGCCATGCATAGCTTTGCTTTTCCAATTTTAAGCTCGCTTCTTAATTACTTCTTTCTTATATTCAGCTTTTAACTTAGTTGTCTTCAAGAGGCCTCCTTTATTTACTTTCTTAATCATTGGTTCTTCACTTTTCTGGATGTAATCATTGAAACTGTGTCTTTCTTCTTCCAGTCTGCTTTATTTGTAGGAGTCCTCGATCACCTTCTGCTCTTGGTAGATACAATAGGTCAACATCACTTTTAGGGTGCAAAGCATGATTCATTGTCATAAGCTTCCTTGTTTTTCTGTCCAAATGGTCCAATTCCGTCTGGGTCCAGTCAATTATTCCTGCAGAGTATCGAATTACAGGTATAGCCCAGGTATTTATGGTTTTTATGATGTTTCCTCCACTCAATTTGGACTTTAATATATTGTGAATCCGTTGAATGTACTTGGCTGAGGTTAATTCCTTGACTTTATTATGCATTAAGTCAGAGGCCTGTAAAATTGCCAAGTACTTGTAGCCTGGTTTTACTGCCTTTATCATTTCTTCATTCTCAAGTTGTATTCCATCATCTTCTAGGACCTTGCCTGTCTTGGTTGTCATTGTTGCACATTCGTCAATTCCAAACTGCATACCAATGTCGTGGCTAAATTATTTTGTGCTTTCAATTAATAAATTCAGTTCAGCTTTTGTTTTACCAAATATCTTCAAATCATCCATGTACACCAAGTGTGAAATTTTCAGTCCTTTCTTTGCAAGTTCGTATCCACAGTTCACCTTCTTCAAAATGATTGTCAGTGGTAGCATTGAGAGTATAAAAAGTAGGGGTGAAAGGGAATCACCCTGTAAAATGCCTCGCTTAATTTCAACTTCACCCAGTTCTTCTCCATTAGCCATAAGCTTCGTTTTCCAGAGGTTCATTGAAGTTTCCATGAATTTTTGTATGTTGCTGCTAATGCCAAAGATTTTCAGGCATTTCTTGATCCAGCTGTGGGGAACTGAATCAAATGCTTTCTTATAGTCTAGCCAAGCCATGAACAGCTTGGTTCATCTTTTCTTTGAATTATTTAGGATTAGCTTGTCAATCAGCAGTTGGTCCTTTGTTCCTCTTGAATTTTTGTAGCATCCTTTCTATTCTACAGGAAGCAAGTCATTTCTTTCCAAGTATCTGTAAATTTGGTTTGCAATGATACCAGCAAGGAGCTTGTATGTTGTTGGCAAACAGGTGATTGGCCTATAGTTTCCAGGGTCCTTTCCTTTTTCTTTATCTTTTTGGATCAAAAATGTGCTTTCAGTTGTCATCCATTCATCATTGTCAGGTGTTTTTAAGATCTGGTTCATTTGGGCTGCCAATCTTTTGTGCATACTTGTAAGTGCCTTTAGCCAGAAACCATGTAGCTCATCTGGTCCAGGTGCACTCCAATTCTTTACTTTTCTTGACTGCCTTTGCACCATTTCTTTTGTTATTTTCACATCTTCCATTTTATGCACTTTAATAGAATCCTCAACCTGCTTGATCTATGTTTCATTTATGTTGTGCTTCTTGCTGTTTTCCCACAAATTCTTCCAGAATTTCAGAGCTTTCTCTTTATCAGGCTTTTCATTTGTTGTTCCTCCATCTCCACTTTCTAAGCACTTATAAAACTGGTGCTGATTTGCTCTGAACTGTGAGTTTTCCTTGAACTGAGTTACTCGATTTTCATACGTTTAATCTTTTCAGCAATGGCAACAACCCTCTGCTTCAGCTCTTCAGTTACTACCGCAATCTCCTTATTCTTCAAATCGTATCTTGCTTCCAGGCTGTTTTTCACCTGCTTGTTCTTTAGCTGACCTTGCCTTAAGTTCTTCAAGTTGCTCAAGTCTCCACAAAATTTTTTGATCTTTAATTCCAACTGAATTTTCCACTTAGGCTTCCCCTTCTTGCCTCTTTGGTTCCTTTGTATTTTCAAACCCAATTCTTTGGTGGTTATGAAGGCTGCTGCATACATCAGCTGGTTTGTTTCAGCTAATGTAATGGTTTGAATGGTTTGCCCAGCCTCATTGACCTTTTTTAGTACATTTCTCAATTCTTTCCGGTTCACTTGGTTCAGCTTTGGCAAACGTATTCTTTCAGCATCTTCCATTTGATGCTTTATTTTCTCAGCTAATTGAGCACTATCTGTTGGTGCTTGCTCTTCAGTGCTTCCTTGTTCTTTATCTTCATCCATTTCAGCAGCCTCTTCCTCCCTTTCTTCCTCAGTTTGCTTTTGAGTCTGCAAATCATTCTTGATGTTACTCTTCTTTGTTGGTATACTCAGTTGCTTTCTCTTTGATTCCTGTTAATTCTGCTATAGTGAAAAATTTGTGGCTCAGATTTACACGTCATTGGTCCATTAGCCTTTGTTCACTGATATCACAGTCCGTGTGGTTCACCTTCCAAATCTGATACATTTGTTTTTGAAATCCATGTTTTTCTGGCTCAGACTGATATTAAGCTTCCATAATAGAGATGTTTTCTTCCCTAGTCCACATTTTTTGCTTTTTTGCTTTTCCTTCCAGTAGCTTGTCAATTCCATGCCCTGGTTGCCTAGCAGAGGGAGATGAGCCCTTAGCTCACTTTGCGCAGAATGCCATAACATCCAACGGAACCCTTGTTAATCCGGGCGACGGTTCAGCCAGCATAAATTTCATTTTTCTCATATTCACCATGTTTGAATGGGTTGTGGAGCAAATTTTGTCTGGCCCTTCACCTAAAACCTGTCTGATACGGTTGCACCTGTTCAGCATAGCCCTTAGGATCACTAGAGCGTGCAAACCCCTCCACCATGACAAGGTAAAGCTCCTCGGAGGGGTTATTATTATTGTTGTTGTTGTTGTTATTATTATGTGATTAATCTTTGGTGAGATTCACAGCCTTTCGGACTGGTTGGTAGCTCAACAGCTCGAGTCCTAACCTAGGACCTGGGAACTGTTAAGGTAACGTCGGAGGATATAAGTTGTTCCAAGTAGGGTGGTTTTTTGTAGAGTCAGAATGTTCAAGTCACGTAAATTTAGAATTTTCAAATAGCAAAGTAGCCCTTTTGGTATTGCTCCAAGGACTCCAATTAGAATTCGGACAACACATGATTTCTTTTTCCACAGTCGCTCAACCTCAATTTGCAAGTCCCGGTATTTTGTAATTTTTTCTTGCTGTTTATCTTCAATTCGTGCATCACCAGGTATTGCAATGTCAATGAACGATACTTTTTTTCTTTTCAATTATTGTTATGTCAGGTGTGTTGTAGGCCAAGTGCCTGTCAGTCTGGATTCTGAAGTCCCACAAGATCTTGACTTTCTCATTCTCTAAAACCTTCTCAACCTGATGGTCCCAGTGGTTTTTACTGTACTCAAATCCAAACTTTTGGCACAATTTACAGTGAATAATCTTAGCAACGTCGTCATGGCGTTGAGGATGGGGGAACATCTTTCCTTAGGGGGTAAGATATTCTAAAGGCAGGTGCTGCAGCAGAGAAGGCTCTTCTTCTAGATCCCAATAATCAAGAGTTCTTTGACGACAAGATCCCTAGTAGGCTCTCTCTGCTGGCACTAGTAAGATGGGCTTGTCTTAATGGCATGAGGCAGTTCATCAGTAGCCTTGAACTATTTCCATTAAGGGCTTTAAAAGTCATAAACGCACCTTGAACTGCATTTAGTAGCAGACTGAAACCCAGCGAAGTTCGGAGAGGAAAGGTGTAATATGGGCCACCCTAGGGGTTCTCAAAGATGGTTCTCGTTGCCACACGTTTATCTTTTACCTTCCTTATTTGGCTTTTTATTTTTGTAAAGCAATAGATATTGCCACTGAGTGTTTTTTATATTATAAACTTGGTTTTTATTAGTTATCTATTTTAAAGTTATTCTGCTTTTGACATGCTACGAGGAGGCAGTGTTTCAGCAAAATTCAAGCCATTACACATACTAAGAATCTGATACAGCCTACAACTTTAAAATAATTCTGATTAAAGAGAGCAAAAGAAAAAGGAAGAGAGGAAGAACACTTAATTGATTTTTCTCTTGAAGTCTACTTTGTAACTTAATCATATAACTTTCCCCAGATTACATACTATTTAAAACAAGCAAAAGTGAAATTTTTTCCAGCTGTGGACCTAAATGCAATGTTTTATGGATGTGATTAATAGTAATAATGTAGATCTATGTACAGGCACACGATTACTGGATCCCTTTGGTTTTCTGTGCAAGTTACCTCTTCCTTTTCTGTCTCACTATCTAGCCGTCACATCTATTATGTTATCAATACCTCTACTTCTCAACTGTCCTGCAAGTTTCCTGAAGGAGGTTCTTGCCATGATTCTTTACGTGAGACCAAAGACATGGCCCTTCAGTGATGTAGAAACCTAAACGTTTGTGATGGACCTTACTCGCTTGTGGCATGTTGCTTGTGGCATCCATCTGTTAATGAGAAATTATTTTGATTTCGTACTTTGATGGCATTTGCCAATAGGTTGCTTACTCTGAACGCTTCCTTTGAAAGGAATGAACAGTTGAGTTCAGATTGATTCTTCCTAGACTTCAGCATTACCATTCATAAAATGATGGTACCAGGGAGAAGAAAGAATGGATTAGAATGGTTGATAGTGGTCAGATACTGCTCATCCTCAATTTGGCACTGGGAATAGTCCATGCTATATGAAGAATTCCACTGCTTGGATATGGATACAGGAGCTACATCTGCAATGATCCCCGAGTTTCCCAATAGAGGCCACTTCTTTCCACCTTCCTTTTTGCCCATACTGTACTGGCCACCTAAATTCCATTCTCACCAGCATGGCTTTTTGCACTTCTCCTCCTCTAAGATTTATAATACGCTTCCTCCTTAAAGAATCTGATAATCTGCCACTCTCCATGGTGATATAAATGTTTGACTTTTCAAAAACAAAAACGGAACTGGCTGGCTTCTGTCATACAAACCCTTTTCTTGCCTGCTCTCCTTCAAATCTTGATTATGTTTTCCTGTAACTCCTTCACATCTGCTTTTGAGCCATATTTTACAATTGGCATGAAGGGAGATCAACCCCGACTGCTCTTTAGAAGGCCAGATCCTGAAGAGGAAATTCAAATACTTTGGCCACCTAATGAGAAGGAAGGACTCACTGGAGAAGAGCCTAATGCTGGAAACGATTGAGGGCAAAAGAAGAAGGGGACGCCAGAGAATGAAGTGGCTGGATGGAGTCACTGAAGCAGTAGGCATGAGCTTAAATGGACTCCAGAGGATGGTAGAGGACAGGGAGGCCTGCAGGAACGTTTTCCATGGGGTCCCAATGGGTCAGACACGACTTCACAACTAACAACAATAACAAAATGAGAGGAAAGTGCCATCTGGTTGTGTCTACCAAGTAGCTTTGAGTCTTATGAAGGGGATATAACACTTTTTGCAAGAGTGGCACTGATATTCATGCCAGATGTAGGAAAACTGCTTAGGTTGCCTTGTAGATTAAAGTGAGAAGTGAAACTGAGCTACTCTTCTGTTTTTTGGAGCAGGCGCAGCTCCTGCGTCAGAGGAATAGGCACACAGTGCAGCAATGGCCTCATTTAGGGTTATGAGATGTCCAGCCAAATTGTCCTCATGTCCTCCATTTGGCAGACACAATCTTAAAATCAAGTATTGTCCACCTTTTTCAGAGTCTTGGTTACTTTTCTGGAGTGTTTTCGCATCAGCAATCATGGAAACTTTCATGTTTTGTGACTTTTAAAATAGTTTGCTTCTTCCTTTCCTTTATCCCTTGACTGATTTCACTTCCCAATATTTATGTTGTTTAATTCATTTCCTGTTTCCAATAATCAGCTACAATCCACCCCCTTCAAATCTACTATCCTGTAGTCTGGAGATCATATTGAACTATCATATGTTTCTATGGCAAAGTTTGAAAAGCATGTTGATTTTATATTATCTCTAGGACATTTTCCGAAAAGTAAAGACTTATGGGAAAAATATTGCAAATTAAAAAAACAGATGTCTTTCTGATTGATGCAGGGAAAAGTAATTTCAAATACATGTAGCCCCAAGTACATTTTCTGCAGCTCTTTGCTGTATTTTTTGTTGTGGGTGCCAAGAAAGTTAAACAGTGAGTGTCCCCTTTTTGCCCCTGTTTGTCCTCCTTTCCAATTCTCTATGTTCTCTTTTGCCTGTTCAGCTATCTGGTATTCTTACCCTCAGTTGCAGGGATAAGAGATAACGCCTGGGGCAGAAATTGAGTATGTCCCATACATATGGGCAAAGGGGGTATTTCCCAAGCAGTTGTTTTCCTACAAGCCTCTTTGGCTTTTTGGCTTCCCTGAAGAAGTGGAAAGCCTGATCATACAATCAAGGAGGATCTAATTATGCAGAATTTCATGTCAACCCATCCCCTGAAGCTCCTAATATGCACTTTTTCATCCGGGACTTTGAAAGGAGCACTGATAGACAGAGGTGGGTTGCTAATTTTTTTACTACTGGTTCAGGTGCCCTCCTGCGTGCGTTTGCGTGCACGTGTGACACTTCTGCGCATGCGCAGAAGCATCGGGGCGGGTGGGCGGAGCCTCCCACCGCCACTACTACTGGTTCGGCCGATCCAGGCCGAACCAGCAGCAACCCACCTCTGCTGACAGGGCCAAGGACAAGTCGGAGCCTGGGAATTAGGTAAAAGAGGACTGCTCAGGAAGCAGTATTGCCAAAGGCTCCCTGGAGATGGTGAAGGAGCAGGGGCAGCTTTACCCCTCTCTATAAATAAAATGACGGTCAAAATTGTGCCCTTGTTTCAAAGAGCCAGGCCAGAGGATGCTGTGAATTAAACTCCTGGAAGACTGGCCTTAAGCCAAATGGAGCCTTATCTCTGCTTGCTTGGCTCTTTGCCAGCTCCCTTCCCCCAGTTTGTTCCACTGTGGGAATGCAATCTTCCTCAGGCACCGGAAATGCTTGGCTCTAACACTTAGCATATGGCAGGAGGGTCTAGCCTTAGGAATGGATGACTTAGGCCTGATCCTGTATGAGAAAAGCCCCCCTCCCTTTTAAACTGAAAGAGGGGAGAGTAACTTGGTTTGGGAGAGGCACACCCATTGCCCAGAGGTCTAAAAGAAGCCTGTGTTAGCTCGGTGACTGGAGATGTACATTGTCAAGAAGGAAATATTTGCCTACGGACAGCATTCTGTCTCCGAAGGCCTAGATCTGTGGAAGGGCTTCAGAATGAGAAAAATGTGTTATCTGCGTAAGGCTTTTTGCTACAATGCAAGGCATCAAATGCAGGAATCAGCCTGAGTTCAGGGTGGAGACCAGAGTGAAAATGCAGCTTAGTTTCAACTGATTCTCGCATCTCAGGACTTTGAAGTAATGGATACTTCTTTATCAACTCAGCGGTGTTATTCATGACTCTGGTCCTTATAAAGACACAACAAGAAAAGCACACTCTTTTCTTCAGTCGTAATCCTAGTCAATATTATTCCAAAATGGCCCAACACACTCTTTGGCTGCCAAGGGAATCTCCAGGACCCAAGTGGACTTCCTACTTTCTTATTTACAGCTCTGCTTTCCTCAATGGAGGGTTCTATTCAGTGGTGAAATTCATATTTTTTTACTACCAGTTCCGTGGGCATGGTTTGGGGTGTGTGGCAGAGGAAGGATACTGCAAAATCTCCATTCCTACCCACTCGGGGGCCAGCCAGAGGTGGTATTTGCTGGTTCTTTGAATTACTCAAAATTTCCGCTACCTGTTCTCCAGAACCTGTTGAATTTCACCCCTGGTTCTACTGTTGAATCAGATTGTGACCTAAGAAACAGGTTGTTGTAAGTAGATATGTGGTACAGACAATTAGATTGAAGAGAGAAGCCAGGACCATAGAAGCAGAAAAAAATTAGAACAGAATTGTGGTGAAAGTGACTTTTCTGAGTTGATATTTCAAAAACACCTGATAATTGTGTGTACTGATAACTGGACTCCAATGAGGCGGCTGTGTACACCCAATACACCAACAATGGGGGACAGCCTATGAAGCAGTTGTTTGGAATTTCCAGAGGAGTTTTTTCTTTTACAGACCTCTTTAGTTTTCAAAAAATGGTATTTTTTTACCCCCTACAAATGTTTGCTGGGCTTCCGTTGTTATTAGTGTCAACCAGCATGACCAACAGTTGGATAGCTGAGAGGTGCAGGATCTACCTCACAAATGAAGAAACTTCTAGAGCTTATATCTAGGATGTATGTCTCTCCCTTCCAGGCTTCTTTGAAAGACTGAGGATCTTCTAGAGTCAAATGGCATCAAATATTAGATTTGTTATCAACTAATTTTGGGGGGACAGCAACCTCTAAGACTTTGTCCCACATTACTCAAACAGACAATATGATCATCATGTTACATAAACATAGCTATTAGGGTTTAGGGTTTACTTGCGCACACCTAGTCAGTTGTGCTTTATTATATACCATAATAACATAGACTACTGCTTAGTAGGATATGGAATCCAAGATTAAGTCTAAAATCCTAGGAAACCATACTCTTCACAAGGCTAGCAAGCCATTTAAAATATATAAGAAAACAAGGGAGGAAAAAGTCACTGACTCTATTAATACATTGCCCTCAAAGTTTGTCTGTTAACTCAGTGGCTCCCATATTTTGTCCAAATATGGAAAACCAAGGAAATTTGTCTTTAAGATAAGAAACAGCAGTTGGAAAGGGTGGTACCTGGAAGAAAGTAATATAACAAATAAACAAAATGAATACACAGTCATGTTTCCTGAACTAGGCACACATATATCTGGGCTGCTCAAACGCTACTCAACCATGAAATGACAGCAAAGAATTTGTTCTTTACATATCTGTTACCATTCTTGGCGGCAAACATCTAAAAAAACTCAATATTTTTGCAACCACAGTATGGTAACCACTCTGAACTGCAAACTGATTAACCAAGTCTAGCATGATTTTCAATTTCATGAATTAATTCATGCAAATAATTTAGAGTTCAAAGTGTACAGAAATTGGGCTGAGTCCTATGTGATTCAATCAACCATGGTTAATGACAAGCAAACAACCAGTTTCTATCTTCTACTTCCACTACAGCTATTTTGCTCCATGTTTTTTTTTCCTCATGGGCACATTATGTCATTTATTGAGTATTAATACAGAAATGATTCAACATTATGTTTTTTAAATTTTCCAAGTTAGTCTAGAGACCGAGTAAGCCTTGGTGGTCTCCAATCCGTGTACTAAGACAATTTGACCCTAGCTAGTTTTTGGAGTTCAGACAAGATCAGCTTACCAACAATGGTGTTTGGCTGGACAATGATACATTTTGTCCAGTAGGGGGAGCATTTACCTCAGGATTAGTTAAATATATAATTTCATGGAATTAGATGTGGAAATAATCTGCTTTATTCAACTTTATATTATGTTTTGAAGTCCAGGTGAATATTAAATGTTTTCTTTTGGAAGCAGTATACAAAAATAAAAGTTTTATCATTTTAAACTGTGTTATTCTCCCAAAGAAACATTAAAAAAATACAAATAAAGAATAAAATATGCACAGCAACTATTAAAAACAATCTCTTAAATACTATTAATATATTTATATTACGTTAGACATTAGACTGGCTTCTACTCTAACACGCTTTTGGAAGGCACTGAAGAGAATTGAAAAACAAAAATTAGCTGTATACCAGCACAGACTTTCTCACAGACTGGTTTCATGGGGGAAGCTGGTAGTAGTTATAATTACTTCTTCGCCCTTTTTTTTCACCTTCTGACATATTTCTGCAGGATTTCTACCAGAGGTAGTATTCTGTCAGTTCTGACAGGTTCTAGAGAACCGGTAGAGGAAATTTTGAGTAGTTCGGAGAACCGGTAAATAGGCTGGTCCCGCCCTCACTGCCTCCCAACCAATCTTCTTTTGTTGCCCTGAACAGGAGAATGGAGCTGGAAAGCAGGTTAGTGGGGCGGGGAGGGAGTGGGGATTTTGCAGTATCCTTCCCCTGCCATGCCCACAAAGCCACGGCTACAAAGCCATGTCATGCCCATAGAACTGGTAGTAAAAAAAATTGAATCCCACCACTGGTTTCTACCTGTAGGATCTACTTTTTTCAGTTGAGGGTCTCTGCTCAGCAACTTCCTTACAGATGAAATTTCAGTTCGGTAAGTGGGTGTCAGGTTCCAACTAATGCATCCATCACTTTTTGCTGCAGAAAACAAATGAATCATAAGATCTGCCTGCTGGAAAAAAAACAACATTCAGTGTTCGTGTGTCTCCCCTGCAAGATTTAAGTTCTGGGCTTTGCCTTCTATTTTCATGAATGAATGAACTTTTGTCTATTCTTTTCACAGTTTTGAGAATAGGAGACATCTGGATTTTTTAACGTTTAGGTAGCAATTATGTCAGTTTGTTTAATGTTTAGGTTATGTCAGGCCTGAGATTTGCTGTTCCCAAATTGCCAGGGTTCAACTCTTATTTTTGCATCCTGCCAAGCTCCATAACAAGCAAGCAAACCATATAGTCTCTACCCCTGTGAGACACACACCTTTCCTCTTTCTCCTACCGTGTTTTCCTGACAATATGCCCTACCCCCACAAAATAAGCCCTGGCGAAAAGGGTGGGTGTGGTGAGCACAGGAGGCAGCCCTTCCCTTCCCAGGTCACCTCATGGCTGCTGGGCCCCTTAACTGTGGCCCACAGATCAGCTGAACAGCAGCACACCGGCGCAGCCGGTGTCCTGCTGTTCTCAGCTGCGCTGGTACGTTGAACCTCGCGGTGGTGCTGCCGTTCATGCAACAGCACAACAAGCCTTGCAGGGTCCTGCTCCAAGAGGCTGTGGCGGCATGATGAGTCTCACAAAGACTAATTTCTGGTGGAGTTTGAGGGTGAGAAAGAAAGACATCTGCTGCTTCTGCTGCTTTCGTTTCATGCAGCCAAAGTTCGCAAAAAGCAGGAAGGTGAAATGCGAAACTCAACCCGTACTCACACTTCTTGTATAGGCCACACCCGAGCGGGCAATGGGCACTAGGTTTTGGGAAGACAGTGCCTACCCCTCCCCGGCAGGCCCAGGTGTGGTGGGTGAGCAGGCTGGTGGAGAGGAGAAGAAAAACGGTGGAGAGGAAATCCTTTCACACAGCGTTGTCTGCAATTCCCATCCGTCATTTCTCTTTCTCTCTCTCATTCTCACTCACAAATACAGAGACATTTGATCGCTTGAAAGGGACAGGCTGGGTTTTGCTTCTATGGTAGGCACACACTTCCCACTATCTTCCACAATTGCCTGCCCTTTTCTCAACAGCAGCAGGGTAGAGGCGGGGGGAAGCCAATTCCGACAGGCCGCATGGCTTTCTACCTCAACAGCCGCCTAAGCAACACCCAATCTCCAGGCCTGGCGGAGCGCAAACCATGCTCGCTGCCTGTTACATAGCCACAAGGTGAGGTGTGGAAAAGAGGGGCCCTCAGCTGCAAGGTTGCCTGGTGCCATGGGCTAGCAAGAGTGCGCTGAAATATATCCAGGCACCTAGAGAGACAGAACTCCCAGCCCTCACTGGATCAGCTGATTTGGGGGCCACGGTTCAGGGGCTCAGCAGCCATGGGGTGACTGTTGCCGCCTCCTACAGCTAAAAAAAAAGACCTCCCCCAAAATAAGCCCAAATGCTTATTTTCAAGCCTAAAAGAAAACGACACGGCCTTATTTTTGGGGAAACATGGTATTATGGTGTTGCCAGTGGCACAAGGGCCTTACTGAAAGGTTTGGTCAGCCATCTTTGCTTTACAGCAGGGGTGTCCAAACTTGGGAACTTTAAGACTTGTGGACTTCAACTTCCAGAATTCCCCAGCCAGCATGGCTGGCTGGGGAATTCTGGGAGTTGAAGTCCACAAGTCTTAAAGTTCCCAAGTTTGGACACCCCTGCTTTACAGGATCCAGCTGGGTTGTGCAATTCACCCAGCTATGCTCAATCTGCCTTTTCTACATTTGCCAGTGCATGAAAAACAGGTAGGATTTTTTCCATACCTTGTTACCATCTTGTTAGCAAGAGAAAGCAGATTCCACACTACTCCTGACCATTGGGCTTTAGTCAGGGAGTGGTAAGGGTGATCCCTTGATGGATACACAGTGTGCCTTGCAAATAGAGGCCAGGTAGCTAGTCCAAGAGGTGGGTGCACTTACCAGGTAACTAAGAAAATGATCAGACATAAGGCCATCAATGGTCCACCCACGCAGTCAGGATTTAGAACAGGGTTGGCCATTTTTTGTTACTGCAGTCTACTCCCTTGAATATAATGTTCTGAGAGTCACCCACTGGTGATGGAATGGGCTGAAATAAACAGGATGTGGAAAACCACTCACAATGTGGCTCAAGTCAAGTCGTGACTTTTTTCTCCTTTGAAACTCCTTCCCCTTCTCGCTGTCTGTTAGAAGAAAATACAGATTGTTCTCCCCAAAGGTCTGCAGATGAATGCTTCCCCAGGTTTTTCAATCTAGGCCAGGAGTTACATTTAGTTGATAGTTGATTTAGGGTCATAGGATGTCCACTTAGGTGTAAAAGACCAGCGTATCCAAAGTGATAACACTGAACCTTCTCTTTTTTTTAGAAAAAAAAGGGCTTCCCTATCCGTGAATTTAATTCATCTACACAAGAATGGAAATCCAGCAACTGGCACAGCAATGGCCCAAGGAAAGAACCCAAATCACAAAAATGACTAGGAAACAACAATTTAAAACAATTTCAACACATGCCCAAGAAACCACATTCCTTAATTAATAACTGGCTCTTAAATACTGCAATTTCTTATCTTAGTTATATTCCTGAAAAATTACCAATTTGTATTCTGTATAGTTACAAGTAGTTTGCTCCAAGTTGTTTCCTCTAGCAATGGTTAACTGCTGTGCTTTCTCTCCATATTCAGAGAAGGCTAACTGGCCTTTTGTATCTTCAGAAATATTTGTACCTTTCCCTCCACCTGATTTGCAGTAGCTGCGCAAGAGCTTATCTGAGAGTGATATGCCTTTTGTTATGGGTTCAAAGGTTAACCTGGAGTGGGACTGGCCAGCACTTGGATGAGAGTCATCCAGATCTATGGTCCAAGTTGATAGATTACATTGAAAGTTTAAAAAAATGAAAAGACGACAATATTTGTATCCTTTTGTCAAGAAAACTTCATGAATGTATCAGTCACTAGGATCTGAAATAAATTCAATAACATTTTTATCCTTTATACATTTGTATGTGCACAGGTAGTCCTCAATGTACAACCACAATTGAGCCCAAAATTTCTATCAGCCACAGAAAATCTCAGCAAGAAATTTGTTAAGTGAGTTTTGCCCAATTTTACAACCTTTCTTGCCACAGTTGTTAAGTGAATCATTTCAGTTGTTAAGTTAGTAACATGGTTGTTAACTGAATCTGACTTCCCCTTTGACTTTGCTGGTCAGAAGTTGAGGACTACCTGTATAACATATTTGGTGTGCTATCATTTCAGTTGTTAAGTTAGTAACATGGTTGTTAACTGAATCTGACTTCCCCTTTGACTTTGCTGGTCAGAAGTTGAGGACTACCTGTATAACATATTTGGTGTGCTATAACCAATACTCATCTTCTAAGGACAAAATATTAAAATAAATATTTTCACTCACTGGTATTAGGAAAAGAATGTGTGCATGCATGCTTATACTTAGATATACAGGGGTGGGTTGCTGTTGGCATTACTGCCAGTCTGCTTCGTGCATGTGTGTGCTGCACATTGCTTGTGCATGCGCAGTTGCCTGTTATAAAATTACTAAAAAAAATCTGCCAGCAATGGCCTGGGTGACCAGGGAACCGGTTCGGGGGCGTGGCCAGTCTGCTTCCCTACCAGTTTGGCGACCCAGTCCCAATTTCAACTACCGGTTCGCCCGGTAGCAACCCACCTCTGTAGACACAGGCTTGCGCATATAGGCACAGACCTTGGGAGCTGGAAATCACAAATTCTAGACTGAAGAAGGGGTGAAAGGGTCCAGGCAAAGTCAAGTCATATAATAGAACAAGGCCACAGAATTAAGACATCAATCTTAGAATTTCACTGACGATGAGAACTTCACAACCCATGCTGTGGTCTCCTAAGGTTTAGCTCTGCGTACGTCTTTTTAAATTGTGAGACCTACCAGGAGGGGGGGTGGGGGAGGAGACCTTTTATCCTGAATCTCTTGCCAGAAGTGAAAGGAATGCTGTTATTGGGGCCATGCCATGAACTTGACCCGGTGGGGTGTACTGGTGTGAGCTTAACCGGAAGCCTTCAGTAGTGGGTACAAGAACGGACTGAAATGCTGGGAACCGTCTGCATTTCAGAGCTATTTATACCGTTCGGCGTTATTCCCTTACTGGTCCTCTCGTTTATTTGCGTCCCACGACTTGGGGCATTGCTCCCTTCTGACCTTTTCTTCCATTCTCCTTTATTTTTAACATCATCCTTTCTCCAACTGGTTAGGTCCCGTGGGGAAAGAGTAGAAAGGAGTGGGAACCAAAAACATCGAGTACTGTTATCTGCCCAAGTCTGGGCTGTTCGGCCTTCTAGCGAGGCAGGAAGTTCTGGCTTCGGGTGTCTTGCAGAGACATTTGTACACAAGAGCTCTTCTTTATATTTTGTTTTTGCAATCTACCTCTTAATTATTCCTTAGGAGAAATACAGGAAGTGGCTTATAGGGCAGGTCAAGCAATTCATTTGTTTTAGTCCAGTCTCATCTTCTTGTCAGTAGTAAAAGTTAAATCATGAAGAGATTTCCCATTAACTTGCTACTCGGTGGCTGGATAGGGGTATAAATGTCAAAAATATATTTCCACAATTCATTTTAAATTGTGTTTCTTTTTCAGTTCCTCATTTGAGGTTGTTTGCATAGATAAACGTAAGGAGAACATGTTTTATGATGTACCATCAAGCATGACTAATACAATATGTATTACAAATTGTAATAATAAGCTGTAGATGGTTTAAATAGGGAATATATTTTGCCCAGGGAGTTTTGTGACCCAGACTCTCCTCCACTTTCTTTCAAGGGAGACACACCAGCATCTACTGGGATAGCAAAGAAAGAAAAGCCAGCCTTACAAGGCATACTGGACTTGGAAATCAATGCCATTTAGGTCAAGACTATAAGTAGTCCTCCACTTATGACCATAATGGTCATCATGTGATTAACCCAATTTTATTACATTTTTTTTGTAGCAGTTGCTAAGCAAACATGGCAATTGTTAAGTGGTCCTTATACAAACCAGTTATTTGCTATGGAGCGTTTTTGTGGGAAAACAGAAATAAATGCCAATTTACGGCAAACTTTGCAAAGGTGATCATGGGATGCTGGCCATAAATGGAGGCAAGTTGCCAAGCATCCAAGATACTGGGGGGCTGTCAGAAGTTCAGAATGAGGTCGTACTTTTGGAGGGAGGGGTCCACTGTAACTTCAGTCAACAAGCAATTGGTTGTTAAGTCAAGGATCACTTCTACTGTTATTGTAACAATGGAAACAGAATCTCACAAGTCTGAATATGCTTCCCCCTCCCTCTTTGTATGAACTAGGGATCTGCTTTTATGAGGCATTTACTCAAGTTATTCTCCTGGCCCAGACTCAGGCTCCCTTTTATCTGACCGTACCTTTGGTAGCCACTCTACCTCCTGTCCTTCATTGCTTCTGCCTTCTACAGACACACACCATCATATCTCAACCCAAACCCCATGACATAGTATTTGTCCAAAGCAGGGATGGACATATGAAAGGCAAAGATTTGCACTGGAATGTAGTGACCCCATGACTTCATTTTCTGTCATCTTGGATTGCTGTGGATAATTGTAAGGACAATTTATGGAAAAGCTGGCTTGGCTTCATTTGCTTTCATTTCATTTAAAAGCATGTGTTAAGTGCTATTCACTGGGGATACTGAAGCAATAACCTTTTACAGATTTAAGGCATTTTAATAAAATGGCTGCCATAGGAGTGTCTGTACACAAAATGCTGCCAAAGTGGGCAGGACAAGCAGGCAAAGCCAGTCCCACTCATTCATCACCCTGGGTTTGTCTTTTTTTTTGAAAGTGTTGAATAAATTTCCAAAGAAAATGCTAGGTTGCAGCCATCCATGTTACTTCCAGGAATACCAGAAGTATCAAAATTGGACCATCTACTTTCCTGGAAATCAGGATGATAACTCAGTACTACCATGTTACACCATGCATTCCAATTTAATTTTTTTAATTAAAAAAGGCTGTACTCACATTTCAAGGTAGCATGTGTTATAATACATTAACTATGGTTTATTTAATAAACCCTATTTTGGGAGTGTCTACCTTACCAGCCACTATAAAATAACCACACAGATAAACCACATGTCACACTAGGCTAAAATGCAGAGAGAGTAGCTATTTTGTGGTTCACTGCATCCTGCAAACATCGTAAACAAGAGTGGTTATTAATAAGGGGAGTCAAGAGGGCCACAAAGGCTTGGAGGAAGACGTCCAGAATACATGACTTAAGAGCTCCACTTTGCCTGAACTAAGAAAGAAAAGAGAGACAAAAACGCCAAAAGGTGCAGTGTTTCCTGGAGCAAAGGGCTTTTACACCTGGACTAAAAGTTTCCTATTAAACCTGCCACGTAGTAAAATAAAAGTAGGAAAAAAAACGGTCTAGAGAAAGTTCTTCTCTTCGTGGCTCTTAGGCAGCTGATGAAAGACACTCCACTGCGTGGGGCAGCCTCTTCCTCGCTCCTGCAGGGGAGGGGAAAGATGCGCGCGCGCACCGCGCCGCAGCCCCCGTCGCGCGTGCTCGAAGTCGGCAAAGAAGGCAGGCAGGCCGGGAAGTGGGCGCGCGCGCGAGACACAAAAGGCGCGGATTTCCAGCGCCAGGTTTACGTGCTGAAGCCCGACGTAAATCGGGTGAAGGGCTGTCCCTGAAGCTGTAACCAGCGACGGGTTGCGCAAGCCCTTTCCTAAACCAAGCAGGTCTGGCTCTTCAGGTTAGGAAATGCGTAATCCCCCAGCGTGGAAGAGCCAGCACTCCGGCGTGGGGATTCCCGCGGGAACGCCGACGTCAAGCCGTGTCCTGAACCGAGATGGAATCGCTCCGCGGCTGTGCCTCGAGTCTCGAGCAACAACTGCAGCAGGGCGGCCCCCGCAGAGGGCGCAGTGCAGCAGTTTGCCTGAGCCTGTTGGCTGCTGCCCGCCAAACTGCATGTACCCGGTATAACCCCCCCCCCCCTTCGGTGAAGCTGAGCACGGTAGCTGTTAGACTAACTGTGATTGGCTATTTTGTGTGCAAAACCAGCAAATTCAGACATATTCAATAAACACTGGGTCAAGTAATGCAAATCAATCCTTAAAGGAAATCAACCCTAACAGTTCTTTGGAAGGACGGTGACTGAAGCTCAAGTACCTTGGCCACCTAATGATTAGATTGGAAGGGACCTTGTAGGTCATCTAGTCCAACCCTCTGGCCAAGCAGGACACTCCACACCATTTCTGACGGATGGCAGAATGGTGATAAATTTCCTAAGTCAGCTTGACTTTGCTTCTTTGCTCATAGCCTGTCCCCTCCTTCAGGATGCTTCCATTTACCACAATTGCAGAATATGAACCGTTTGTTTGTTTGTTTGTTTATTAATACTTATACAGCTGCCCATCGAATGTAACAGAATGGAATAACAGAATCACAGAGTTGGAATGGACCTTGTAAGTCATCTAGTCCAACCCCCTGTCCAAGCAGGACATCCAACACCATTTCTGACCGATGGCAGTCCAGTGTTTTCTTGAAAGCTTCCAGGGATGAAGCTTCCACAACTTCCGAAGGCAACTTCTGTTCCATTGGTTGATTCTTCTCAGTGTCAGGAAATTTCTCCTTATTTCTAGGTCTCATTGTTCCTTGTTCAGTTTCCAACCATTATTCCTTTTCTGGCCTTCCAGTGCTTTGGAGAATAGCTTGACACCCCCCCCCCCCCTCTGTGGCAGACCCTCAAATATTGGAAGACTGCTATCGTGTCTCCTCTGGTTCTCTTCACTAGACTAGCCATGCCCAGTTCCTGCAACCGTTCATCGTAGCTTTTTACAAGGGTGTTTTTAACTGTTGAATGGATAACACCCACCCACCCCAAAAAAGAAAGATGCATCAAATGCTATTATAAACCAACATCTACCAAAAGGAGGATGTTTACAAAATGAGCTGTATACTGCATGAGTCAAAAAAGGGCTGTGAAAATATTTACAGACCCCTCACATCCTGGACATAAATTGTTTCAACTTCTACCCTCAAAATGATGCTATAGGGCACTGCACATCAGAACAACTAGACACAAGGACAGCTTTTTCCCCAAATGCCATCACTCTGCTTAACAACTAATTCCCACAACACTGTCAATAATTTACCACAAATGTATTACTATTCTTCTTCTCTTCCTTCCTAGTATCTATCTCTCCCCACTTATGACTATAACCATGTTGCTTATATCTTTAAATTTATATTGTTTTTATTGTATAGTACGATTTGATAGCTTATTAGCAACCTTGACTATCACTAGGTGGTGTAGCTTTTTATTCTTGATGAATATATTTTATTCTCCTTATGTACACTGAGAGCATATGCACCAAAGACAAATTCCTTGGGTGTCCAATCACATTTGGCCAATAAAGAATGCTATTAAATGAATCAGTCTAGGGCTTGGGATTGTTTCAGCAACCCCTGAAAAGAAGGATATGCAATAGGTAAAGAGGAGATCTCCTGCTGCCTGACCTGTATCATGCCTTTAACTGCTGTTTTCTCTTCCCCTGAATTCAGACAGAAAGAATGGAAATCAGAATGAGAAGGAAGGTTGCCTCATAAAAAAGCACGAGGCCTGATCTGCTTGTCAGGATTTGCAGGGGTTCTCCAATTCTATCTGGAGACATTTCCTAAACTGGTGGCTTAGAAAGTGGGCTTCAGTCCCAGGGAGGAGAGAGAGGGCCTCACAGTGGGGGCCTGAGAGAAGCTGGAGCTCTGAGGAGACCAGCCTAATTTGCCGGGTGGGTTGGGGGACATTCAGAGGACAGCTTTCTCTCTCTCATAAACACACCCATTTCCTGGCAATGCTCCAGTCCCACTACAATAGGCTGCTGTTTGAAATGTTCTGACACAGCTGGCAGCTTGATGGGAACAGCTGGTTGCCTAGAAGAGAGAGTGGGTTGGACCATGGTTTAAGATTAGGGGCCCTGGGTAGGACTTAAGCTTCTCTCCCCACCTCTCCCCAAGGGGAACAGCACCGCCTTTGCAAAAACCTGGGGAAGAAAGGAAAGCTCTCTAGCCAAGGTTTACTCCAGACTTCTTCCCAAATGGGTAGATCAGATCAAGGAATGATATTTGTAATGTAAAATTCCCGCGTATAGTAGACAGGTGGTAATACAGGAACTTCTAGCGAATTGCGGGCTGCTATCACCCTGGTCTCTTATTTTGATTTTGCTTTCTTATTTCTAACTTGGATTTGCTTGATATATAGTTGGTTCCCCTTGCACCTCCTTCACAGGCTTATTAAATATTCCATTCATTTAATTCAACATACTTATTTACTGTCTAAGGGGAGAAATGACTAAATCCATAGCAAAACACACAATTTACAACCAGATTTAGTTTCTGGTGCTCCATCTTAGGCTTCAAAGTCTTTGAAAACCGGAGATCTGCTTCCAGATTTGTATATCAAACTAGAGGATGGTTTAGTGAGTACATTAGAATTGGCTGGGCAACACAGCACCCCAAGCCACATTTTAAGGTTTGATTGTGACTGTTAGGGTTACATCAGCTTCTTGTATTCTGATGTTGCTTTTCATTATGAAGTAGCCCAAGGGAGTCATTCATAAATGAAGTTACATCTTTGTCATTAAAATCATTTTTTAAAGTAACAATATCCATTCTAAAGTAGGAAGTTTGTTTCTGCTTATCATTTGAAGGATAGCATGAGAAAATAATTTTTAATCATTGAGATGCAGATGCAAAGTAAAACTTATGAGAGGGCAGCTAAAAATCGATGGAAGTTTCATTTGAAAATAAAGACTAACAAAACTTCCTTACCAAGCAATCTCTCTCTCTCTCTCTCTCTCTCTCTCTCTCTCTCTCTCTCTCTCTCTCTCTCTCTCTCTCTCTCTCTCTCTCACTCTCACTCTCACTCTCACTCTCTCTCTCCCTCCCTCCCTCCCTCCCTCCCTCCCTCTCTTTCTCTCACACACACAGTGTTTCCCTTTTGCTGCTACATTGTTTGTTTGATTTCTGTCTAGCAGTTTGTGCAAACAGTCTATTGCAGTATATTCAATAAGTCAATAAGTTAAACAAATGGCATAGCATGCGGTTTAATATGTTGAATGATCCTGGCCAGAGCCTCATTCATACCCTACATTAACGGTGTAGTACTGTGTAGCTAACAAAATACGCATGAAAAAGATCAGCATGTTGTCATAAAATAAAAACTGGAAGTTCAAACTTCTTATTACAGTACTTGCAACAATGCAGTATTTACTCTTGTTCTTCGTATGGAGATAAAAAACAAAGAGCTGTAATGGAGATACAGCAGTTTATAAGATTGCTATCTTATGCATACTGATCCGAGACTAAGACGTCTAGTAAACATGTATGGGATTGTATTAAAAATGCTGAGTGTAATCAGAGAGATTAATTTGCAATCTCTGAATCCAGGAAAGTAGTACTTTGAACAGTACCAGTATGGAAGGGACTGTACAGTTTTCTTAGGGAAGTTGCTTCAGTTTCCCATTACATGTCATTTTTTCATACATGGATTACATAATAAATACAATGATTCAGTGATATATTAAGAGAACTCTATTGCAAGCCCCTTCCCAGAGCAGAAATCTACTGTTTGTTTTGAGAGAAGGCCATCTAACCGCTGTCTAAATACTGCCAACCAAGGAGACTTGGCCATCTCCTGAGGAATTCTGTTCCATTGTTAAACAGCTGTTACCATCGAGATTTTTTTTTCCTGATGTCCAATTGAAATCTACTTCCTTGTAATTCAACCCCATGGTTTCTTGTCCTGGAACAACACTAAATAATTCTTCCTCCTTTCTCCATCATAGCCCCTAATTAGAAGAATGTGATTATGTCTCCCAACATCTTTTCCAGGTTAAATATATCTGAGACTCCCAGCTAATTCTCAGAAGATTTTCCTTCCAAGTCCCCTTATCATCTTCTCTGCTGTCCTCTGGACTCACTTGGGTTTGTCAATGCTCTTCTTAAAATGTAGTGACCCACACCAGTGATGGGATTCAAACATTTTTTACTACCGGTTCTGTGGGCGTGGCTTGGAGGGAGTGGCATGGCTTGGTGGGCATGGCAGAGGAAGGATATGGTAAAATCCCCATTTTCTCCTGATCAGCTGGGAGGCAGAGAATAGATGGGGGTGGGGCCAATCTGAGGTGGTATTTACTGGTTCTCCGAACTACTCAAAATTTCCGCTACCGGTTCTCCAGAACTGGTCACAACCTGCTGAATGCCACCTCTGGCCCACGTTTGTGTGACTGTTGCAAATGTTGAAGATTTATAATTTCTCTTGATTTTGACACTATTGTTTATTGATGTATCTATGAATGGTCCGTTCCTGAATCTTCCTGAATGTTCAAGATTAATAGAATCTGACGTATCTGCTGTCTCTTAAAATTCAGATAATCATATTTTGTAATCTCTCATCTGAGTCATTTACACACAGCACAGGATTTCAAATAATTGCAAACCTCTTGCAATGCTCTATGCTCCATTTTCTTCCATGAGCCCATATTTTCCTAGACTCTCAAGGGATACATTAGATGTAAAAAGTCTATATACCCCTGTTTAAATGCCAGGTTTTTGAGATGTTAACAAAAATCAGACCAAGATAAATCACTTCAGAATTTTTTCCATCTTTGATATAACATATAAGCTGAATGTGCTTCCCCCTCCAGACTGAATTCTTTGGTTAGTACTTGAGGCTGGTTTCTTGTTTTGGTTATTATGTTCTTTTTATGCACGCCACCACCTGCTGTAGCAATGGAGAAAATGTTTCTCTTATGGCACCAGGAGTACATCTTGCTCAGACAGACTTCTTCCAAGTTTTCCCATAGCTGGAGGAAAATATTCACTAGTAATGCTGAGAGTTCAAGTCCATACATCTTAAAATTGCCATGGTTGAGAAACACTGCTTAGAGAATTCATGTTTAAAGTGCACATTTCGTGACACCACCCTGCTTTCAATGTTTTAATTTCTTCCTATTAGTGCAGCATGGCCCACTGCAATATCTGATAATCTGACCACATACCGCGAGTCTTGAATAGATAGAATTCCCTTTTTGTTTTCCCAAGTGTTTCTCCTGTATAACCTGTTTTATGCCATGGCAGAACTGGTGAAAACCAGCTAGTCTTTTCACATTCAATTGGGAAGGTGGGTCCAGCTCGCAGGTGATTTTCCAGTTTGCTGGTTAGAACCATGATGCCAGAGTTGGTGTCCTGAATGGGCAAGCAAGAATCTCATCTGTTTGTTTGTTTTTAATGTAGTTTCCACATTCTGTAAAAGTGTCAAAGTAATGTTCAGGGAGAAAAAAAAGCAAGAAGACCCAATTATCTCCTTTCAGGCAGCCTCTCTGAAGTGAACTCGGAATATGTGCTAAAACCCAATATTTGATTGAAACAGGTAATCATAGATTTAGGCTAACTGTACTGTATGTTATGTATGCAAATCATTTCAAATTTTGTTTTCATTAAAATCTTTACATGCAAGATGGTATAGTTGTGCAGTAAGTTACACCTTATATTTCCATATTGTTATACAACATGTTTAGTTCTACATTGGCCTTCCTTTCTGTTTTTTCTTAGAACCAAGTGAAGGGAGACATCCTTGGTAGAAAAGCTAAGAACCCACCAGGTAGATTCTAGGATCTATCAAGAGGTTCAGTCAGATTGGTGGCAGTTACTGAATTGAGTATCCAGGCCTGTGGTGTGCCTAGCTTTATAAGATATAAACCCTCTTTCTTCAGAGAGATTCTAATATATGAAGGGATTGAAATAGTTGTTTCCTGGCTTTTACCAGGCTGATAACACTTGTCCTGTGGAATGGCTAAAGACACAACATCTTGTAGCTGTGCCCATGGTAGGATCCTAGGTCCCCTCAGCTTGTTCGTCCCTGCATGCTCTGAGTTTGCTTATTTCCTGCTCAGAGAGCAATAAGAAGTACCGATTGGTAGAAACTACAGTTTTGGGGCTTTTTACCTTCCCTTTCAGCCTAGAGAGCAAACCCCCCTTTTTTTACATCTTCTACCATCTAGATTCCAGTAGGTAGTCAAGGCTAAAACACAAAGAGCAAAGGTTGACAAGGGGTATAATATTTCAGTGAAAAAAATAATCCTGGATCAATTCACACATTGTAATCTGTCAGGTGGCTATTGCATTTTGGCTTAAAGCAGAGCTGTCCACCTTGGCATCTTTAAGACTTGTGGACTTCAACTCCCAGAATTCCCCACTTAGCATCGCCGGCTGTGGATTTTTGAGAGTTGAAGTCCACAGATCTTATAATTGACACCTTGGCTTAAAGCTTATCATAATATATGAACACATAATTTATAGAACCATATATTATACAAACGCAGTGAATTCTGATTGGCTGCTGTAAAAGTAGCTTAAACCTACAATATGACTACAGCTACAGAATGGCTCTTTTAGAAAAGATGGATGACTGCAGTGGACTCCATTGCCTACTGAATGTGCTTCCCTAAAAAAAAGGGTTTCCAATGCTTAAAATGCTGTAGTCCAAGAGTGATCAAGAAGGTCAAAAAATGCTGGGATACCTCCAGTTTGGATGACAATTGTAAGACAACCACGTCGTTGGGCATAATCAGGAAAGGAAGAATCTTATCTACCCCACCCCACCCCACCCACCCAAGCAGCCTAGGAAAATGGTTCCCTTTTGGCTTACTTCTTCCTCGTAGTTGATACATTCTCCTACAAATGGACTCTTCCAAGACATAAAAGATTTATTTGAAAAAAAAAACCCCACCAGACTTAAATTGTTTCCAAAGAGGACAATCCAAATTGGGAGAAAAGAAACCTGGATTTTCCCCTTTCAATTCTGCCTGCAAATCTCCCCACCCCCCTCCCGGGTCTCTACAATTTTGGCACATCTGGATTTGAAAACTTTTTTGCCAATATAAACATAGTATTTTATACTCAGTCTATAGATTACATTCTGGCTCCAAATCATGGAAAGGTTTTGGTGAACTGAACCAAGGGATGAATTCCAAGGGCCTTAAGTGGCTATAACTCCAGTTTCTTATCACATCCATCAGAAAGCCCGTTGCCCCTCTGCCTTTTGACATGTTTTAGGTAAGTGATTTTGTCATTCATTTAGGTAGAGTTGAACGTCCTCAGAAGAATGCAGTAATTGTAAAAAAGAGATTTGGACTTTGACTGGGCCACAAGCCAGCCTTGCTGGGAGGGGAGAGTATTGGAAGTTGAAAGATGCCTCTTTTTCATCCGTGTCTAAATGGGAAACAGCTGCAGCTGTTCCAGCCAAAGAAATTGCAGAAATGGACCATCCCTGGGGAGAGGGTTTTAAAGATAATACCAGGAAAGCGGGTATGAAACTTTGACCAGGGCCTCCAAAACTTTCTTGCTGGCATGTCCTGCCAGAGCAGACAGCTGGGCAGTCAGTCCTCCCTTTTTAATCCCAATTCTTTGACAAAAAAACCCCAAAGCCCCATTCTCAAACCTATTTGCAATGACCAAGCCTAATAACTGATGCAAAAAATACCAAAGGATAAAAGCTTAGATGGAATGCACCCCCTCCCTGCACTGTATAAACCAACTTTGTAATTAGTGGGCAGGAATTTCATGTCAGAGAAAGTTAACCTTTGGGGCAACTTTGAACCATAGTATATCTACAGGATCAACCAAAAGTCAGGCCCCATAGACTATTATGTACCTTACATTAAATGTTGAAATTCGTTACCATTTTCTTCCGAACAGTCCCTTCCTCATTTGATGCATGACCTTTGAATATTCCTATGTAGCATTTTGTCTGAAAAAGGAAAACATGAATAAAGCATATTGTCATTGGACCCTGGGGTCTAAACATTTGATACAGCCTGTATATCTCACACAACTGAGTCCTCTGGATTTATTTTAAAATACTTAAAACATTTCCCCTCAAAGTTCACCTCCAGGATAGTTCTCACAATAAGGAGTTCCTATTCCAGCTGGTTATAGCATTTTTCCAAACCCTCTTAAATGCAAGTTTCCTCTTCTTGGGGAATAGTTTCCTATTTTTTTCATATTCTTGTTGGGTTTAATTTCTGGGAATGCCAAATGCTTTCCTTTATGTTTTGTTCCCATGCTGAGAAGCCACCCTAGTCCCTTTATTGGTGGAAATGGCGAAGGAAAATAAGCAGGTACTTCAGCTGTAAGCCTGTCAGAGTAGAGGCAGAGCTGGAAGTAAGCTGAGAATAACAGAATAACAGAGTTGGAAGGGACATTGTAGGTCATCTAGTTCAACCCCCTGTTCAAGCAAGAGATCCTATACCATTTCTTACAGATGGCTGTCCAGGCTCTTCTTGAAAGCGTCCAGAGAGAGTAGAAGGCTATGATTCAAATGAATTTAAAAAAATATACCGAACATTATTTTATGTTCCGAGAGCACCATGGATGAAAGAGCAGAAAGAAATCATGCTTTAGGATTTATCCTATAGTTGTTTTTGCACTTGATCCCTCCAGGCACTAGAAGGATTGTGAATTGTTTATTCAGGGTTGAATAAAGCCCAGGGAGAAGTTGGCTAGCAGAGGTTAGAACCAGGGGTGAAGATGCCCGTGGGCACACAGGAAAGCTGGCATTGTTGCCTTCAATGATCACTTGGCTGAGCGCATACCACTAGCACCAGTCTGTGCACTTCTACTCTCCGTGTTTTGTGTTTTAAATGTCATCTGTAGAGTTTTGAATTTACAATCTGCTTTTGGCACAAGGCTGGAATTCCTCAGTATCAGCTTTCCATTAAAACAAAAGTTGCCAGTTTCTGTGATTGAAGCTGAAAGCTAGAAAATATTTGGAGGGCGGAGTGCATATGTGACGTGGTGGTGGAACAGGAGGAAGAATGTCTGCTACAAGCTTAGGAAGCGTTCTCACCTTTGCAGAATGGTGGTAAATTTCCTAAGTCCACTTGACTTTGTTTCTTTGCTCATAGCCTGTCCCTCAGGATGATTCCATTTACCACAATTGCAGAATATGAACCGTTTGTTTGCTTATTTATTAATACTTATACAGCTGCCCATCTAATGTAACAGAATGGAATAACAGAATCAGAGTTGGAAAGGACCTTGTAAGTCATCTAGTGCAGCCCCCTGTCCAAGCAGGAGACCTTACACCATTTCTGACTGATGGCAGTCCAGTGTCTTCTTGAAAAAATTCAGGGATGAAGCTCCCACAACTTCCGAAGGCAACTTCTGTTCCATTGGTTGATTGTTCTCACTGTCAGAAAATGTCTCCTCATTTCCAGGTTTAACTTCTCCTTGATAAGTTACCATCAATTATTCCTTGTCTGGAATGTGCTATAAGCCTGGCCGCTCACAGAATCACAAATAACAATATAAAAAAGCATACAAACCATTACAAAAATCCTGGCACCTGGCACATTCAACTGCACTGCAGTTCAGCCTTACTCTACTCCAGTGTTTATGGGAGAGGCCAGCTTTTTTTAAGGACTTCTGGGAGGCTAGAAGGGTGAAGGCCTGGTTGAGCAGGTTAAAGGATCTCAGGGGAAAGGGTGTTCCATAAGGCAGGAGGTGTTCCTAGATGCCAAAATGACAATATTTTGGGGAGCTGGAGTATTCTATCTCAGTCCTGGTTAAACAGGTAAGATGCCTTTCAGGAGAACTGGCCCCACAAATAACTTGACCCATTCAGGGTTTTCAAAGTGATAACCAGCACTTCGAATTGTACCTGAAAAGAAAGTGGAAGACAGTAGAGTTCATGCAGCAGCAGGGTAATAGGGTGAATCTTAAAACACCCAGAACTGTATGTGCCCGTGCATTCGGAACCACTTGTAATTTCTAAGTGGTCTTCAAGGGCAGCCCCATATAAAGCACATTGCAGTAATCCAGCTGTGAAGTGACCAGAGTGAAAGTAACTGGGAGCAGTGCCTTCCTGTCCAGAAATGAGTGCAAATCCGTACAAGGTCCCCCTTTCTGCTGCCACCTTCTCCTCATACAGGAACTGGGAGTCCAGAAGAACCCATCCATATATTATGCGCATGTTTTTGTCTGTGGGAGTGCTGCCCTGGTCAGAATCAGAGGTAACACATCACCAGGACCAGGAGGATCAAATAACCACTGTATCTTATTAAGTTTGAATTGTTTATTTATTTATTTCATTTTATTTAGTTAGTTTGTCAAACATGTACGAGATAACAGGTATAAGTATAAACATGGACATGGAGACAGGAAATGGGGACAAATAAATGGGGACAATAGGACAGGAACGTTAGTCAGTTCCTCTCCATTCTGACCCCTTACATACTCCAAGCATGTCTAGGGCATCAATGCTTGGCTGACCAGAGAGACAGATGTGAAATTGGTCAGGCCAGGGCTGACCAAGGGTACAAATATACAACTGTGCCACCAGATGACCTTCCCCAACAGTCTCATGTAAAAGCTGAAAAGAATGACTGAGAGATCGGAAGCCTGAGGTATCCCAAACTGCAGAGGCCTAAGGTTTATTAGCAGGTCCTCCCTCACCAACTCTGGACTGGAATTGACCACAGGCTAAGGGAGGGGAGCCAGTGCCCTCCCCAACCTCTGGAGGGAGTCCAGAAGGATACGCTGATCAACAGTACTGAAATCTGCCACCCCTGTCTTAAGTTCTCCATACACCTATATCCACAAGTATGACTAATTTATTTCAGGGCTGCTCCCAGGCCTGAAGCCTGTGTAATCCACTTCATCCAGCACCACTGCAATTCTGCCACCCCTAGGCCAGGTCAAAGAAGGGGATTCTTCCCCCCCACCCCCAAACAACGAGCTGTTAATGACTATTTGGACCCAACAGCATGGCACTTCCTGGCAGATCTTAATCAACCAGGAGGAACATAGGTCCAAAATATAGGGGGCAGAACTCGTAACCCTGAGGGCTCTGTCTACTTTCTTGGGAATAATCAGTTCAAACTCTTCTCAGATAACTGAGTATTGAACTTGGGCTATTGGAAACAAACTCAAAGTATACATTAGGTCATCCTAGTGTATACCAGATGAATTTTCTGGCTGGAAGCCCAGTTCAAGCTCAATTTCCTATATGCTGACACATTCTACCACCACCTCCCTCATCTCAACCATAAGCATCTTTCTTATCTGAGCTATATATGACAGGCTATGATGTAAGAAAGAACCTAAGATTACTTATCACTAAAACATGCTCTAATTTCCTATGTTACGGCTCAGGAAAGGGCTGCTTTTTATTCAGAATCATGATATCCTGAATGTAGTGTCCCAAAATTGCAGATTGGACTTCCCTGAATAACCAACAGCTACAACATTTGTCCTACAACTGGGCTTCTGACTTACAGTGTAAGATTCTGAAACTTGTTTGAATCTAAGCATCTTTCTTTTGACAAATTAAGCTATGGGTATAGCTTTTGATTAAGCAAATTACAGTGTAGCACACCAAAGCCAGATGTGCCTGCAGAACATGGGAAATAAACTCTGAACTAAATTAACTTGGCTGGGATCAGAACATTCACATCCAACAGAGAACAAGTGGGTGCTTGCTTTTGCTGTATAAAACGAACCATGGAACTTGTAATTTCTGGGGCATTCCTGGATCTGTAACAAATGACCTATTCCCACTGTAATGTGTAAAAAAATTTGCTTGTTCGGCTCATTATAACGTCTGGCTGCAAGAAAAGGAGGAGAGTCTTTACCAACTCAGTCGCTATTTAACTCAATTCTTCTCCAATAAGTATTAAAAATTATAATAATTTTTCCCCTCCCCTTTTCCTGTTTCCCCCCCCCCCCTGGTGTGTAACAGATGTCAGCCTGTAGATGGAGCTTGCCTTATTTTTTAATTTTATCTAGGTTTAATGATGCTGGTGATGGAAACCATTTGAGGGCCCAGCGTGTTTTCTTTCTCTGCTCTCAAAGATATATTTATAGTGCCTTGTGGCAGACATGTCCACTCAGGGGTATGTTCCATTGTCCCCTTAAAAAAGAAAATATTCAGGGATGACAAGGGACAATTGTCATTTATGGAATGAAGAACTGCTCTCTGATCCACCTTCCTTGTAATCCCTTGAGGACCAAGCATTTAAGATAAGCTGTATTTTGGTGATAGAATATCTATTTTACTTCTGGAACCTTCAGGTTGAATGATGAAAATTTGGCGCCTTTCTATGCAAACAAGGCAGAGCTAAATTGACCGATGCTCAGGAGGGCACAAGGCAAGTTCCTGTTTCTTTCTTATGTAACGCAAACAAAAGCCTGTTTAGCTGACAATGTTCATTCTTGCCCAGAGTCTTGGGAAGGAAGATCAAAGCAAAAGGGAGGTTAGTAGGGCCTACATCATTTGCAGGGAGGAAAACCTGTGAAGCAACAAAACAAAAACAAAATTGGGTTGCAAAATAGAGTGGGTTGGCCTTCATTATCTCCAAGTGCCAACGGTGATGTTCAGCTTCCTTCACCACAATCCTGGAGATGGCTCAGGAGAAATGATAGCCTATCCAGTGGATATACGTGGAAAGTGGAGTAAGCAGCTTTTTCAAACTGATTCCCCATTCCTGCACTATTAGTGATGTTTGGCATCACTAAAGCATCAGAAAGACGGAAGTAGGTAAATAGGAAAGTAAATTATCTACAGTTTTAGGGTTTTTAATTGCTAAGTAGAGAAGCAGAAGAAGAATCAAACAGGACCGTACCACAGATTGGTAGACTCTAATGCTGGGAAAGGTGGAAGAAGAGAGAAGACTAGGGTAATCCATAGCAACATGGTTAGACCCAGCTACAATGAGTCAGACAAGATCATGATGAAGACAAATCTATCTATGTGGTCCCTAGGAGTTGAAAATGACTTGAGGATACATCACCCCTCCCTCCTTCCCCCTAGATGATCTGAAGGTGTCAATCGTTTTTCCAAGGAAGATACTCCTCTAATGTTGTGAAATCTCCACAACTGCAAGCAACTTGGAAGGCCTAACTTTATAGTCTTCCTGTTTCCAGTTTTGGTTACTTTTGTGTACAGAACTCTTATCTAAGACACTGCACAAGTATAGCAATCTGTTCAGTTTCCTTTTGAAATGTAACATTCAAATATGTAATCTGGCTTGTAACTACATCAATAATATGATTGCTGATAACAGCAGGTCTCTTTCTTTGTTTAATTTTCCAAACTTAACTAGATGGCAAATGATTTATTATTAGCTAATGGACACATGGCTGTTTACTTTTTGCTATCAGGCTCATTCACAATAGCATGTTGATATGTGTGTGTGTGTGTGAGTGAGTGCGCATGCATGGGAAAGTTACATTGTGTTATTTTTCACCCAGAAGGGGCTTAATCTGCAGCATGATCCATGAACTGTCAGCATTTGTGTGCTGCCCTTCCTGCTTTGGGTGAGAGGTTGCTCCAGTTAAAGAGGAACAATTCTTCAAGCAATTGATCTGGTCAGGAATTTTTTTTTTTTTGCCTTTTTTCTCTCTCCATGTAACAGTTGGTCCTCCACTTATGACCACAATTGACCCCAAATTTTCGGTTGCTAAGTGAGACAATTATTAAGAGTGTTTTGCCCCTTTTTACGACCTTTCTTGGCACAGTTGTTAAGCAAATCACTGCAGTTGTTAAATTTGTAACATGGCGGCTAAGTGAACTTAGCCTCCCAATTGATTTTGCTGGTCAGAAGGTCGCAAAAGGTGATCCCATGATCTCGGGATACTGCAACCGTCATAAGTATGAGTCAGTTGCCAAGCGTCTGAATTTTAATCACATGATCCTAGGGATGCTGCAATGGTTGTAAGTGTAAAAAAAGCCAGTCATGTCACTTTTTTCAGTGTCTTAACTTCAAACGGTCACTGTTGTAAGTCAAGGACTACCTGTACTTCCTTAATTATGACATCTCTTTTAAAGTTTATGCTTCCGTTAATTTCTTTAGGCTCCATTTGCAGAACAGATAAGATATAGACTGAGTGTCTTATAGATGTGAAGGCAACACAATCTGCACACTAATTAGGAAGTCTGCTGCGCCACCTCCTCCTCCTTTTTCACATGAGGTCTCAATGGAAGATGCCCAGGGAATGAATGGCAAACATGGGCTGCTTTGATTTCAGGGTCAAACATGTCCTGATACGTTCTGGCTCTATCATGCACACCCTAAGCACAGTGTCTGTCTCATGGTTACATTCCCCCCCCCCCCAGACATTATTTCAAATAGATAAGACGTACATATTTAGTCCAAAAAAGAACTTTAAACCTGAGCCTAAACAATGATAGAATGTACTGTAGGAAGTTAGCACCCACCCCTCTCCTAGGAGAATGAAATATCCTGAGAAATATTGAAAAGGCAGAATATTATATTTTCCTGGATAAGAAATGGAGAAGCATGTTTTTAGGCAGGAAACCAACTCACTCTTAATAGCCCCCACCTTTGTCAAAGGGCCATTAAAAGGCCTGAGCCAGTCTATTCTACATAACAAATATCTCCCCCTTCAGCTCCAGGATGGTGTTAAGGCATGAAAGTATTATCCCTTGACCCATCTCACCACAGAGCACCTGGAAAGAAGCAATGCTCAACCAAACGTGGACTCAAAACACAGTCTACAGAGTTGCCCCTGCATGGCCCCATGGGAGTCTGACAACAATCAGAATACAAGCTCAGGTTCAAAGTCCAGAGAGGGCATAAAACCAGGGACTTTAAGCATCTCTGTCTTTTCTTCTTCACCCAACATCTTGAAGTATGTGATCATCTTTTCTGTTCAGGAGCTCAAGCCATGTGATCCTGTTCACCATTAAAACCATCTTTCCAAACAGCCTCCATGTTTCCAGTGTCTTTTTCCCTACTTGGAACTGAACTCAGAAGGATATTTCTCCCAACAGTACAATTTATTAAAAAAAAAGAAGTACAAGGAACATAACAGATAAAACAGACATGGAATTGTTCTACTGTTCATCTTGAGGTCATCTTGAAAGCATCACATTAAGATATTTACAGTTCTGTGGCTATGCTTGATAATTTTCCAATCTACATTTTGTTGATCTTTCAAATCAACAAATGTTAACAATACAGTATGGTCTCATTGTCAAATTTGAAATCAGACATTGAATGAAATTTGGAACCTATCCAACCTAAGGTTCTCCAGAGATATTCCTGGACAAACTGCTGTCTCAGTATACCGTTGGTTCTGCAGATAATTTGAGGACAAATTACAGGTAATCCTCTACTTATGAGTATAACAGAGACCAAAAATTCTGTTGCTAAGTGAGACAGTTATTAAGTTAATGTTGCCCCATTTTATGACCTTTTCTGCAACAGTTGTTAAGTGAATCACGGAAGTTGTTAAGTTAGTAATGCTGGAAGAAAAATCCAGTCTGGTTCCAGAAATAAATAAATAAATAAAAAAGCAATGGAGGCTGATTACAAGGCAAGATGGTCTCTGTTTATTTGGTTTCCAGAAACTTCAGTGACGGCATCATGTTTCTCGGGTGGCTGACAAAATGGCTGCGTGAGTAGATGTATTTTTATAGATTCTGGGATTTTGTGATTGAGATGCTCCAGGGGGTTGTGCAATGTAGTGAGCTTTGTGTCTTTTACTATTCCAATGGTGGTGGGCTAATCTATTTTGCCTTAAAGGTCATGTCCTGTCCTTAGAATTTGGGTGGGGGGATGTAAATCCCATCAGATCCAGCCTGGGGGAACTGGGCTGAAGGCGTACAGTTTATGAATAGATTGGCCCAGTCTTCCTGGATGGATACAAAATCTGCAATTCTAAAGGTTAGCCTCTTCAATTTTCTTAGTTTGAAAGCTGTTTTCCTATGGCAGGAAGACTGGGGCTGCTTTCTGCCTTTGTTAAGATTTTCCTCCATTTCTCCATTGGGGAAATATAATATTCTGCCTCTTTAAGAATAAAGAATATTTTAATCTAGAGAAAGGGGGCCTTCCTAGAGTAACATGGGGGCTATTAAGTGAATCTGGCTTCCCCATTGACTTTTGTTTGTCAGAAGGTCGTAAAAGTTGATCACATGACCTGGGGTTTACTGCAATCGTCATAAATATGAACCGGTTGCTAACCATCTGAATTTTGATCACATGATCAGGGGCTGCTGCAATGGTCATGTGACAAACGGCCATAAGTCACTTTTTTCAGAGCTGTTGTAATTTTGAATGATCACTAAACGAACTGTTGTAAGTCGAAGATTACCTGTCCTTATTACACAAGCACAAAAAACTGAAGCATATTTTCAAAGCAAAGCAGTTAAAATGTAACATTTTCCATTATTGTTCATTAGCACAGTTCTTTTTCTTTCTTTCTTTCTCTCTCTCTCTCTCTCTCTTTCTTTCTTTCTTTCTTTCTTTCTTTCTTTCTTTCTTCTTCTTCTTCTCCTTCTCCTTCTGCCATATCCTATTTTTACCAACATCCGCACAAAAAAGTGCTATTGGGTTTTGTTAAGTTCTCTCTTATTACTAACATATTTGTAAAATTACTTTTTTCTAATGCATTCAATTTTTTAAATGTATTACCAGTATGTATATTTTTGCTTTCATATTTCAATTAAGCATAGTGAGGTTGTTTCCCTTTATTCTAAAGACATTCATAAAGTGGCATTTTATTCAGAGAGAATAGCTAGAAGAGAAAGGAGAGGACAAAATGGATCTGCACAAATAAACTATACAGACTCACAGCAGTATAGAATAAGGAGTTTTGTTTCTTAGCTGCTTTGCTTAGAAACCCCAAACTTGTTGATTGAGATTTCACACAGTGTCGGGGACACTTTCCCATATAACTCCTTGAATTAATCATTTGCTTGCTTAATCAAGAATGTTGCATTGTCCAAAATATTTCCTCAAGGCAATTTATAGTATTTATCACAAAGTTCTTAAAATCAATATATAAAAAGTTTTACCGGTAATTAAAAGTACTATATAAAACAATTTAAGTCATATCCTAAGAAACATAGTATAGTAGGAGCATAGATTCTAATATAGTGCATTAAAATATGGTCAGTTGCAATAACAAAAAGGAATGATAAAAAGTCGATTTAAAGGCAAGCAGAAAAATCAAGGAGTGGATTTCCATAAATGTGGGTTACCACTGAGAAAGGCCTATCTCTGAGGTCAAATAGCCTGGATAGTGGGCCTGTGAGGAGACTTTTCATGAACATTTTAAGGCCCAGGTAGGTTGGTCTGAATGAAGGTGGTTCTTTGAAGAACTTGGTTCTAAATTGTTAATGCCAAGGATTCTCAACTTTTTAAATAATTTGTCATTAAAATGATAATTAAAAGGGTGTGACTCTTATCATAAATAAAACTAACTCAATGAATTAGGACTGGACAAGGAATAAATATACTATTATCCTATAATGTATTCATTCTTTCTTGACTTTAGCTTACTTGGTAGTAGACTGATAATCTTTAACTTTTTATAACCCCCCCACACACACACATTTTCCCCCACTTTCAAAGGCTAGAAATTTAAAATAAGGCATAAAAATATCGAGCTTCACAAACACATAGACATATATTTCTAAAGACATTTCAGAGATTACAGATATATTATGACACACAATTCTGCCAATAGGAAATCATCCATGACTCACAGCACTACGAGTGGTGGATATTTTTATATATAATTAGAGTTATAGTTTTAATCATCATTCAAAATTTTGTAGTGGGCTTGCTCAGGCAAAGCAGAGAGAAGCTTTAATAGTATCTCGCTTTAGTTGTGCAAACATGATCAACTTTAAAAACATATTAAGGCCCCTCTTTAAATTATTTGCTTTAAACTGAGCTTGGTTATGAACTAGAAAAGCAACTGACATAAAATTATCCTGTTTCCCTGAAAATAAGACCTCCCCAGATAATAAGCCCAATCAGGGCTTTTGAGCACATGGGCTAAAATAAGCCCTCACCTGAAAATATTGCAACATAGCAGCAGCCATGAAGTGACCATGCTTGCCGCCTCCTGCACCTCGAAAATAATAAGACCTCCCAAAAAATAAGGCCAAGTGCTTATTTTTAAAAGAAAATAAGACTTTATTTTCAGGGAAACATGGTAATATAACTTATCCTGAATACTCGGTCCCTGTAAGTTTCCAAGTTTCAAACTTGGGTTCCAGATGAGTTGAATGTTGTCCATCAATTTAAGCTGGATGTAACCAGGGTAGGAGTAACTGGAGCAAGGTTCATTGCCTCTGGAGAGAATTGCAGTTGATGTACTAGTCTAAATTGCTTGTCATCATCATTTCCTGAATAACATGGAATCTAGGGACATACTAAATTGATGTTAGCATTTCAAGGCAATTGTAGTTGCACCTCTCCATTCAGTCTTTCCCATAGTAGCTCCATTTTGACTGCATCAGAAGGTTATGTGGCCTCATTCATTCTAGAAACAAGACACCATTTGAATTCCTATGGATTAAATGAATGGGAACCAGAAGTACAGCTTAACAAAGCACCCATCAAGTCTCCTTGATCTGATCAATTTTTAATGTTTTGCCAATAACATGTGTGTTCCACCCACATAATTTGGCAAAAGGGGGGGGGGGTTGTAGGAAGTTAGCACTCACCCCTCTCCCAGAAGAATGAAATATTCTAGGAAATATTAAAAAGGCAGAATATTATATTTCTCTGGATGAGAAAATGAGAAACATGTTTTTAGGCAGGAAGCAGACTCACTCTTAATAGCCCCCACCCTCCTCAATAGCCCAGAGCAGATGTCAGCACTTAAGAGATCAAGAGATAGCTAGGTCTATTCATAAGCAAATGCCCTCACCCAAGATCCAACAAAGGTAGGATTAGCCCTCTACCCATCTAGCAAGGGAACTCACCACATGGCACCTGGGGAGATTATATCACCCAGCAAGATTCAACCAAGCTTGGGACTCAAGACACTACAAAGTTACCCCTGCATGGCCCCATGGGAGTCTGACAACCAATCAGAATATATTTCTTACACAGGAACAGGAAGCTCCAACACGGGGCCCAAGAGAGGGTATAAATATCTCTCTCTATCCCACCCGTGTACTTTTTCTTTTGCCCAGGATCTCAAGCCATGTGGTCCTGTCCACCATTAAACCATCTTTCCAAGCAGCTTCCATATTTCCAGTGTCTTTCTCCCCACTTCTCTGTGATGGGCCCAACCCTCTGGAACGACCTCCCCCCCCCCCCGATATTAGAACTACCGTTGATCTCCGCTCCTTCCGTAAGAAACTCAAGACCCACCTGTTCCGACTAGCCGGCCTGGCCCAATTGTAATCATAAGTAACATTTATTACTGACCTTCCTGGATGGCTTTTTAAATTTTAAATTTTGGGGTTTTAATTGGTTTTAGATTGTTTTTAACTATTAATTAGTTTGGGCTAATATACAGACTGTATGTTTACGTTGTTTGTCTGGGTTTTTCGTGTTGTGCTTTGTTGTTTTATATATGTACTGTCTGTACACCGCCCCGAGTCCCTGCGGGGAGAGGGGGCGGTTTATAAATTTAATAAACTCAAACTCAAACTCAAACTTGGAACTGAACCCAGATGGACATTCCTTTGAACCCAGATGGACATTTCTTCCAACACATTTATACATCCCTACATACAACAAACCTTACTCTCTCATGTACATGACACAGGGAAAAGAAAATGTACCGGTAGTCTTTGACGTATGACCACAACTGAGCTGCAGATTTATGTTGCCAAGTAAAACATTTGTTAAGTCAGCTTTGCCCCATTTTACGATCTTCCTTACGGCCACAGTTGTTAACTGAATCACTGTAGTTGTTATGTTAGTAATATGGTTGTTAAATGAATCTGTCTTCCGCATTGACTTCGCTTCTCAGAAAGTCGCAAAAGGGGATCACATGACCCACGGATACAGCAACCGTCATAAATATGAACCAATTGCCAAGTCTCTGAAAGGTGATCACGTGGCCATGGGGCAACTGCAACGGTCAGAAATAGTCCTAATTGATTCTTTTCAGTGCCGTTGTAACTTTGAACGGTCACTAAACGAACTGTTGCAAGTCGAGGACTGCCCGTAGCTAATGAAAAGCTCGGCAGGTCACATTAATGGCACCACTACTACTCCCATTTCCTAAAGGGTTTTTTTCCCCTCTTTTTCAATCTTCTTGGAGGCACATAAACTATCTTGCCAAACCACTTCCCTTCTTCACTCAGTGACCAATTGCAGGACGACTCGTTTCTTACCCTTATTAGAAGTGAGAAAACAATCTGATCCTTCCCCTTACCAGACAAGATAGCTGGCAGGGCCCAAACTGTTTCATTTTCAGCTGATGTCTCTTGCTGGCTAGTTGACTGGCCAGGCAGAAAGACCTCTCAAAAGCTCTAGGGCAGGGGCATCAAACTCAAGGCCCAGGGGACAGATCCAGCCCACGGGGTGCTTAGATCTGGACCACAGGGCCACTCTGGAAACAGCAAAGGACCGGGCCACGGTGCTTCTACCAGTGAAAACAAAGCTTGGGAGGGCCACATGCAACCCCCCTGAGCTCCATTTTCACTGGCAGAGGTTGCAGGAGGCCGTCGTAGCCAAAAACGGAGCTCATGTTAAAACAGGGGGCAACACAGAATTCCGAAATGCATCAAACGCTAAGAATATGCCGCAGTCTTCTGTCATTTTGAGAAAGAAAATGCACAGGAACCCTGTTTAAGGATCCAATCCGGGTGGCTCAGTGGGACTAGAGGTTTAGTCTCCTGAGCTTTTGGACTCGTGCTGGAGCCCATCTTCAAGGAACTTCTCTCTAGCAGAGTGTGGGCTTTGCCCTATTCGGTGTGTGTATTTATATAGTGCCTGTTGTGTGAGGCTTGTTTTAAGGCCTGAAATGATACACGCTCTGAAACAGATTTAATGGGATCAAAAAAATATCCCCCCCAAACCCTTTTTAAAAATTCCCACAAATCTCAGCCTAAGCCCTGAAACCCTCAAATTCCAATTTAGCCAATATTATGTGGCCTCAGCCACGATGCAAAAGGTTGATCATTTCTATTTAGTAGGATAATTTTAACGGGGGCCAGACTGAATGTCCAGAACATGAAGTTTAGATTAGAAAGGAGCAGATTTTGCTGGGCATAGGATAACAAAGCAGCATTAACAAACTAAGGACAGGGGAGACAGTGAAATGTCATTTAATCCGAATTCATATGAAATACAAATTAAAATGAATTAAATTCAAACAGAATTAACACTGAATCAGTTAAATAAATGCTATTTTTTTCTGAAGCTCTGTTTTTTAAATCAGTAGCAAAATTGGATAGATACTACTACGGGTGGGAGTTCTGCAACTTTTTCCCCAAACCCCCATCCTGATTTGTCCATGGGGAAGTGACCTTTAGAACTACCACAGAGATGCATTGGCTAGAAGGTTCTTTTATAACTCTCTCTCTTAAGGATGCTACCTCTGTCATGAATGGGGAAAGAGTTAGTTAATCCTGGCAATCAGGCATTTAGGGTTAATTGGCCTTTAAGGTTAATTGGCTGGGTCATTGACTCAGTTTTCCTGTTTGCAGGACAGCCCTCTTTCTCCCCCCCCCTTCCTGTTAACAAAGCCAAGCCACTAAGTTACAATTCGCCAGCAACTTTAAAGGCACTCAAGGATTTTTATCTGAGGCTTCGAGAGGCCACACCTAAACTAATTGCCCCCACTGACTTTTTTGTGTTGCAAATGTACGTTTTAAGGAGCTGCTGGAGCTCAGAAGCAATACCTACCAATCCTCCTTCACTCCTGGTCTTGAAAATTAGTCTGATGTAACCAAAACATAGCGCTATAGTTTTGTAAAGGTGGGGAGGGGGGAGTTAATTCTAAGGAGAGGTCCAGTTGTAGCAGGCCTTTGGTTTGGGGTACAGAAGTTGTGTGATTTGCCTCTCTCCTTCCTCTGAGAGCCTTGGCAAAGGATGAGTGGGAACGCAGCATGCAGAGTGGCAGCCTGAACATTCCTGAAAGTCCCTGGCTTCGGCTCTCTGTTCATGAGGATGGAAGGCAGCCAGGCTGCCAGATGTGAGTTATTTGCCTGTAGCAAGCAGCGGGCCTGGCTCAGACGGGTTCCACCACTTCTACGACTTGAGCACTTACTCCCCACATTAGCCCTCTGCCACAGGCAATTTCTACAGGCAGACACGTCAGAATAAATAAGGCCAACATGGAAAAAACTATGAGTAAATCTGAGATGCAAAACGTTCAGGAGCCATCTAGGATTCACAGTGGGTTGTGTGAGCTTTCATTCTAAACAAAACATTTGTAGTGTTGTGTTAACAACCTCCTGAAAAGAGTATTGTTAGAGTGAAACACTCCTAGCATGCTTTATGAATCTTGACTGGCTCTGTTAATACTAGTTGGTTTGCTCCCGTTCAGTTCTCTTCCCTCCATTCCATGGTTCAACATACTCTCACTTTAAAACCTAACAAAACATCTTATAGAGTTAGGGTTTTTCTTATATTCAGGGCAAAAATAAGATAGGAGAGATAGGCAATGTATCCATGGCCCAAAGTCATTGTTTGCTCCCAGGTATTACTGAAAGAATGTATATGTTACCATGAATATGTGAAATCAGGCATTTTACAGAACGCCTGGAAAATCTGTAGAATGCCAAAAATGGGCCGTCAAAGTATGAAATGCTTAATATTTCACAATCTCCAAGGTATTCTATGCAATGCCAAAAGACAAACTGGCAAAGTATAATATACTCCCACTAAAATGCCATTCTAGCCTTCCTTGTTTCAACAAATGGGTCAATACTGGTCTTGATTGCTTGTATTTTTCAGTAAGAAAGTCGTGTACTTTATTTTGCATTTCTTCTTTCATTTTCATATAAATCTTTTCAATAAAGACAATAACTCTAACCCTAATCCTTTTCATGACTCTCTTTTCATACTTTGCCTAAATAATCCTTGTCATTCTGTAAGGTATTATACACAATACCAGGGAAAGTATATAGCAGTGATGGCTAAACTTTTTGTTGTTGCGTGCCGAAAGTGCGAACACGCATGACAGTGCCCGCACCCCCTAGCCCCCATAATGCAATGCACGTATGACACCCCCATGCTCTGCCCCCCTGCACATGTGTGAGCGACCCCCCGCCCCATGCTCCCCCACTCCCCACACATGAGCATGTGACCCCGTTTTGGGCCTAGTAGGCCTCCCTGCAGACTCCTGGGACCAAAAATGGGTCACGGTGCCCCCCCTCACTCCCCCACCCATGTGCCCATGTCTCCCGCATGTGTCCTGCCCCACACACATGCATGGCAGAGACCTGAAAATCAGCTGGAGGTGCGCACGTCTGTGCAGTGAAGTTGAGCTGGGGCTCTGTGCCACCTTTGGCCCACGTGCCATAGGTTCGCCATCACAGGTATTAAAATAACACAGACATTTCATATTTTGCCTAAAAAAGTCACACAGTCTAGATTTCCTAGGCATTCTATAGAATACCAACATTGCCCGTTAACATAGAAACAACATTTTCAACACCTGAAGGATTCTCCAAACAGTTGTTCTCCAAATGTGTCAGTTGACATCTTCCTTGTTCTCCCATACCAGTGTACCAACTTGGATATGTTGCTAATTGCATTAGTTATTAATCAAATTTATATAGCTGCCCATCTCGTGAGAAGTGACCTTGAGTGGTGGTATACCTAAAAACAGAGATTTTAAAAATAGAAAAATCAGCATTAAAAATGGAGATAAAACCAAAAAATATATATACAAATGCCAAGCAGAGCAAGAGTACTCGCACCTCATTAGTGGAGTATACGGGCCTCATCTAAACAAGTCTCTGGTTCTCTGGAAACCCCCCCCCCCAGGACTGATGGCACAACCAGGTCTTGGTTGTGTTGTGAATATTAGTAAATATTCGAATTTGGAATTTGGAGACTGTAAACCCAACAGCCAATATTTTACAATTTTTTTCAGATTGGAGACTTGTTTGCAATTTTGTGAGCATCTGCAGAACACCTGGCATGAGACAATTGCCTCTTCCCCCAAAGGCAGCCGGGGTGGGCATGGACAGGACAAAATACTCATGTTTTAGTGATCTAGCCCCCACCCTCCGTCCTTCCCTGGATCCTTAAGTGGGATCTTTGTGAAGCTCAAGAAATATGTCATCAGAGACATGCCACTACTTCTTCATTTTAAAAAAAATTGAAAGTTTTTTGAGAGTTTAGATTTTAGAGTTTAGAATTGAGAGTTAGGGGGCCTAGAAACATATCTGAGTTCACACCGGTAACTACAGGCACCATGTTCCTATAACTTGCATTTATGGTACAAATCTCATTTTTGGAAATTGAATTTATCCATCACTTCATAGCAAAGGAATGATGTCAAGGTCCACTAATGTAGTACATAACCTCTTTGTCATCACTGCATCCTGATCTCTTAGTACTCCTCCCCACCCCAATATTATTGCAAAGCCAAGCAAGTATTTATTTCCAGTGTCAACATTTGGAAAACCAGGGACAAAGAAGTTAAATAATTCAAGTGAAACAATTCAGGAACTTAAGGGTGGAGCATGGAGCCAAACCTTCATTTCAAAAGCAAAGAGTAATCTAACTTAATTAAATTCAGCATAAAAGATTATTGAATGGGGTGGAATATATTTTACTGTATTCCTCTGGAGATCGGAATCATGCTTCCTCTGCTTCCATATTTGGTTGAGAGGGCTGTTCTCTTGGGACACTTCCACAAAGTCATTTCACCCACAAATCTGAAAAATATGTTGTACTGTGACTGTCCCCTATTCTCATTCTGCTGTTTCCCCATTTCTCAGTGCTGTACTTACTAGGAGTCACCTCTGGAACATCTAATTAACATATTCTCTACAGGATTCCCAGTTCTTTCTTAATTGTCTGTGTGCAGTCCATGCACATTTTAAAAGAAAGCAGCTTCAGGATGGTGCAATTCTCAGGGAGCTGCTAGTAATCCTTGAAGACTGAAGTCTGGTGCTATTTTTCAGTGTCTTATAATAAGCCCATCATCCCCATCCATTGTATGGATGGTTGTGGATGTTGATTGAGATGGTAGAATATCTGAGAGGCACTAAACTGGAGGACGGGGGCCTGCTTTGCACCCCAAATCTCCACCCCAAATGATGGATCCCTTTGACACATTTCAAAGATTAGAAATGAGAAATTTCTGGAAGGTTTTTTTTTAGGCTTTCTTTGTGCGCCGCACCCCCCTCTTCCTCCCCCCCTCCCCGTTTGAGCAGCAAGCGTGCCGAGTTTGGGTTACTGGAAGGAGTCAGACGCTGCTGTGTGGGCTGTTCCCTCCACCTTTCAACTGGGGGAAGGATGGAAAGTTTTCCTCTCCTTGGGGATTTCGACGCGGAGGAAAACAGCAACTGTTTTTGGTCACGTTTGGAAGACTTGGTCGGGTCGTGTGTGGGAAAATGCGAGGCAATTTGATGGTTGGAGCGTGCAACCGACGCAAGCCACCCAGCGATTTCCCGGCCTTGTCTCTTCCCTCTCCCCCCACCACTTTTTGTGTGTGCCTCAGCCCCCTTGTAGGCGATCCTTTGGACTCCCTCCTCTAAAAACCCCTCAAATCTTACCGATCGCAACCTAACGACCCACCACGGCATCAAGTGGAAAGAACTAGGCGATGAGCCTTCCTGCTCGGGTATCTCCCCCCCCCCCGTGCCCCTCCAAGAATCCAGATGCCCCTGTGGCTGTGTAAAGGGGAACGAGCCAGTAGCCCCCTTCCCCCGCATTCCAAAGAGCGGGAAGGAGAGAGGAAGAGCAGCGGTGCCCCTGCAAAGCGCCACGCTTGTCTTTGACTTTACGCACACTCCTTTCCCCGCGCCTTCCCCCCTCCCTGCCCGCCCAACAGAGGCGTGGGGTGTAGGGAAAGAAGGGAGCGTGGGAGCCTGAGCCGAAGCAGGCCAGGCGGGCTTGGGTGCGGACCCCGCCCCCGGGCGGCAGGGTCGCTCCTCCCCGTTCTAACTTGGAGAAGTTTCCCAGGGTCCGGGGAGCGAGGAGGCGGTGCCGAGCTTTCGCTGCCTTGGTGCCTGGCTCTAGCCTGAGCTTAGCCCCTTCCATGGATCTATAGTGCGGCCAGCAGGAGTTGAAGACCCGACTGGGGGGAATGGGCTCGGCGACCCGGTTCCCAGGCCTTGGGCGGGCATGGCTGCTTGGCGGCTTTCTGGTGGTCGCGTGGTTGGCCCGCCTGGCACTAGGGGCAGGTAAGGAGCCTCGGGGGTGCCGGTTTAGGATCGAGTGCGGGAATCCCCTTCCATCCAGACTTTTAGGATACTTGGGACGAACCCGTTCCGGGTTTTTTTTTTCCTGGGCACGAGAGATCATGGCCTCTCCGTTTCCTCTTTTCAAACTTCTCAAAAGAACTTGGCTGGTTCGTTTCAAACTCCGTTCTGAAAGTTTCCAGCGCTCTTTCCCAGGATCGGGAGATGCGGGTCCCTGAAGTTATTTTCCTTGTTCTCAGCTAATTCTCTGCCCTCTCTCCCTCCTTCCTCCTCCGCCCCCCGTGAGAAGAAGGGGAGGGAAAAAGTTTGCTGGAGTCCGACCACAAAGAAAATAAACGATCATTGTTTAATTCCAGATTGGGGGAAAGAGAGAGAGGGGGCAGCGATTTAGCTGGACCGGTTTGGGGGGGGGGCGTTATTTCATCGGCACTGATTTGAGCTACAAGGGAAACAATCTTACACTTTTTATTTACTTAAAGCAAACTTTCTTTGCTGCCAGCGCCAGCTTCTCAACTTGAAGCAGCTGGAAAAACTGGAGCGTGGACGCAGGATTTGGCTTCAGTCAGTCCGCGCTGTAGCTAGGCTAGCTTTCTTTTCAAATGAAATCTTATTCCTCAACCACGCCGGGTGGGGGGGGGGGGGAGATTTGCAGTTTTCTCTAATCTCCCCCTGGAGTTTAGCGGTCTTGTACGCATGTCAGTGGATAGTTCTGTATATTTGCGTTCAGAAAACGGTTAAAGGGGGAATGGGATTTAGAGAACATACTTGCTGTACAGATAAGTAACTAGAGGCATTAAATGAAGACTGTAGTCTGAATAATACATAGGATTGTGCAATTGATGCACATTAGTAGGCCCGTGTAGATATATGATACCCAGACATTTCTCTGGGAGGGGGAAAAGTGTACTAGCCTGAATGGCAGTGATTACACGATACATTTGACTGGATCAGCTAAAGAATTAGCAAGTGCAATAACACGACATATTGAACTTGATTAGCATTAAGTTTAATTTTTCATTACTTGGCTTTCATTACTTGGCCTATTGCGTAAACCTAGCCCATTTGATTAACATGTGTTTCAATATATTCTGTAAGGTGAAAAAGTGGTGTAACTTAATTACTTCGCTTTATGAGTGAACAATTTAGAAGAGGTGTGTACATAGACAAATGTGCTGATCTTAGCACCCTAGGTACTGTGAGTATTTGCATTTTCTTATGATGGGAGCCATTATGAATGAAAGGAATACTTTGGATTTTAAGGATTCCCTCCCTCCCTCTCTCTCCCTCCCTCTTTTTTTTATATTTGAGATTAAAATGAAATGATCTTGGTGGTGGTGCTTTTGTTATGTGCTGTGTTGTGTTTACAGGATAGTAAAAAGAGGCTTGGTGATGGCTTGAGCAGATGTAGTAGCAGCTGTCATCCCTGGTCTCCCTCCTTCACATTTTGTTGGACTACACAATTTTACTGTTGCTGCAAGGAATTCTGCAAAAATTGTCCAAGGACTCACTTCAGCCAGAGCTACAGGCCCAAAGGCACCAGGTTTCTTTCTGCCTGGCCTAGAAGTTGCTATCTCTTGGCTGTAAAGTAGCATCTTGGAGTCAAAACTAGGGAGTGCTTAGCAGTTGAGCCAACCAGTTCTCAGGCTTCTTGGGAGTCCAATGGCTCAGTCTGTGCCCTGAAATCTATTCCTTCTCTTCCCCACTTTCTCCCCCCCCCCCCACATACATGCTCACTCACCCATTTTTTTTCCCAATTTGTGCTCTGGGAATAAACTGAGATGCAAGCAGGAGATAAGATGATTTAATTGGGTGTCGTGCATCAACTTGCTTTGGCCCATGAATCGTGCAGCAGCGAGATGCCAGGGATGAGATAATTGCTGCAAAAGGTAAATAGAACGTAGGGCTATTATTCAGCATGGGTTTCACTCTCCCATGAAGCTGCCTGACTGGTTTGGGGAAGCCGACCTTGCTTATTACAATGTTCCCAGCCAGCTGGTTCTGCAATGCGTGGGAATGTGTGGCTCGTCCTATGCATGAGGCCAGGAGATTGTGGATGCCCGGGAATATGAATCCCTCCTCCTCTCCCCGCCAGCTTGCTGCTTGGCTGGACATAGACAGGGCTTTGTTCTTGGTTGAGCAATTCCAAAGCAGTGCTGTTGAAATCCTGGCGGTCTCTAGCAGAGGAGGGCTCGGAGCTGCTGCTCAGAGCCACTCTTGAATGTTTTTTTTAATAATGCTGGAGAATTTGCACTAAAGTGATGGGAGATTCTCATCCCGCAGCTTCCAAAGCAGCATATATAGAGAGGCCCTTGAGAACTAGGTGATAGGAAGGCCAAGTTTCTGAGTTTGGATTGGCAGAAATAAAAGTTTTCATTGTTAGGATGGTGGGCTGGGCTGAACCAGATAAAGGTCAGGGAAAGGTTGGAAGTCTGTCTTGTGGGAGGATGTAATCTGGAGGGGGACTGATTTTCTGCCATGTTATACATAGGAAATCTAGAGCTTGGCGTTTATTTATGAATTCTATTTTCTGCCTTCTGTAAACAGTACTCCAGGCGGTTAGCAACAATAGGGAAACGATGAAAACTTTGGTTTAAAACTAAAAAACCAATATTTAAGGAATAAATTATTAGCCCTCCTCGGGAAGCCAGCTTAAATGTTTAAATTTTTTTGGGGGGGGGGGGATGATGTGTATTTGCTTGTTGGCAGAAGAAGATTGGCATTTATTAGGTAGGCTTTTCTCCCTAATAGAATTCGGCTGTTGGGGGCAACCACTGAAAAGGCCCTCTGTCAAGTTCTAGGCAAACACTGTGTCTGATTGATGGGATGGAAAGAATGCTTTTTTAAAAGAGCTTGAACACTAAAACCTCCTCCCGTGTTCTTTCAAATAATGTAGTCCCTAGAACATGTAGGGCTTTGCATGATGAGAAATGTCATAGGAAAGTCAGTTTTGTTCTTTGCTGCGATTATCCAGACTAGCCAAAGTTTCCAAGTTTTTTTTTTTAAAAAGGAAAATGTATTTACATGGATCTGGCACTTATAGTTCTTTGACTTTACCTAGACCATTTAAATCTGGGCATCTAGGCTTAGAGCTAAATCTGGATATACTCTCCAAACCAGGAATTTGAGAGTTCAAGAATCTTGTAAGCTCTTTCTCTGCTGCTGTTCCTTCCCTCTGGAACAGCATCTCCCCCTGAGATTCGGTTTGACCCAACCCTGCCTGCTTTTTGGAAGGCATTGAAGTTCTGCTTTCTCCCCTCCCCCCAGTCACTAGTATAGCCCAGTGCATTATTTTCCCATAGTGCTTATATGTTTCTATGTTGTTCTTTTGGTTTGTGTTTTTTTAAGTATGTTTTTCTTTCAATTGATTATTGTTATTGAAGATTTGAGGTGCTCTGAGTCAAGTACTGAGTAAGTAACAAACAAACAGGCTCATTAATTTTGAAGGTTGCCTTGTACCCAGATGTGCTTTTTAGCACTACCTCTTTTTTATCCAGTCTCTTGCTGACATTCAATCACTGATTGAGAACATGAACAGTTTCCTTGGGTTGAGAAGGAAAAAAATATTGCCATCAACAGATGTAGTTTTGGTTAGAGTTGCCATCAACAGATGTAGAATCCATTTCCTTGCAAAGCAGACATTTTGTCTTTTCCGAGGCTGTTTCTTATTTTCTGCTTTGTTAGACTAATAACAACGTGGTGATCTAGCGCTTTACTTGAAAAAATCCTTATTTAAAAGCCGTTTCATGTGACCATAAGCAGAATTTTTTTTCAACTTTGACATACACCGCATTCCTTCAGATGAAAAAAAAAATCTGTATTCTCTGCAAAAGAGATTTTGTAAGATAAAATGTCCTACTCTTACAGAACAGGTGGAATCTGTTGCTATAAAGTATTTGGTCTAGGACTGGACATTTAAGACCTTTCAGTCAGTTGTGTCATTAAAAGGAGGGAGGATTCATTTACAAAGATGGAAGCCAGGCCTTTCTTGTTTAAGAACCAAGCTGCACAGTAATTTCTTTGATGTCAACCTGTAAAATTGAGTTTTTAAATTCAGTATGCTTCTTGCAATTGCTTCCCCTACACTCATTCATATTCCTACTTCTTTTTATATATCCTGTATGAAATTAGAAAGGACATTTTCCATGTTTCTGTAGGTTTGCTGTAGGAGTCATAGGAGCTTCGCTATTGCATAATTCTCTCTGGGGATTTGAATCTTTCCTTGTTTTTCCAGTCGTGAGGTGGACGTGCCAAATGGGGATTTTAATCTAGTTTTGTTAGAGTAGTTTCATGGATCTTCCCTGATGGCTGGATTCAGTTTGGCCCAGTTATCAACTGATTACATTTAATTGGCTTCCATTATCCTCCGTGGTGGATCAGTGGCTAAGACGCTGAGCGTGTCAATCAGAAAGGTCGGCAGTTCGGCGGTTCGAATCCCTAGCACCGCGTAAGGGAGTGAGCTCCCGTTACTTGTCCCAGCTTCTGCCAACCTAGCAGTTTGAAAGCATGTAAAAATGCAAGTAGAAAAATAGGAACCACCTTTGGCGGGAAGGAAACAGCATTCTGTGCTCCTTTGCTGTTTGGTCATGCCGGCCACATGACCATGGAGACATCTTTGGACAGCGCTGGCTTTTTGGCTTTGAAGCGGAGATCAGCACCGCCCCCTAAGGGAACCTTTATCTTTATTCTTCTTTCAGGATGCTTTGACTTCAGTATACTTCTGGAAGGGGAAATTGTGGTTTTCTTCCATATGCCGGGGTTGGGCTTTTCTGCTGGGTGCAGGGAAGAAGCAGTCCCTCCTCATTTCTGGATCCTATGAACTGAAGCTGTCTGTACTTAGAGCAGAGAGTTGTTGAGATACAGCAGCTGCCTTCCTGCTGCAGCCTCTCCAGAGGCAACAGTGAGCCAACCAGCTGGCCATTCAACTCTCAGCCTCTTTATTCTGCCCACATGGCATGCTGGTTAACAAAGGCATTGCAAAGGCAGCTGGAGAGAATTTGGGATGCCCTTAGACAGCTTTGCTGCACTCAGTCATTTCTGGAATTGACTTTCAATCAGTATCCTCTTTTTCTTTTACCAACTTGGGATTTAAAGTACATGTATGTGTTCAAACAGTCTCTTAGTTGTGTTATATCCAGATCCTACCTTATTGTGATTCTGATGCCAATTTATAGTTTGTAAACATTATGTTTAAAAGCAGCATGATGAAAATGGGGCCACTCTATAGGGACTGTAACATCTGGATAACAACTAGAGGGCAGCAAAGAGTTTGAATTTACTGTATCTCTGCTGCCATCTAGTAGTTTCCCACATTTTTTAAAGTTATAGTCGCCTTAATGAAAATAAGCGCAAATGTTGATCAGCCTTAAAACTGTGGGAAACATTGGCAGCCTGAGCCTTTTTGAGAAGGGATCTATGAAGGAGGGCACTTTGTGTCCTTGACATTTGGACCCAATCTGTTTTGAGATGTTTCACTCAAAATATCCCTTTTTTGGTCAGAATTTTACTTGTCTCTTATAAGTAAGATACTTACTCTCTCTTGCCATGTTGGGTATAATTCCATTCCAGCTATTTATGATAAGACCAGGAATGTCCAGCTCCACTATAGTTATTACTTTAAGAATTTTATGCCCCAAGAATCGTTGTTTTGTTTTGTTTTGCTGCTTTTTCATCCCTATCCCATTTTCTTTTTTTGTGTTAAAAGTACTTTAGATTATAAATGTGGGAGAGAAGTTTCTCTTGCTTTTTAAAATATATATACCCACACATACACGTATATATAAAACTTTAAATGGTGAGGAATTGTGGCGTGCTGTACTCTGCCAATTATTCTATACCACAACTAAGAATAAGTTACACAATATAATTAACATATGCAGATTTGCTCTCTCTACAATAATATTTTGGGACATTTTTTTTTTTTGGCTCAGAATAGTGTGTACTCTGGCACAGAATCTTGATTTTTTTTTGTTTGTAACAAATAATTGCACAGCCCTGTTTAAAAGTGGCAGCCAAAAAGGAGCTGAAATCACTTAACCGCACCCTACATGGTAACTAAGATGTGGGTGGTGTGCACATCCTGTGTCATTTGAGCATTAAAAAGAAAATGGGGAATTTTGGAAGGCTCATTCAGGGTTGGAAAATTGTTTTTGAGAGATGTCCCGCAGTCTAGGTATATTTGAGAAAGAGAAGCTGTGCTAAATAGCATACAGTATGCTTATTGTATTAATGTATTGTTTTCAAATCACGGTGTCTACCTCTGTCTTGAAAACTTTTCCCTGTTGTAGAACCTTATTTCAGCAATGGCATTGTCTCAGCCGTTGAGGGTTCATGGTCAACCATAGCAATGGGAATAAATGATCAATAGAAATTAAATAGCCCCTTCTGTTGAGGACTTCCACTAGAAGTTGGAAAACATATTTATCCAGCCCTTCCTTAAGTTTATTAGCAGCCCTCATTATGTTACTTTATTTGTAAACAATTGAACAGAACTAGTGTGATGCAGTGGCTAAAGTGTTGACCCAAATCTGGGAGACAGGTCCCAGGTCCGCCTTCAGTATGGTGGAAACTCACTGGGTGACTCTGGGTCTCTTAGCCCAGCAAATAGAACAAAAATAACCGCATTGAACAGTGAATTCAGTATTCACTTATACTGCAAAGTTGCCCAGAGTATCAATAGCAATAAGCAAGTTATCTTTTAAAGGAGCTTATCTTACTGCCGATTTTGATCTTCTCATTGAGACATTCCATGAGTTCCTACAGCATTCTTCGAAAAGAAAACAAGACAAGATAATAGGGGTTTGTTGAGCATGATGTGCTTGTGAGCTAGCCTGTTACTCCATCCAGATGATGACTCCTCTTTCTTAAAGGGAACAGCTGTTGCATGACCAGAATTTTGGTGTGTATAGAAATCTTTTGGGGTACTGGCAGCAGATTAGTGCCTCTTGGAAGTGAAACTCAACCTCTTTCTTAGGTAGCAATCTTTACAATCTTCATGCCTTCCTTTTGTGTTGCAAATGAATTTTTTTGTTGCAAAGAGCAACTCGATTATCATCTGGGAAGGGTTAATTCTGAAGTACACAGTGGGAATAGTAAGGTAAACCTGAACAAGGCTAAAGTTGCATAATCTATCATGTATCAAGGGCAGGCCATCTTTCAAAGCTCACTGATGAACTTACTCAGTGTTATGTCTTAAGTGCTGTAGTGACCTAAAAACCTTAATCAGCCTGTCTACCTACTTATTGAAATTACACTGTTGGTTTTAATTTAATATGACCTTGGTAGTGGGGAATCTCATCTTATTTGTTACTTCAATTGCTCCTCCGCTTTGAACAATGTGTTTATGATTATCTTGCTTAAGTCAGAAGGCATAAAGACACATCTCTCTCTAATGCTGTCTGCCACACAATTGGACGGGTGGCTTCGTGCTTAACATCGCACAGATCTCTTGAATATTTATTGCTTGCTTTGTGGTAAATTCTGTAATGTGAGATACATTGTAATGTGTCCACTGAGAGACACAGTGGACGTACCATGGGGAAATTGTAGCTCAGTGTCCTTATCCCCTTGTCTTTTCAAAGCTACATCTTAAGTTTTCTTCAGGCATTATAATGTTCTTAGTGGGTAACCTCTGTACTCTATTATGAGATAGTCCCACCTAAGCAAAGGCTACTTGATGCTTATGCAAAAGGAATTTACACGTTTTATGACAGTGGCACATGCACCAGTTCCCAAATCTGGTGGTTTATGGGTAAGAATTAAATCTTCATTCTAATCTTTTCCTGAATTAATTGCATGAATTGGAGATAGTTACCAGTAGGTTGTATTCCACCAGAAATATACAGTCCAAATGGGAGAACTAAACCCCCATTTTGAATAAGGATTTGGCAGTAAACAAGGATAGCTGCATATAACTTTGAGAAGATAAAAACATTGGTTTTAGCTGTAGCAGTTTTTATTGCACAAATATAGTAAAAACGTCATCAAACATGTACAGTGTAAATAAGGGCTCTGTATTGAATAGCTGTGATTATGGAATAGCTATGCATTTAGTTGGCCACACTAGTGAGCAGATAAGTTATGTAAAGGTTTGAACGTTGACAAGATACCAATATTGATAAAAGGAGTCAGTTTGCTTCCATTAGAATAGTCTTTAAAAAATAGTTCTTACATTCATTTGCTTTTTAAAATTATAAATATATTCTAGAACGTCTTTGTTTCCAATAAAAAACTCAATTTGATCTCCAGTCATTAACAGCTAAGCAGTTTTGTATGACTGTGCCTTTGTTGCTTCATTTTTAATTGAGGCAATGCATGAGACAGGTGCTTTATGAGACAAGATTTTAGATTGAGAACTATAGGCTTGTTCTCCTGTCCTCTGTAGAATGACCATCATAGCAGATTAGAGCATATTAATTAATATAAATCAGTCTTCTGGGCCAACGTTCTCTGCTCTTCCTTTTAGGCATAGCAAGACTTGGATTCAAAGCATTCCTTTTCTCTTGATTCAACCAGGTGTTTTCTGATTACACATTAGAACCGACTGAAATTTTAGACCAGGCCTGTCAAACTTGCGGCCTGCAGGCTGGATGCATCACGCGCTGGCCATGCCCAGTCCCAGTTTAGCAATGGGGGGAAAAAGTCCTGATATATCACGTGATGCCGCAAGTTTGAAAATCTTGTTTTAGACTAAGGGAGCTAGCACAGTCAGTTGTATTCGTGAACTAAACTAAGAGGCCTAGGGCCTGATTACGTGCGGGACCAACATAATAGCTGCAATGAGGATACAGAAGCATTTGTTTCTCATACATACATCTTGAGAAAGTTTAAATGATAACTTTGCTTTATTTGTTTTTACATGACACATCTGATAGAATCTGCCTACAATAATAGTATTATGCTATTAATTAATATGGTGCAAATGATGAAGTGAAACCAAGAGATCAGGCATTAATTACAAATTTGATAATAAGATGAACTGTCCTTCACAAGTCACATTTTGAATGAATATGCCTTGTGCTTTGTTTTTTTTAAAGCATAAACAAAATAAAGCAGCCTAAACTTGCACATAAATCAAGTAAATTTACATAGCATTATTATTATTATTATTATTATTATTATTATTATTATTATTATTATTATTATTATTATTATTATTATTATTATTATTATTATCTCTTTTATTCATTAAACATGAAACTCAGTCAACTGAACATTTAAAAATGCATCACTCATATCATTGACTGGTACTGATGGTTGATATGGGTTGCTGCCAGCATTCTAGGTATCAACCAAGTACCTTCTTAAAATAGAAGATGTTCCGAGTAGCACAGTTTTTTGCAGTTCCGCTGGTGTTATTGCAGGAAGCTGCAATTTCTTGATGCTTTTTGTAAAATTCTTGGACATGGTACCAAGTGCCCCAATGACAATGGATATTACTGTTACATGTTTCCTCCATAGCCGTGTAGTTTCGATGGCCAGGTCGCAGTATTTAGTGATTTTTTTCCAGTTCTTTTTCTTTGACTCTAGCACAGGGGTGTCCAAACTTGGGAACTTTAAGACTTGTGAACTTCAACTCCCAGAATTCCCCAGCCAGATGGCTGGGGAATTCTGGGAGTTGAAGTCCACAAGTCTTAAAGTTCCCAAGTTTGGACATCCCTGCTCTAGCATCTCCTAGTACAGCAATTTCAATAAACTCTACACTTCGGCCCTCTACAACCGTGATATCTGGTGTATTGTGTTCCAAATGAATTATTATTATCATTACTATTATTCCTCATCTTTTTAGCTGTAGGGAAGAGCAAGAGAGTTAATTCAAACTGAAAGTTGCCTGAATGCCTAATGCTGTGTTACACAACCTTGGAAAGTTTAAGATGAGTGGACCTCAACTCTTAGAATTTTGGGAATTGAAGTCCACCCATCTTAAGCTTGCCAAGTTGAGAAACACTGGTTTCATGTGTCCTCTCTCCTAACTTCTGAGGCTTTAGTTAATATCTGTTTCACAGCTGCAAGAACTTCCACCGTCCTCCCCAAATCAACCCGAGATTCTGATTTTCATCAATAAGACCAAATTCTTAACTATCATTTTCTTTATTAATTCCCAATGCAAGGAATGCAAAATAGAATCTTGTTCTTATGTTTCTTTGGAAATTAGAGATAGCCTTTTCAGGATTAGTTCTGCCATAGGAGAGGAAACAGCCCCTTCATTTGGCAGTTGGAGAAGAAAGGTGAATTGAGGCTTGTTTCATTGTTGTATATAGTTTACACAAACAGTGCTGCTTACTCGTGGGGAAAGGGTGGATGTATGGGATGAGGGTGAGAAGCCAGGACTCCTGGCACTTAGCTTAGTCATGCTAAGAACATGACAGGAGGATTAAGTGGTCAAAGCAGTGGGAGTCAGCACTTGACTGTAAAATCTCTGCCTGGATGAGTAACCTCTGCCCTTTCTTATTCCCAATGGTTCTTTCAAGGGCAGGAAACCTAATGCCTGTCCTGTTTGTTTCTGGATAGGCTGAGGCAGAGCTTTCAGGAGCTATCTTTCTAGGTTCGTTAGGGAAGCTAGTGGTGGTGGATCAAAATGAATTCGTGGGTTGCTTGAATGTGAAGGTTTAGCCTTCCCTTTGAACTGAGGGAAATCTGGATTCTCTCACATCCAAAATCTTTTCCTAGGTTTAGCTTAATAGAAAAGAAGGTATGCAGGATGGAGGTTTCCAAAATGCTGCAAATATGAAGTCCAGTGATAGGTATCTTCTTTTGTCACAGCATTCCACGTTGCACTTTCCTCCTGGATTGCATCTCAGACTTGTGCCTTGCTGTAGCACAGCTGTAGACTAACCTGTTGTTTGTTTGGCTTTTGCTGTAGCTATTAGGAGCTAGAGCTCATCACTGGGTTATAGAATTGAGATTCTCTTAGCCAGGCCCCAATGCATGGATGCTGAAAGGGTAACATGTGCTGAAATCTTGGCTGCCAAGATGGTGTGCGATGGTAGAAGCTGCAACTTTTGAGAGCAGCAAGGGATCTGGGATTGCATTCCATTGACTCAGATTTGGCTGTATGCTCTGGAAAGAAGGAAATTGTGGAGAAAAACGAGGGCTTGCACAATGCCAGGAATAATCTCTGCTGAAATTCTTAACTGTCTCTTTTGGTTCTCTGTTCCGAGAATGCATCCATGTTTAAAAGCAGGATGCTAAATTTGAAAGATGTCCTTCAGGAACTTTGAAGGACTTCCTTCCAAAGAACCCCTGCCCTTTTATTAGGACGTATGTACATATGTGTATATAGAGTATGATGTGCATACAGAGAATAGTTCTTGTTACAAAGGCGGAGAGCTAAAATAGGCTGCTTTGTTCTGCATACAAAGATGTGAGTGAGTCTCTGCAGATGCCAGCAAGGTATTTAATGTCAGAACCCTGTGACCTGTAATGTTTGTTGTCTTGTGAAAGCCGTGGGGTTGGTGAAAAGTACAGCACCTTGGCTTCAGTTAAAGTAGGGCTTATTTTACTCCAGACTGAGCACAGAGTTGCCAAGAGACATTTTGCTGCAGCATTTTTGCTGGCTCTGCATGCTGACGGAGTAAGGGGCGGCAGTGAAGGGGGGAGAGGCATTGTCTGGAACTGATCTGTGTGCTGGGCACGCACTCTCTTACAAGTGGGTCTCTGGAAAGTGGCTGAGAATGAGGGAACTGCCTGGGCCCCAACTCCTTCCATCTTCTCTCTGCTTTGAGAGGGAGGGTTTCAGCCGGGGCCCTGTTCTTCAGCTGAATTTCCCTCCTTGACTGGGCCTGGAGAACTAACAGTACCTCTCTTGCATAAGGGCTTCCTTGAGGAATAGATGTCTGTTTTCTTGTGATCTTTTCATAGGGCACTTAAGCAGTCCGCTCATATGGCTGACGGGGGTTGGGGTGCTTGCATTTGCAGTACTTTCCCTTAGGCTGAGCCCCCTACCAGGAAATATGTTGGGCAACTTACTAATTGCCTCCTTATGGCCCACTCAACACTGCTTCCAGCATTTTCAGAGGAGGCTGACTGTGGGATTCAGAGTCCCACATGTTTGGAGCCACTTTTGTTAGCATAGGTTTGTCTGCAGAAATTTCTGAACTCAGTGCTACTTGCAAATAACCGTCCCTGTGCATGCTTCTGTATGGCAGTTCTAGGGCATTGTCTAGAATTGCCCAGTCTCTGCAAAACCTCATGTTTAATGCAGAGTGATGAGAATGTAGTTGTATGTTTGTAGACCTCTGGTTGCTCCTGGAGTAGCCACTGCTGAATAAATGGCTAACTTCTGGTTGGATCTGATAAGAAATCCCCCTTCAGGTTGTTGAGCTGGCAGTGGAATCTGTCATTGTAATAAGGCCTGACATAGTGACCCAGTTCTTCAACTGAAGACATAGCCGCTCCTCTGCTAAGTTTTTTTGTGGCATTGGTCCTTGCCTTGATATTGTCATTACAAGGTTTCCCGGACACTAGAACAATCCAAGATTGAATAGAGGAGCCTACATAGTGTGAAGTAAGATAGTAATATTGTCATTTTTTAAAATAGTGTGAACATAATAGCACATAGCAATAGCACTTAGACTTATATACTGCTTCACAGTGCTTTACAGCCCTCTCTAAGCGGTTTACAGAGTCAGCATATTACCCCCAACAATCTGGGTCCTCATTTTACCCACCTCGGAAGGATGGAAGGCTGAGTCAACCTTAAGCCGATCAGGATCGAACTGCCAAACCGCTGACAGTAGGTAGTCAGTAAAATTAGCCTGCAATACTGCATTCTAACCACTGCTCTTAAACATTTGCTCTGAAGAAAAGAAATGGTATATTGAACACTTACATATCCCCTAATAAGTTGTGGATGGTAGCAGTAGACACACATATATTCCATAATTAAAATATAAACTTTAACCATAATTAAGTTATAAACTTTCCCATGCTTGTTTTTGACAGAATTCTCAGATGAATTCTAATCCCTCTTAGCCAGTGTAGTCAATGTCTCTCCTGGCTAAAATGTTTGAATATTAAAATGCATCTGACTTGGACTTTCATATACATCCCATAATTGTTCTTCTCTCTGTGAGATCTGTGCTTTGCCTTCCCACAAGACAGGAAGAGGAGAGGGGGGTCATGAGAAGAAGCCATTTTTTTTTCTACCAAGAATGTGCCAATTCATCCTTTTCCTCTGGACTTTTCCTGGGCTTCTGCTTATCTTTTGACCTTCAGCAAAGAAAGTGGCCTATAATTGCTAAGAAGTGCAGAGGTTAAGGCTGTGGAACCAATCAGGCCTATTCTATGAAAGAATCTCACTAGTTTTGCTATTCATAATTTTATTATTTGATTTTAACATGTAATATCATACTTTACTGAGGATTCCATGGTAGTTACCGGTAGGTTTTTTCTTCTTCTGCCTCTGCCCCCTCCCCTCACACACGGTGGTTAACAATGCTTGGATCTTTGAAGCCACTTATGGAGGAGTACTATTTTAATTATGCATTAACGGATTTAAGAGTCTTCCCTCTCCCCCCCCCCTCCGACTTTCACATTTTTGCAAATTCTCATGACCCTCTGTCTTTGTTCTGAAATGTCCCGATAGCAATCAATAGCCATTCCTTTGGTGAGTATTTTAGGAAGAAACATTTTCATTTGTGGGATTGTGGACAAGAATTGTTATAGCAAAACTTCATTCATGGTATCATCTTGTTTAACAATATACATAGTGTCAGGGAGGAGATAGAAGGAAACTCCCTTCCTATTTATTTGTGTAGTGTATGTTGTAAGAGAAGAACCCCTGTTGTTTTGAGTTGGGGCCGAGAAAAGTTTGCTTGAACCTCTGCAGAATTACTGCCTGATCTGATTACTACGCTGATCTGCACTGTGGATGGATCCGAGTTCTCACTTGATGGAAGGAAAGTAAATTAGAGGAGAGCTGACTGGCTGATTTTGGAGTATTACTGGAGACTAGAAAAGTAAAAGATGTACCAGATTAGAAAGGAGGTAGTCATAAATAGCAGGTTTTAGAGTTGGTTTTTAAGATCAGATCGTAGATTTCCAGTCATGTGGTTCCAGCTTATATTGGACTATAGCCTTTTGGTTTGTTCTTTTGAGCTAAAATGTAAATTTACAATTCCTGCCATTGTACATAGCTTGTTTTAACCAAGCTCTTTTTTTTCTCCTCCACAGCTGTCCAGTGTCTAGATGGAAATAAACCCTGTGAGAATGGTGGGACCTGTGTTGTTTACTCCAATGGAATTGCTGCTTGCCTGTAAGTAAACTCTATGCATGGCTTTAATAACAGCCGAACTAGCTTAAGTTATTTTTTCTTCTTCTAGTTTACATTTACTTGTTTGTTGCATTTATGTCCTGCTTTCTGTGAAAACCAAAAGCAGCTTTCACAGAATCTTCTCTCATTTTATTTCTCATTATAATCCTGTAAAGTAACTTAGGTTGAGTGATTGACACAACTCTATGATCAAGTGGGAACTTTAACCAGGATCTCCCTTTTCCAAGGGATCTTGGAAAGATCTAAGATCTTGATCTTGATTTCTGGCTCTCGCTAGATATTTTGTTGTGAAAAGCAAGTATGTAGTTTACTTTGGAAGCCCTACAATCGTCAAGTGGAAGTATGGTAAGATTGTTGTGGAATGTCATATAGAAAATAAAAGGTTTGGAAATTCTTACAATCTTCATAGTGAAGGTGGATTCGCCTGAAAGTGGATTTATTTGGAAGGGATTCACAGTGGCCTTGCCCCATTACAGGTTCTTGCTTGGTCCAGAGGAATTGTGAGGTAGTCATCCTGAGTAATATCCATTAAGTTCAGATTTATACTTGAAGTGTTTTTCAGTTGGAACACTGCTACAAGGCATCCTGTTAATTTGATCCCCCGCGTCAAAAGAGAATAAGTATAACAGAGCAGATGAAGTTAGTTTAAGGAAACTTGAGTTCAGGTTACTGCTGTACCATGAAGCATTTAGGGTGGAGCTCCACTAGACCGGTTTGTTATTTATCTGCCCATGCCACCCAATATCTTTGTTTTGAGGATAAAAAGACTAATTCTCTCTTAAGCTACGCTTGAATTACTGGAAGGGAAGATGGGATAAGCATCTGATAAACAAGCTATCAAGTGGGTGTGACTCTTCATGACCACACAGGATACACTTTCTCCATGATGATCTGGTCTCCAAACCGGGTGCTTCATGTCAATGGTACATTGCACTGATTGCTGCTGTAATCGGGTCCATCCATCTTTTTGTTGTCCTTTTTTCTTTTCTTCCTCCTTTCCTGACGTTATAAACTTATCAAGAGAGGCTATTCTTGACTGCTGGTTCCTTTATCGTTGATCTTAAAAGACATAAGCTATTCAGTGTTTTAGTATCTTCACTTTCTGTTCTAAGACTGGTTGCTGTATATATTGTCCCATATCCTTTATATTTAGTCTATTTTTTTTCACTGTGCCCCTAGATTTACTAGAGTTTGCAGATCATTTGTATTTTCAGCTGAGTAATGTCACCAGCTTAGCCCAGTTCTTCTTCCAGTTTAAAGGACACCCTCGTCTTGCAATCCAGCCTCCCGCAAGATGTATTCAGCATTTAGTTTGAATAAATAATCAGACTTTAATACACCATTGCTTCACTTCTTGGACTTTTTGGAGCATTGTCTGTCCAGACTGTGGCTTCCTGTCCTGTGTATAGTTTTTGAATGAGGAAAATGAGATGGTCTGGAATTCTTGTTTTCTTAAGGACATTCCACAGCTTGATATGATCAACACAGTAGAAGACCTTTCTACAATTGATGAAACAGATATTGACTTCTTTTTGGTATTCTTCAGCTTTCTCAATTGTCCTGCATACATCAACAGTAATAGATCTTGTTCCTTTGCCTTTTCTAAAATAAACTTGACATTAGGTAGCTTTATTTCTATTGTAGCGTCTAACCTGCAATGCAAAATCCTAAACCTTATTTTGCTAGTATGTGAAATTAAGGATATTGTATATTCTGTTTCTTTAGTATTGATATATTAGGCTGACCTTTTCTAATCTGTTGATCACTGATGTTCTCCTGATTTGCTGGCCTAGTTTATTACAATTTCTTTTTCTATTGCTTGCTATATTTCTGCAGATATTTAATCAATTCCTGTAGCCCTCTATTTGGTAATTTAGTGCTGTTTTAACTTCATCTTCTAGTACAGAGGTTCTTGTACACATGGAATATCACAAAGTAACTTGGCTGTTGACTTCTTTAATGATTTTAGTGTGCTTTTTCCATCGTTGTTTGCTCTTTCTCCATAGTCAGGGGAGAAGTATCCAGGATGGATTAACCTTGTCCTCTCTTGATTGGACTGAGTCAGATAAGCTCTTTTAGCCATGCCTTGGTCACCAGGCTCCACCCAGTTATCGACTCAGTCCATCAACGGACGGCTGTGTTCATCCTGAGATCCTGAAGAAACTTAAAGGAAAAATTTTACATTGCTGCAAAAGCGATCGAAATTGCCTTCATGCTGCCTGATCAATCACTAGAGGCTTAGGAAACCCACAGCAGGGGTAGAAAGCCTGCGCAGCAACCGCTAAGGCGGCGTGCAGCCCAGGTCACAGAACAAGACCCAGGACACTAAGTGAGGACTCTCACTAAAGACAGGCAAGCGAGCTCCGCAGAGGCCTCTGCAGCAAGGGCGACGCCCCAGGAGGCTCTAAGGGCACCGGAGTGCTCTACCGCTCCCCTTAGGGGTTGAGCGATGAACCGCGGCATTTTAAAATGCCCCGGAGCGCCCATGCTGGCAGCAATTGCCAGAGAACAAGGTGAGTGCTGGAGAGGCTCAGAAAGAGCTGTGGGAGGCAGGGGGAGGTGAGAGAGAGCCCCCAGCAGCAGCGGAAGCCGCGTGGCAGCCTGCAAAGGCACAAGCCGCTTCCACGTGCTCCAGCAAAGAGGAGCTTTTTGAATTTGGAGCCGGGAGCCATTTTGAAACCACGTGGTCCAAGATGGTGGCCCCCAGCAGCTCAGAGGAGGCCAGCAGAAGCCAAGCACTCAGCCCTGCAGCCAGCAACCACCGGAGGCACTGAGGAGCCCTTCAACCATCTCGGAGGCATCAGCCAAGGGCGGAGGAGGCAAGGCAAAGCCAAAAAGGAAGCATATCTCCACCAAGGGATATAAAGAGGCAGGCTGTGGATCCAACCCCCCCCCCCAAGCCTAGCTCCAAGTATCAAAGGCAGAGGCACAAGCCTTGGAGCGCATCGGCCACAAGGCCAGCAGCAGGAAGACCCCTCCCCCTGGCCTGGAACCTGAGGAAAGATTACCAGGTTTCTCTTCACCTGGCAGGGCTGCAGAAGGGGACCCCTTCCTCCAGATGAGGATTCCCTTCGACACCTCGGGCTTTGTCATCCTGTGTTCCGGCAACCTTGCTGTCACGATTTATGCAAGCCCTATTCAATCCTTTTCTGAGTGCCTGACTAGCCGGAGAAGCTCAGACAGGGCAACGAGGCTCAGATCGCTGCTGAGGCTTTCCCTTTAAAGAAGGTCTTCCCTTTAAGGAAAAACTTTCCCTTTAAGGAAGAGAAAGGAAAGCAGCTGGAGGAGGGGGCGGTAAGGCTCTCAGCGAGCTGCTGTTAAAAGCAGGAGGCCACAGTTGAGAGTGCGGCAGCTCTTAGTAGCACAAGCCGCTTTTTCAAGGCCCTGACCGGCAGGGCTGTTGTATTTGCCATGCAGCTCCATGTGAAAAGAAGGGGGAGGAGAGTCCCCACGTGGCCCAAGATGGCGGCCTCCTGCAGCTCAGAGGACACAGGCAGGAATCAAGTCCTCGCTTCTAAAGCCGGCAGCCCCACTGGAGGGGCAGAAGAGCCTACAATCAGGTTAGAGATTACCCCTGAAGGTCCATCCAAGGGTGGGGGCAGCAAGGCAAAGAGCAAAATGAAGCACGCCTCCTCCAGGGCGGCTAAAGAGGCAAGCTCCGGCTCCAAGTCTCCCAAACCTGCCTCTAAATATGAAAGGCAGAGGCATAAAGCCCTAGGGCGCATCTGCCATAAGGCCAACAGCAAGAAGGCTCCCCCCAGTCTGGAGCCTGATGTGATCACAGAGGAGGATCCCTCCCAGCAAGTGAGGATTCCCATTGATACCTCAGGCGTTTGGGGCTCTATCCAGGGATGGCAGTCACCCTCACTACGGGGCATTCTCTTCAAGCCTCCCTTCTACCTCTGCAGGCACGGGGGTGGGGCAACCACCCGAGGCAGAACAGTATAAAGATGAGGTTATTTTGAGCTCCTCTAGAGTAAAAGGGACATTGAAGTTGAATCCCAAACTCTGTTTCAGTCTAACTGAAATCAGCTGCCGGGATTTTCTCCACCCTCTCTTGGAGCAAAGAGGAACATCCAGTTTCAGTGAGAAAGGCTGATTATCTCTTCTGAGATGAAGGACTCTGTTGTGATTAAGAAAATATATTGGAAAGGGACCAAGAGTTGCATGAGAAATGCAGCATCTACTACCTAGCTGATTCAATCTGCTCTGAAAAGCCTGTTTTTGTTCTCTAATACACTGAGAAAGCAGATCCTGCAACGTTAGAAAAGCATGTTTCCTCTCTCTCCTTGTTTGAAAGCAAGATCGACCTTGTTTCCATCTAATTGAGCTCCAGGGGAAGGGATCCAGGAATCACATGATAAAGCAATCCCACCCTTTCCCAACCTATGTAATCTGATCTGCTGTTGTTAAGGCCAAACACATGTGACCTAACAAAGAAAGAGAAACCTGATGCAGATTCCAAGCCTTACTCTTTAAGTGGTTGTAAAAGCCTCCTGGAAAGATCTCCATGGAAATGAAACTTGAATGAGAAAGACGTCAGCTAGCCCAAATCCGGCCATCCAAATCCTTTGAACTTCAATGATAAGTTGTCCTGACACCAAGGGGCAATAAAGACGCCCCGACCATGCCAATATCAGCTTACCTTGTGTGTGCAAAGCCTTCGGGCAGCCAAAGGGCCAAAAGGCAGATGTAGTTCAGCTGAAGAGATTGTTATGCTCTTGTGGATTGGTTACTATTGTTTATGAATTATTTGGGAAGGGCTCAACCCCTACAGAAGGTACTAAACTAGCCAGGTTCCAAGTTCGGGTAAAGACCTTTAGGAATTCCAAAATTGGAGAGTCAGCTTGACTCCAAAATTGGAGAGTCAGCTTGACAAATTTAATCAGCAGAATAGCCTTGGCAACTAGAGCCGAGGTGGCACAGGGGTTAGAGTGCAGTACTGCAGGCTACTTCAGCTGACTGCTAGCTGCAATTTGGCAGTTCAAATCTCACAGGCTCAAGATTGATTCAGCCTTCCGTCCTTTAACAGCAAGGAAGGAGCCATTAGCAATCACTCCAAACAGTAGGCACAAGCAGCGCCCACTAATGGCTCCTCTACACACTGCAATCCAGTATTTCAGGCCAACACTTGCAACGCCTAGTGGCCGAAAAGTGATGTGCACCTGCATCTACAAAGCATTGCATTGTACCCTAATGGCCAATTCATGAACTGCGCCTGCATCTCCAAAGCACTGCAACACACCCTAGTGGCTGACCAGTGAACTGCATCCGTGTCTACTGAGTTTTGCAACGCACTCTAGTGGCTAACATGTGAACTGTGCCTGCATTTACAAAATCTGGCAACACACTCTAGTAGCTGACACGTGAACTGCGCCTGCATCTCCAAAGCCCTGCAACGCACTCTAGTGGCTGACCAGTGAACTGCAACTGTGTCTACAAAGTCTTGCAACGCAGCCTGGTGGCCGACAAGTGAATTGAACTCAAAGAATTCATAATACATTCAAGAAATTTTCTGAGCTAATCCTAGTCATAGAATCATAGCACCCTTCTAGCTATGGCAAAAGGGTCAGACAGGCCGGTCCCCATTCCTGAACCCACCACAAACTCAGAATTGGATATTCAATATGAGAAAACGCAGAAGCACCTCAGATAGCTTATGACCGTAGACAGCATTCATTGAGGGCAGAACATATAGCAGGGGTGGACAACTTCAGAGCCAACTGGCTCAGATGGATCGAGGTGGACAATTCGGAGTGGAAGCTGCAGCCAGCAATCTTCGAGGAGCTGGCAGAGCGCTTTGGACACCTAGAGGTTGACCTATTTTCCTGTACACCGCTTGGAGAGTCCAAGCAATGGGTTAATTCAGTCTGCTTGCCCTTAGGACTGAGGAACTATTTTTCCTTAAGCCACACCTCCTCCTGGTGTGCTCAATCCCCCAGAATTCTTCCTCAGTCAGCCCGTTTGGACGTAATTAGTTAGAGCTCTGAGCTAAATTAATCCTTTTTTTGGCTTGGACTCTCTATTGCGTTTAAATTCTATTTCCTAACATTTCCCCAACCTTGTGAGACGTTTCTCTCTTCAATTCTGCGACTCTCTCCAGTTTGAAATTGCATTTGAAGGCCAGGAGGTAAGCTGGAAGGTGGTGGGGGGTGCCCCTCAGCCGAGCCTCATGGGACGGCTTCGGAGGCCTGCCGCTTGTCGTTAAAACGGCGCGGCTGCAGCGGCGAGGTCCCTACGTTCCCAGGCCCCCCGTTTGTTGTTTTAGACGAAGTATTTTTCGTTCCCGGCCTGCTAGAAGACCTCGACCGCAGGGAGGAGTGGGCGATCGTCGCCATTCGAGGCGCGTTCGCTCCTCGCTCTCCCTTAGCCCCACGCTGTTGCGGCGGTCATTTTAGGCGCGAAAATAGCGCGCCCAGCCATGGCCGCCATTTTGCATCAGCCTCGTTATCAGGAGGCCGCTGGAGGTGGCAGGGCCTAGCAAGGGTTTCTCGGGCTAGGATCGCCACCTTCGTTTTTTGTCTATTTTTGCGAGCGGCGCTGGTTCCTGTGCCATTCCAACGGTCATCATACCGGCTCAGGGAGGAGGCCTTAAGTAAGCGCAGGCCAAGTTTTGATAGTCATTCTCCTCCCTGCTTCTCCTGCAGAGCCTTGCACTTCGGTGCAGGCTCCAATCCTACCCCTGGGCCTCCGACTGGTATTAAGCATGGGATGATGTCTTACGTATTGATTTAATTACTGTGCATATGGCAATTTTAACGAATCCTTTCGTTTTGTTTCCCATTGCAGCAATCCAGTCTATCTCTATCCTTCTGCCTTATCATAGCCTTGCTCCATCTTGTGTGGTCATTGACTATGGATCTGCCCAGTCCCCCCGATTCCCAAGATACTAGGCCGAGCCTCTCGCGGGCCCCTAGCAAGGGTTCCTCCTCATCGGGGAGTGGGGGAGCGGGCAAGAGTGGTGGGGGTAGCTCTGGGAAACAGCGTTCCAGGCTCCCTTCTGTGGCTGAGGCCAAGGATGCTGAAAGGCGCCAGCGGGCCCTTGACAAGCAATTGAGAAGGCCAGACGCCAGGCAGACAGGGAACAGTCCCTCTCAGGAATCCCTCCCTCCCGGGAAGAGCTCCAGATGGTCCTCGCCGAGGAGGTGGAGTCCCAGGACCTATCCCCAAATAGGTCATTTGCAGAGCCGGCCTCCCCGGCGCCCTCTTGGGCCTGTGAGCAGGCCCCTCCCCCTGGGGATGCTAGCATAGTCGATATGCAGGGTGAGGCTTCACCCCCCCTAGAGGAGGGGTTGGATCCTGATTCTGACTCTGAGGAGTTATCGCCCCGCATGCAGGAACTGATGGCCCGTGCCATTGCCAAGGGCATCACGGAGGCCATGAAATTTAAGAGTCCCCTGCAGTGGCCCCTAAGGGCCCCAAGACCGATCAGGCAGCTCCCCCTCCAAGCAAGCGTGCTCGCCATCCTTCCCTGGAATCCTCGGTGGTCAGCGAGGCCTCTGCCATTGAGGACCCTGACCCGGAGGTGCTAGGTCTCTCGGACGACGAGGACCTTCCCCCTGAAGCGCCCGCCTTTGCGGGTCTGTTCAAGCCCAGCCTTTTCAAATCTGTCCTGCACAAGGTCAAGGCTGCCACCAGGGTGGGGATCAAGCCCAAACCGACCGCGCCGGCGGCGGATGCCACTCCGGCTAATCCCAATGCGATCATGTTTGATGCCCCAGCGCCCCAGCTAGAGCTGGTTCCGGTCCCGGGGCTGTTTCTCGACCTAATCCAGCGCCAGTGGGATCAGCCAGCCACGCAGTCCTCTCCCAGTGGGGTAGATAGGAAGCTTATACTATGGAGCCAGTGCTGGAGGACCTTCTGGCCCTGCCCACGGTCGACCCGCCCATCGCTGCGCTCACCTCCAACTCCTCCCTACCGGCCGACCTCCTGGAAGGCCTTAAGGCGGAGGACAAGAAGGCGGAAAAGGCGTGCCACAAAACCCACCTGGCGGCTGCCTGGGCCATCAGGGCCTCTTCATCCGCCTCCTTTTTTAATAGGGCCTCTGTGATTTGGCTGCGCGAGCTCCTAACCAAGCTCCCGGCGGGAGAAGTCCGTCTCCACCAGGACGTGTCAAAAATAATCGCGGCCTCCCAGTATGCCGCTGATGCATCCCTTAATGCCACTAAATTTGCCTCCAGGGCGCTCGGCTCTAATATAACTTCTCGTCGGCTGATCTGGCTCCGGCATTGGCAAGCGGACCAGAAAAGCAAGTGGAAACTGGCTTCCGCCCCCTTTAAGGGGTCCAAATTATTTGGCGAGTCCCTGGATCCTCTCCTCATCGAGTCCAAGGACAAGAGGAAGATCCTACCTTCTCTAAACAAAAAGCAGGAACGTAAGGCCGCTCCCTATTCTAGGAGGCAGTCCTTTCGTGCCTCCGAGCCTTTTACCTCTGCCTCTTCCTTCTCTCCCTCCAATAGGTCGTTCGGCCAGCAGGGCGACAGATCCCAGGACAGGGCGTCCTTTCGGACAGAGGCAGGCAGCAGTTCGGCTTCCGCAAGTATAATCGCGGTGGGGCCTCCAGTAGGCCGTTCCGTAAGTCTAAGTGACTGTCCGGGCTTGGCGCCCATCGGGGGTCTCCTCCAGTTGTTTGCCTCCCATTGGGCCCAGAACACCGAGGATGCTTGGGTTCTGCAGACAGTCAGGGAAGGTCTATATCTGGAGTTCCTGTCCCTCCCCCCCCGGACCTTCATCCGGTGCCCTGTCCCATCCTGCCCCCAAAAAGAGGGAGCGTATGGACCAGGAAGTCAATCATCTCCTAGACATCGGGGCCGTGGAACCAGTTCCCCAGGGCAAAGAGGGGAGGGGGTTTTACTCCATCCTCTTCCTGGTGCCAAAGAACTCGGGGGGGTGGAGAGCCATCTTGGACCTCGGAATCCTCAACAGGCATATCGCCTACCGGAGGTTCGAGATGCTCTCTCTGCAGACCATTCTGGCGGGGATTCGACAGGGAGATCTACTCACATCTATAGATCTCAAAGAGGCATGCCTCCACATCCCCATCCGTCCTCAGCACAGGAAGTTCCTGCGCTTCTATTATGCGGGTCGCCACTTCCAGTACAAAGCTGTTCCATTCGGCCTCTCGTCCGCTCCTCGGACGTTTACCAAAGTGCTGGCGATAGTGGGGCCCAGCTAAGACGCAGGCCCATAAGGCTCCAGTGCTACCTGGACGACATTCTTATCCAATCGTCGTCCAGGCAGCAGGCCCTACGGGATCTCCAAACCACTATGAGATCCCTCAGAAATCACGGCTTCACTCTAAACATAGAGAAGAGCCATCTCACTCCAACAAACGGACTTGTACACCTGGGGGCGGTGATAGATACCAACTCGTGCAGGGTTTGCCTCTCCCGAGACAGGTTGGCCGGTCTAAGGTCCATGACCACAAGGTGTTGAGCTTGAGACAGGCTCCAGTGGTCCTTCTATTGCAGCTGCTGGAAAAGATGATCTCCTGCTTTTCCATAGTGCCGTGGGCCCGCCTGCATTCCAGGGCTCTTCAGTGGCTGCTGCTGCCGCACCAGAGGGCATCCAGGAGCAACTCTACCAGGCCGATTCGAGTTACGCCGGACGTAAAGAGGTCCCTCCGCTGGTGGGTGTCTCCGGCCATCCTCGAGGGCCACCTATTCAAGGAGCCCGAGAGGTTGATCATCACCACAGACGCCAGCCTCTCCGGCTGGGGAGCCCACATGGGGTCCCTGATTGTTCAGGGCAAGTGGTCCCAAGCGGAAACCAGCTACAGCATCAACCTGCTGGAACTGAGAGCTGCTCGTCTGGCCCTGCGCCATTTCAGCCGGTCCATCCATCGTCAACATGTGCTTCTGATGACGGACAATGTGGCCACCAAGGCCCACATCAACCGCCAGGGCGGCACCAGATCCAGAGCACTGATGAGAGAGGCGGAGTCCCTGGGACGCTGGGCGGAGCGCCATCTGGAGTACATTCGCTCCGACCATATCTCCGGAGTGGACAACACACAGGTCGACTGGCTGAGCAGGACGACCATAGATCCTGCGGAGTGGAAACTGGACCCTCGCCTGTTCCACCAGATGTCCGACAGATTCGGGACTCCGGCCGTAGACCTGTTTGCGTCCAGGGACAACGAGCAACTCGACCGCTTCTACTCCCGGTTCTTCACCCCGGGGGCGGAGGGGACAGACGCACTGCGTTGCAAGTGGCCCCGCGAGCTACTGTATGCCTTCCCTCCCCTGCCTCTCCTTCCTCAATTCATCTCCAAGGTCATCGCAGAGGGAGCAGAGGTCCTTCTCGTGGCCCCGCATTGGCCCCGCAGGTCGTGGTTCGCCGACCTTGTCCACCTGTCGGTGTCTCCTCCGTGGCGCATTCCTCCGGACCAGATCTCCCTCAGCCAGGGGGCCGTGATTCACCCAGAGCCCCAGTGGCTCCAGTTGGCCGTCTGGCACTTGAGGGGGACCGACTGAAAGGCCAAGGCCTGTCGGAGGAGGTAGTGAGCACCATTCAGGCGGTGAGACGCCCTTCAACCACTAGGATTTACGATGCGTCCTGGGCCGCCTTCGCCAAGTGGTGTGAGGAGCTGCTCATCGAGCCGACGACCGCGCCTGTTCCCAGAGTGCTTGACTTCCTTCAAGCGGGACTCAACAAGGGCCTGGCCCCGAACACCCTTCGACGCCAAGTGGCGGCTTTGTCTACTATCTGGTCGGGCGACCACCTTTTTTGCCTCTCAGCAAAATTCCGAAGGTGCGTCTTTTCCTCAAGGGCGCCTCTAACCTTCGCCCTCCCACCGTTCATCGCTACCCTACTTGGCAGCTGTCCATGGTCCTGCGGGCCCTATCTGGCCCTCCATTCGAGCCTCTACGCACTACTTCTCTTCGATTCCTGACGCTGAAGACGGCCTTCTTGATTGCCATCACGTCAGCTCGCCGGATTTCGGAGCTGGCAGTTCTTTCTGTTCGCCGGGATCTGTGCGTCATCCACCCTGACAGGGTCATTTTGAGGCTGGACCCGACCTTACCCCAAAGTCAACTCATGGTTCCATAGAGCGCAAGACATTGTGTTGCAAAATTTTTGTCCTCATCCGTCGCATCCCAGAGAGCGATCCTGGCACAATCTTGATGTCAGGAGAGCCCTGAAAGTCTACATCGCTCGTACTGCGGAATTCAGGAAGTCAGAGGCTCTTTTCCTCTCCTTCCAGCCCGGTTCCCTAGGGAAGAAGGTCACTTCCTCCACAATTGACAGGTGGCTTCGCGCTTGCATTGCGACTGCCTATGAAAGTCAATCCAAGGCCGTTCCGCGCGGCATCACTGCACACTCCACACGAAGTGCTGCTACCTCAGCGGCCTGGGCCACCCAGGCCTCGATCCTGGACATCTGCAGGGCCGCTACGTGGTCCTCTCCTTCTCCATTTGTGCGACACTATAAATTGGACATTTTTGCCTCGGCTGAGGCGTCCTTCGGCAGGCGTGTGCTCCAGGCGGTTGTGTCAGAGACCGAATCCCGGGAGCCTTCTTCTGCCCGCCCAGATGGACAATAACTTTGGTATGTCCCATTGCTTGGACTCTCCAAGCGGTGTACAGGAAAATGACCATTGGCTTCCTGAAGGGTCCTTTTCTGTACACCGCGGGAGAGTCCAACCCACCCTGGCTCTCAAGGCCGGGATTCGGGTTCCTCGTGTCAACAGTACATCATCTTGGACGCTTCGCTCCGTCCGCACGAACTGACTCCTTCTAAGAATTCTGGGGGATTGAGCACACCAGGAGGAGGTGTGGCTTAAGGAAAAATAGTTCCTCAGTCCTAAGGGCAAGCAGACTGAATTAACCCATTGCTTGGACTCTCCCGCGGTGTACAGAAAAGGACCCTTCAGGAAGCCAATGGTCATTCGCCACCCCTCTCAGCACCCAGCTCCCGAGGTTTTACTCCAGATACCGGACAGGGGGGCAGAGGGGGTAGACGCTCCTCCTTGGCCCCGGGGGCTCCTCTATGCCTATCCACCCTTAACCTTGATCCCCAGGGTCATATAAAAAAAATCTTGCGGGAGGGGGCGGAGGTGGTACTGATTGCCCCACACTGGCCCCGAAGGCCTTGGTTTGCTGATCTCAGTGGACAGGCCCTGGAGGATCCCCCAGGAGAGGATCTCCCTCAGTCAGGGGTCGCTGGAACACCCGGACCCTCAGTGGCTCCAGTTGACTGCTTAGCGCTTGAGCAGAGCATCCTGAGGGAAGATCACTTCTCCCCTAGGGTTATACAGACTATTCAGGCAGTTTGCAGACCCTCCACGGAGTGCATTTACGGCACTACAGGGTGGGCTTTTTCAACATGGTGCATCTCTAGGGACCACAATCCGGTCTGGGCCACAGTTGCACAAGTTCTGGACTTCCTTCAGGCGGGTTTGGACAGGAGGTTGGCTCTCAACACGATTAGGAGACAAGTCTCAGCCATTTCACCAGTACTCCTGTGCGGTAGATCTCAGACACTGACTCACCATCCGATGGTCAGGCGGTTCCTCAAGGGGGGCTCAAATCTTAAACCGCCCATGGTGCACAGGTACCCTTCCTGGGACTTACACAAGGTGTTGGACGCTCTGACAGGCCCTTCGTTCGAACCATTACGTACTATCTCTGAAGTTCCTGACACTTAAGGTGGCCTTTTTGGTGGCCATCACCTCTGCCAGGAGGATATCTGAACTGCAGGCTCTGTCTACCAGGGAAGATCTCTGCGTGTTCCACCAGGATAGGGTAATGCTAAGGTTGGACCCTTCCTTCATACCCAAGGTGTGTTCTTGCTTCCATCACTCGCAAGAGCTGATATTGCCCAATTTCTGCCCGGACCCTTCTCACCCATTAGAGAGGAAGTTGCACACCTTGGACGTGAGGAGGGCTTTGAGGATTTACATCAGAAGAACCAGGCTGAACAGGAAGTTGGAAGCCCTATTTGTTTCCTTCCAGCCAGGGTTCCTGGGGAGCAAGGTGACTTCTGCCACGATGGGCAGGTGGTTAGGAACCTGTATTGCTTCTGCCTATCAGGCACGGGGTCTGCAAACGCCAAGCTCTATCACAGCACATTCTACATGAAGCGCAGCCACTTCAGCGGTCTGGGCCATGCAGGCCTCACTATCTGAGATCTATAGGGCAGCCATGGGGTCTCCCTCCTCACCATTCATGAAGAATTACAAATTGGACTCCTTTGCTTCTGTGGAAGCCTCATTCGGACGTAAGGTGTTGCAGGCTGTTCACAGGGCGGGGGACACGCCTCACCAGGCATAATTTTGGGCATATACTCAAATGTGTAACCCTCCCTAGAGACGTGTAGGCTTTGGTACGTCCCATCCTGGATACTCCCCCCCCCACTATGGAGAAAGGGTGTTGGTACTTACCTGATATGCCTCTTCTCATAGTGGGGCAGGAGTATCCAGCCCCTCCTTGATATGGGTATGTTCCGAAATTGTTATGTTTGTTGAACTGTTCTGTTGAAGTAATAAATAAAGGTTTGAAACTAAAATAAAGTCTGGAGTGGATGTCACAGCGAATTGGATAGAGTTCTTCACCAATAACTGGGTGGAGCCTGGTGACCAAGGCGTGGCTAAAAGAGCTTATCTGACTCAGTCCAATCAAGAGAGGACAAGGTCAACCCATCCTGGATACTCCTCCCCCACTATGAGAAGAGGCGTATCAGGTACCAACGCCCTTTTTGAATCTTTTTATTATAAGCTACTATTTGTATTTGGTACCTTTTTTTCAGTTCAAAGAACTTTCTTTGAACATCTTTTTCCATCTTAAGTTTCTTCCTGAGATCGTTGTCTTTTTTGATTTTGGCTTCTCTTATTGGCAATTTGCACCATTTGTTCTGACATCCAGTTTGCTTTCTTCTGTTTCTTCATCATCAAGATTTTTCTGATTTCCTGCTCCAATTCTTTTAACTCTTCTAATTGTCAATCAGGTTCAAAACTTCAAAGTGATTCCCGATGTTCCCTTGAAAATGGTGAGTCCATCATTTTGCATCTTCTGCTTAAGTTTGACTTGGAACTTGCATTTAACCAATTTGCAGTCTATTCTGCAGTCTCTGGTCATGTCTGTTTTGTACCTGAACTCTTCTGTCTCCTTGTACCAATTTGATTTCGTCTTACTCTATCTGGTGATGTCCATGTAAAGAGGCAATGTTCTGGCTGTTTGAAGACTGTTAGCAACAAAGAAATAATTGGATTGGCAGAAACTGATAACGTAGCCTATATAATCAACTATGGTTTTTTTTTTAAACTTTGGCAGTCTCCAATCATAAGCAGCACAACTGGCATGTCCTGTTGTTTTCATTTTAAAACTTGACCATAAAACTTGACAGCTTCCTCTTCTGCATCAATGATTGATACTCAAGCACTGTGTTTGTCATATCGTTCTTTCCTGTGAAATCAGCACTGCCCTCTTTGTTTATCATATACTGCAGAGTGAACAGTACGATCTCCTGAATGAAAGTAGTCAATTCCAGTCCATTAGAATTTATTGGTGCCTAAGATACCATTCTAGCTCAGTTTATTTATTATTTCACCGTATTGAGTTTCCCCATGCTCATACTTCTTATGTTTGGTATTCTTACTATATTTCTGTCTTTGTGGCTTTGGATTTTCTTTTCCTTCATGGCAACATCAGCCACTAGACCCCCAAAGGCTTTGATCTTACTACATCATAAATACCATTAGTACTCCGAAAGATACTCAACAATTCCTCAGTAGCATATTGAGTGTTAGCTGAACTGAAGGACCCATCATCCAGCATTATATTGTCAATCACCCCACATTGCCTATCCATGTAGTTTTCTTAGTAAAACACAGTAGTTGTTTCCCATTGCCTTCTCCCACAAAATATTAAACTATTAAATATTGTTAGTAAAATTATCACCTGCTTCTTCCTTCTTTAAAAAAAATATCTATCTACAAATTTTATAAGAACTAATACAAACTGAAATAGGACAGAGAAAATCAAAAGAAAGAAATTGCAGAAAAAGCTAAGAGTGCAATGAGAAAAAAGGAGGGGAAATGGGAAAAAAAGGAGAAAGATATAAAGAAGGATATAAAGAAGTGACTTCTAATATTTTTTCACGACAATCACCATATTTTTTGGAGTATAAGATGCACCTTTTCCTCCCTAAAAGAGGGTGAAAATGTGGATGCGCTTTATACACCGAATGTAGCCCTGACCAGCCCCCACCCTTTGGTCTCTGTCTCCCAGCAATTTACTTCCTTGCAGCAAAGGGAGAAAATGGGGCTTGCCGAGGTGGCAATAGGCTATGGCAATCCCTGCTTCAACTGAAATTGAAAGTGAAACTTGCTTTTTGCTGAGAGGCAGAGGCAGATTTTTTTTTCTAATAGCTAAATTGGAACAGGTTGTTTGCTGTAAGGAGGTAAGTCAATAACTATAAATGCCTATAGAATGTTCAAATCATTAGACTTATTTTTTAAAGACTGCTTTATTATTGTTTTAAATAACAATAATAATGTATACTTCCAGAAAGCCACATCAATTTTAACAGAATCTGTACAAGTATAGTCTGAAATGTAACACCACAGTGTATATCGTTTGCTGCTTGCTGCAAGGAGGCAAATTGCTGGGAGGCAGAGGCAGATTTTTTCCCATTGTTTTCCTCCCCCCAAAACTAGGTGCGTCTTATACTTCGAAGCATTTTATACTCCGAAAAATACGGTATAAATAATCCAGCTGGTTTTTCTTCCCAAGGAAAGACTAGAATTTACAGTCTCCTGGTTTCTAATCCAATTCCATAATTGCTGTACCAGACTGATTTATGCTGATGGGGGTGCCTGCTTGCTTTAGTTAGACAGCTATGATGACCTGTATATCTATTGGGAGGTTCTGTGGTCAGTATATATTCTAGGCCAGGGGTTCCCAAACTTGGCAACTTTAAGATATGTGGACTTAAAGTTCTGGGACTTCTGAACTTCCAGAATTTCCTCAGCCAGCTAGTTCCCCATGCTGGCTTGGGAAGTTTAGGAGTTGAAGTATGTGAATGTTAAAGTTGCCAAGACTGAGAACCTTTGCTCTAGGTATATGCACAGTTCTTTGCTCATCACTCCTAGGAATTATGGCCTCCCCACCATCACAATGAGGCAGTTCAGGAGGCTAGAGAGAGTAATGCTTTCTGAATTCCACAAAGTGCTGTTAGAGCCTCGGCCAACAAAAAAAAAAAAAACCCACTATACAGTATATCACTTGGTGGATCCCAGGAGGCAGGCCTTCTCTGCAGTGTCACCCACCTGATAGAATATTTCTTCACACACACACCCCATGTTACCATTTCTGGAGTCCTCAAGGTATTGTCTCTGAAGGCATGAGACCAGGCCTCAGGTCCCAGGGGAACTGGGAACATTCTTAGAGGGCTCCATTGTGGTTTTACTGTATCTCTAGTGGTTTGTATACATTTTTTTTAAAAAAGTAGGTTTTTTTTCATTTGTAATGTTGACTTTTTAATATTTTAATTGATCGGTTTTTATATATTAGTTGTTTTTATCAATTGTTATACATTGTTGTTTTTATGAGATGGGGAGCCATAAAAATATGAGAAATAAATAAAATATCAGTATTGGGGTAGAACAGATTTGATTTGGAAAAAAAAGATCCTACTTCCAATCCTATTTGGAGCATCCTGAAGCTTTAAATAAAAATGAAACTTGGGGAGACTTTAATTCATAAATCATAGGGAATCTTTTCTTTTGACCTGTCTGTTTATAACAGGGTATATTTAAATCGTGATTTAAATCACTAGTAAAAAGGCTTGATTTAAATCAGCTCAATTTAAATCACAATTTTTAAAGAGCAACTTGACTAACGGACAGTCCCAATATTAAAGAATATACAGCCTCATGCTACATAACTAAGCCCCATTTCATGCTGAATAAACTAAATTATTAACGTACCTTAAATAGAAAACTATCTTTAGATAGATTTTTACTCCAAAATCATTTTATTTAAATAAATTTGATTTTAAAAATCTGATTTAAATTTTTTAAAAATCTGATTTTTAATTTTTTTTAAAAAAAAACATCATCCATTTGTATCCACCCTGGTTTATAAGATAGTACATTCCTCAAGCTGGATGGTTGTTATGGGGATTTGTCAATATTGGATGCTTATTGTTTTGACAAGCCACTAGGTTTACCTTGTATAGGATCTTGTGCATATTTTGCACTGCATTGCATTGTAGGAGCATACTCTTTAGAATACGTTTTATATTGCCTTACAATGTTGGCTCTACTTTCCTATAACAGGATTTCCAAGCTATACTGCTAAATTGTGAAAGTTGGAGGAGGGGGAAGGAAAAAGGAAGAGCTATTTAGAGTACAGAAGACACAGTACATTTCAGCATTGTTAATTTATAAACATCGCTTCCTGTTGAGGTGATATGGTGCAAGGTACTTTTCTGGCTTCATTGCGTGGATGGCCCAGGGCTCTTTGATTCTCACTCGCCCTGCTCCTTCAGTTGCTTCTCCTAGTGGCAGGTGAATGAACTTGTGCAGTGAGTTACTAACTTGGCACACAGCTGCCTATGTTGGAATTCAGGACAGGTGGATCTACCTGAAGTTGCCACGCCCAGAACAGGTGAATCACTGGCAGGCACAAAGTCTGGCCTGGATCCCTGGATGGGATTTGATACAACATGAAAAAGAATAGCTAGCTCGTAAACCTGATCTGTAGTCCCAAGACAGAATACTGCCACCAGCACTGTAATGGCATTTCGCCAATTTCTTTTAGGCTTTGTGAAGAATAGTGGTACGAAGGATGGGGGCGGGTGGGCTTTTGGGAAACGACAGGCGTATTTTGCTGGGGGTTCAAGAAAGTGGAAAAAATATGCAGCATGGTCTGAAACCTGTCGGACAGGTTGAGTGGGGAGGCCTGGGAGTGCCCAGTATTGAAGGGAAAATCTTTCCTCATCTCCTCCTTCTCCCCCTTCTTTCCTTTCTACCTCCTCCTCAACACCTGCACAGAGGCCTCTGAAAGGGATATGGTCACCTTTTGACTTCTTTTGGTTTGGCTATACCCATTTGGGGGAGGAAGACAATAGGTACTTTTCATTTCAGGTCAGCCTGTTTCTCCTTTCCTCCACCCTCCCTCCTTTGTGGCTTGAATGAGGAAGTGGAATTTGTTGAAGGCCTTTGGCAGTTGCTTCAAAATTGGTGCAAGTAGTTGGTTGGGAAATGAGAGGGAAAGCTTCTAAGAAAGGTGTAGAAGAAGGAAAAGAGAGCATGGTTGGAGCTGGGAGAGGAGAAATTAATGGGGGGTGGGTGGGCACGGAATGAGCTAGGATGGATATTGGAATTGAATTAAACCTGCTACAAAGGAGGTATTGGTTGACAATGTTATATACTGATGAAATACAGGTTTTAGACTTTAACGCTAACACTGAGGCTGCAGAATCTTGCACACTATTTGTAGATGTAAAAATACCGAGTGTAAAATGAAAGCCTCTCCTCAAATATGTGTATCACTTCTACTCAAGAAGTTTGTTTGCAGAGGGGTCATTATACTCCACATGGGTTTTCTCTCTTCGCGCTTGGTCCTTCATATCTATTGCTTAATCTGTTTGAGACAAACACAATTTAATATTCAGGAGAGGGAGAGAGAGAAAGAGAGAGAGAGAGAGAGAAAGAGAAAGAGAATCATCTTACTGTGGGCAGCCAGTATAAACCTTTCCATTCAGAATATGCAAATATACACATGAATTCTAATCCTAGAATTGTAGTTTCCTTGGTTTCATAGTCTGGATTTTGATATGCTAGGATTCAGGGCTAATCAGCCTCACTAGTTTTTTTATTTCTGCAAAAGAATTGGGCAGACTGGCACGAGAAGACTTAGGCTGCAGTCTTGTGCATGCTTTGATGGGAGTAAATCCAATTAAGCCCAATAGGACTTAATTCTGAACATTACCAGCATTATATTCCAGGATGGGGTTTTAGTGTTTGATGTCCTCCTTCTATAGAAGGGGACTTATTTATAACACCAGGAAGACGTTCTTGAAGAGATGGCATCTCTGCAAGTTCCTGGAGCAGAGGAAATTTGTATTTCTCACTTTTTGATGTCTGATCACTATTGGAAAGATATCTTTCTTGAACTTTTCTTTTAAAAAAAAATAGGGATCCCAAAGATAATTTCTTTCTCTTACCAGTGGGGCAGTTAGTATCCAAATTAAATATTTTAAAATCTCCTGACCCCTTTTCAGCTAAAGATACAAAGAACTGATTACAAATACCATTTACATTAAAGTCCAAAGATCCTAGCCCCTATGGTCGGTTTAAAAGACTGATTTATATATCATTTAAAGTCAGGGAAAGGGTGCTTCTGCACAAGAACTCCTTTCGATTACAGCCATTTTGGGAACAAACTTGCTCTGACAGGCCTCTCATTCACATACGTACCCCATTAACTCTGTCTGCCACCCATTCTTGATTAAAATACTGTGAGTCAGAAAGGGACAAAAATGACTCAATGACCATTTTACTGTTAAGAATTCCTTTTCCCTTGCTTTTTACTTGAACAGGACATAGATGTGGAAATAAACATTCATTTGATATTGTCATGTCTAGCTTGGTGAGTAGTATTTGTTTGAATTAACATCCCAGCAAGTAATTCTAACTGTGTCAGAACTTGGCATTTCCTTGCTTTTACATGCTCTAGATCAGTGTGGTGAACCTTTTCCGCAATGAGTACCAAAACGGGAGCAAGTATGTGCGCGCACATGCCAGAAACCAGAAGAATAGCCGGCCAGTGTGCATGCACACACCGGGAAAATGATCTTCCAGTTTCCAGCACGCGCATGTGCACCACCCAGCTGGTCTTTGCATGTACATGCACACCAGAAACTAGAAGACCAGGTGGCCGGTGCGCATGCCGGAAAGCAGAAGAGCAGCGGCTGCTCTTCTGGTTTCCGGTGCTGCCACAGGTGTGAAGACCAGTTGGCTGGTGCGCTGGAACCCGAAAGAGCAATGGGCGATGGCTCTGCGTGCCACTTCCAGCATGCGTGCCATAGATTCACCATCGCAGCTCTAGATTTTACAGGATAGATTTTGTGCTGCCACAAAATACAAATTTCAGGGCGACTGGGGGAGACAGTGGAAACAATAAAGCAAGGTAATCATTTCTTCCAGCTTAATGAGAGGTTATAAAAGATGATGAGTTGGGATATTAGCTACAAAAAACAAAATGTGAGTCACTTGCACATCCTCTGGTTTTGCTTCCTGTGTAATATGCAATGGCCCAGTTGCTTCTTTCCCCTACAGCATTAATTCTACATTTATGTGGTGTTTGCACATAAGTTAGGTTCCTTTTTCTTCTACTCATAAATATACAAAGTTACTCTCCCCCACCCCAAAGTGTAACAGATGTCTCTATTATAGGTGAAATCTTGTATTAGATTAATACAAGCATTATTAAGCATTTATCCACTTGTACATTTAAGAATTAGATAAAATGAAGTTAGCTCTTTCCTTGTTCCTTTAACTGTGGAACATGGCTGGCTGGGAATTTTTGGGAGTTAAAAGTCCACATATCTAAATTGCTAAGTTTGAGAAACATGTGTCTAACTCATGGCTTGGCAAGAGGGAGGACTGGATTTTTCAGTTTGGATCTTTGCAAACAACAGCATCAGAAATTGGGCCAGAAACCTGACAAACTACCAAGGATTAAAATATTATTTGCCAGGATTCTGCAGCAAGAAAGGCAGTCCTAGAAAGAGGCTGTGTGGCTGATCTTCTTACTTCAAGCTGTATTCTTTTGGTGCTGCTGACCAAGAAAAGTCCTCTTTGGTGGTGCACAATCTTTTTTCGGTGAGCGGAGATGAGAAAAGCTGTTGTTTTCCTTATTTGGATGGGTGTGAATGGGATTTGCCTGCAGTGCCCTCAAGCAAGCCACAGTTTTTCAGTTTTTGGCAAAGGGCTCCAGGCCTGCTACTAATGCCGGCTCAACCCTGGCGTAAGGCTGAGTCACAGAGTGCTGAGCGATGTGCACAGACAGATTTGGTGATTCACAGCCTCTGGAAGGAGAGACAGAAACTGACTCTTTTCTGAAGGTGAGCAGGCAGGGGCACAGTGCCAGCTTGGCTGCTATTACTGAAAGAAGAGGCCTTCTCGTTGGGGGAATCAAGGTACCACAGGTTATAAGATTACATGTATATTGCCCTGGGACAAGGAGGAGTGTTCCCTAGATTAACAAGGCCCTACTTGTTGGTGCAGGACAGTAGTTTGTGGCAGGTCTGCCATATGCTACAGGCCAATGTTCTTCCTTTGTGCCTCTGATTTTGATTTAGTGATACTGTGTGCGTAAGCCAGACTTCTATGCTGGCTTTTTAACAAACCATAGTTAAAGTATTACCTTTCTATATGAACAAACCCAACAGAGGACCCAGAAACTAGGTGATATTTCAAACTGAACAAATCTTTTTTTTTTCTTTTAAAGTAATAATTGAGGCAGGAAGAATCAAGTTTTTGTGACTCTGAAGTGAAGACATGAGTCTTTCTTTCTTTCCCATACCAGTGAAAATAATTAAAGCTGCTCTTTGCTCTGGAAAGGAATTTGTCATTAGTGCGAGTGGCAGCTTTCCCCCCCTCAGGGGGAAATGCCAGGTTCAAAAAGTAGTTTTCTCTGGAACTGCAGCGCAAGGGGGAAAGGTTAAATCCTTTTTGATTGTTAGTTTTTCAAAGTGAAAAAAATTTCCATCCATGCATTTAAAGTCTCTGTTTTTGATTCCAAAATAAACAAGACTAAATTGCCAGTCATTCAGGCCAACAAATGAAATCTAGAAACCAGACTGCATTTTCGGGAGCAAGGCAAGTCCAAGTTCTGTTTCTCTTTCAACAGCTGCAATGAAAGAGCTAGGATTTTAGGTGAATTTGCTGGGAGAGTTTCTCCCGGACTTCATGTGTCATAGCAGGAGACCAGGAGCCACAAGGCCACAGATGGGACCACCGATGCTCACATTCCTGACTTCTATTTTTTTTAAAAAAATGGTACCCTTTTTATCTACACAGCTACCCATGCTTACATGGATGTGCCACACGGCACACGAATGTAGCAGACCAGAACATATACTACTTGTTCTTGCTAGAGATTATGAAAATTATAGCCCAGTGCTCTTGGTATGAGATTGAATATTCTTATGAATGAAGATCAATATACGTATCCCAAGATAATGTCACCGGGATCAGAGATTTAGTCTCTTGAGTTTTTGGACTTGTGCTGGAGCCCATCCTTGGGAAACTTCTCTCCAGCAGAGTGTGCACTTTGAGCTATTCTGCGTGTGGTATTTATACAGTGCCTAGTTGCGTGTATTATGAATATTGAATATTCTCATCACCCAATATGTAGTAATGTACCTTTAGGCTTTGTTTCTGAGAACTAAGTTCTCTGTGTCCTTCAGAAACTGATTTGGCATTCCCAGGGAAGATTACAGAATAAAGAGAATTCAGATAATAATTAATGATCTGAGCAAATGAATCAAGTGCATAAAGAGAAATATCTTTTTTTCCTGACTTCTGTCGTACAGCTCTTGTGGAAGTATTTCCCAACTCTAAATATACTGATTAGTATGGTTGCTCTGAGGTTAATCCCAGCCTTTGAAAGGATTATTTTCCTTTTTTTTTATAGGGCTATGAGGAATTATACAAACTCTCTTCAAGCTGGCATCGTTCACCTTTACAACATTGTGGCAGTTTGTTAGCAAGCCAAGAAAATATTTCTAGTAATTCCTAGTGCATGTTCTTCTAGTTCAGTTCCAAATAAAATGATTGAGGATCTCTTTATGGTTGGTGCATGTATGTGATTTGTAAAAGCATCTGATTATGACAGAGCGATAGAGATAACTAGTGAGAAAATAAGGCCATTGGAAACCCCTTCAGTCTTCGGCTTTGTTTTCTTGACAAGAATAATGGTCACTTATTGGCTTTAACTTTCACAAAGAAGAAAAAGCCCTGCCATGCTTGCCTGCCTTCCACATTGCCTTCCTGGTCCCCCACGCCCACTTGCCTTCTGAGGTTGGTATCCAGGCTGGCCAGTGGGTGGGTGGGCAGTCCTTGGTGGAGATGCAGCTACTGCTCTGGGGCTGAGAGGGGCAGTGGCGCTTCGGGAGGGAAGGCGCCAGGCGGATGTCCCAGTCTGCTGCACCGTGAGCACCCCTGGCGCCACCGCCATTCTCAGCCCCAGAGCAGTGTCTGCGTTTGTACCAAGGGCTGCCCACCGTCAGCCTTACCAACATGCCGGGTCCTGCAGCTCTTTGACCCCTCTTCTGCGGTCCCCTGCTGACCCATTTGCGCAATCTGTTCTCCGCCCTGAGAAGGCATGAGCCTCTCTGCAGAGTCGTGCAGCTGAAGTGCCCCTATCATTTTCTCCGCACTGCCTGGGACCGGCTGCTTTTTGCGATTCTGCGTCCTTCACAGGACACTCAGTGTCACGATCCCCTTCATGTTGGCTCAGTAAGGAGGGGAATGGGGAGCAGCAGCAGCTCCAGCTCTCCTCCCTGCATCTGGCAATGGCAGTTGCTGCTACTCTCCATTCCCCTCCTTCCTGAGCCAACACGAAGGGGACCGTGCATGGCAGGGCTTCCTGTCCCTCGCTTAGCCCCCCGCCCCTTTTAGGGATGCAATTTGGGTGCAGGGTGGGGTGTGTTGGGGTGCAAGATGCACTTCTTACCTGAGACTTGCAGTTCTGTTGCATTCCTCGCCATTATGTCCAGGGAAACACGGTGTAAAAAAAACTACTTGCGACTTTGAGAAGTTTGATTGAACTCGTGAGAAGTTTTTTTTACAACGTGTTTCCCTGGACACAATAGCAAGGAACGCAACGGAGCTACAAGTGTCAGGAAGATGTGTGCATTGCAGCCCAACACGCCCCACCCCAACGGCAACAGCAGCCTGGCTGCTTCCCTTCCCTGCCATCTCTTTATTGAGCGGGGTGGCAGGTGGGGTGGTGGAGAAGTGAGACATGTGGAGTGAGACATGGCTCTTCTTGTTGTCTCTTTCTTATCGTCGGCGGGCATGGCAGGCTTCTGTGGTTTCCAAACCCCCGGCTGGAAACCGTTGAAGTGGAGAACAGGTCGGTCAGGCCAGCCACCTGCTGCCGAGTCTTCCGGGAGCCAGGGCAGATAGTCTTCCAGTAGCGGCCACTCTGGGAGTGCACTTCCCGCTCTATGGTTCCAGCTCCATGCGGGGCAGCTTCACCCTCACCACCTCTCTGTCCCGACTGCCAGAAGATTCTCTGTGCCGGCTGCTAGAAGACTCATGGAGGCTTCGGGAGGACAGGCAGGAAAAGGAGGACAGGCAGGAAAACCCCCCTTGCAATTTTTCGGCTGATCGACAAAAAGGCTCCCCCCCCCGGCCCCCCAAGCCTTCAGCCTTTTCTTAAACTCAGCACAGACTGAGAAAAGGACAGGCGAAAAAAATCCACTCCCTCTTTTGCTAGTTCCTAGTGTTTTCCTGCTGAGCCTTCAGCATTGCAATCCTGGGATACGCTGAAGGCTTGGGAGGAACCTTTTCAGCAGTCCTGAGTGTCATCCTGAAGCCTCCCCATCGCTTGGTTTGAGGCGGACGGCTGTGTGGCTCGGTTCTGTGGGCATGGCTTGGTGGGCATGACTCGGTGGGTTGCTACAGTGATGTAAAGTTGGCCATGACATCCCCTACCAAGCCACGCCTATCAAGCCACACCCACAGAACCAGTAGGGAAAAAATTGGATTTCACCACTGATGAGAAGCTAAATGTCTTCAAAGAAAAACCAGAAAATCCAGTTGCCTCTTGAAAAAGCACCTTTGGGACAACCATGACCTGGATGACTGAGAATCTCCATACTCATTAAAGTGAGTTTTGCTGACAGCTGAAAAGCACTAAAGTCACTTAAAGTGACAATAACTACAGATCCTCTCTGTAATAGAATAACACCAACTCAAAATCCCATCATGGCCACCAAGCAAGATCAGGAAAAGGTGATAAGAAAAGTCTCAGAATTGGTGATTAAACAGCACTTGCAACTTTTCCCCCTATGGCAACTGCTAATTAAATGCCAGTAACTTCCCAGGCAACATGAGGACATAAGACTTCCTCAGTGGTTTGGGGAGTAAGAACTGTTCATCCCATAACTTGGTATATGGTTGGGAAAGAGGAACAACTATAAAGGGGGAAAGAAGAGTTCTACATTGCAGAGGAACTGATTGGCTCTGGCTCTGCCTGTCATTTCACGCTCCAAGGAGACGAAATACAGGAATGCCTGAACAGCCTCTCCCTGCTGAAAGGTGAAGTGGGCCCTGAGTACAACATTGTCCCTTCCAGAAATAGAAATCACATGCAAAGGGACCTTTTTTGCCTTATAGACTAGTTTTGTGGCAAAAGGCTAGGCAGCAAGGGAAGATCTGGGGTACCTACCAGAGGTGGGTTCCGGTAATCACTACAGCCTGTTTGCTCGTGGCCGCAGCTGCCTGCTTCTTGCACACTGCATGCGCATGCGCAGTGCAATAAAAATTGCTCTGAGCATACGAGAAGCAAAAAAACAAGATGGTGGCACCTCTGACGCCATCCGGAGAACCAGTTCGGGGTCGTGGCAGGCCTGGGTTGCTGCCGGTTCCAGCAACCCAGGCCGCCAAACCACTACCGGTTCGGCCAAACCAGTCCGAACCAGTAGGAACCCACCACTGGTGCACCCCTCCCCAAAACGAAGCAATGAAAATACCACCATCACCATCCATCCATTAAAGAAAAGAGGCTTCTGCCTTTAGAACCCCTTTGTTTTATATTATTCCTAAACGTATTCATTTCTTACCTCTTCTAGAAGAGAAGCCTAGAAAAGATAAAAGGAATAAGATTAGATATGGGAAAGGAGCCCTTAGCAGGAGCAGATCCTATTCAGACTTCTCAAAAAACTTGAGCAGCCTCATAGTTGCTGCCATTAACTGAATCCCACCTAGCAATTAGGCAAGCTACCTTGATCCAAACTATTCCTGGCTTGGTTCCTCTGAGCCCCAAACCTAGTTAAGGTAAGGGACATCCTCCTCTTCAACTTTCCCCTGCCCATCTCACCCCTACCCCCAATCATTGCCTTTTTGGCTACCCACTGCTTTCCACTGATCCTGCTGACCCTGCCATCCTGTGTTCCTCTCACCCCGCCACCTGCAGTTGACCTTTGCTATGTTCTTTCTGCTGCTGCTGCTCATGAGACAAGCCCAGCCTGGCCTCTCAACAAGGCAGCTGCTGGCCACACCAGGCCTTTAATTTTACAACATATAGACAGACTTAACCATAGTTTCATTTGGAAAAAATTGACCACCCTAGACCAAGCCAAGTCCAAAAAACACCAGGGAGTTTCTAGAAGCCGGGCACTCTGACAAATTAGCCATCAACAGACATTAATAACATCTATCAACTATGCAAAAGAGACAATCAACCAGCCAAAAAGGGAACAAAACCCCCAAGCACCTCTCCACCAACAATCAGCACCCAGATCAACTCCAAGATTAACATCAGGTCAACAATCAAGTAAACAATACCCCAATCAAGAAACTGCCAAAGAAGCCAACAGTAAACAGCCCAATCAAAGAGAGCCTCTAAGTCCAAGACCACCCCCAGCAACATTGACAGGGAAAGCCACTAGATTGTATAAATTAACAGCAAACCACACTCCTTATTCCCGGTTGCGTTAATGGTGTGGGAACGATACTTTGGTCCTTAACACCAATAAGACCAAGGAGCTTTTAGGGGACTACAGAAGGAATAGATCAGACATCCAGCCCTTGGTTATCAATGGAGACCAAGTGGAGCGAGTCGTCAGTTTTAAGTTTTTGGGTGTTATCATAAAAGAGGACCTGACCTGGGGCAGCACTGGTCAAAAGGGTCCAGCAGAGATTATAATACCTGAGACTTCTCAGGAAACAACAACTAAATGAAAAACTGCTGGTGGCCTTCTACTCCTGCACCATAGAGAGTATTTTAACTTAGTACATCTGTGTATGGTTTGCCAATTGCACAGTGGCAGATAGGACAGCATTCCACAATGTCATTGTCCAGAGGATCATTGATTGCCCTCGCCCCTCCTTGGAAGATCTTCATAGCTCCCACTGCCTTAAGAAAGTTCAAAACCTTCTTAAAGATCCATCTCATCCTGGGCACTCTTTTTTTGAACTATTGCCATCTGGCAGGCAGGACAGGACAATAAAAACAGGGACAAATAGGCTGAAAAACAGCTGCTACCCCAGAGCAGTAACTATGTTGAATTCTACTGTATAGTACAATACTAATGCAGTGCCAGGGGTTTTCAATTCAATTGTGTATAAAGTGAAGGATGCATGTTTTATTTTTATACTTTATTCATTAAACATGAAACAGCCAACTGAACATTCAAAAATGCATCACAAATACCATTGACTGGTGCTAATGGTTGATACGGGTTTCTGCCAGGGTCCTAGGTATCAACCAAGTACCTTCTTAAAATATAAGATGTTCTGAGTAGCGCAGTTTTTTGCAGTTCCGCTGGTGTTATTGCAGGAAGCTGCAATTTGTTGATGTATCTTATAAAATTCTTGAACATGGTACCAAGTGCCCTGATGACAATGGGTATCACATCATCATCATCATCATTATGTGGTTAATCTTTGGTGAGATTCACAGCCTTTGGGGCTGATTGGTAGCTCAACAGCTCGAGTCATAACCAAGGACCTAGAAACTGTTAAGGCAACGTTGGAGGATATAAGCTGTTCCAAGTAGGGTGTTTTTTTGTAGAATCATTTTGTAAAATGTTCAAGTCTGATAAATTTAGAATTTCCAAATAGCGAGGTAGCCCTTTAGGTATTGCTCCAAGGGCTCCAATTACAATTGGGACAACACATGATTTCTTTTTCCACAGTTGCTCAACTTCAATTTGCAAGTCCCGGTACTTTGTGATTTTTTTTCTTGCTGCTTATCTTCAATTCGCGCATCACCAGGTTTTGCAATATCAATGAACCAAACTTTTTTCTTTTCAACTATTGTTATATCAGATGTGTTGTGGGCCAAGTGCCTGTCAGTCTGAATTCTGAAATTCCACAAGATGTTGATTTTTTCATTCTCTAGAACCTTCTCAACCTGATGTTCCCAGTTGTTTTTGCTGTACTCAAATCCAAACTTCTGGCAATACTACTATTACTATTACTACTACTACTACTACTACTACTACTACTACTACTACTAATAATAATAATAATAATAACAACAACAACAACAACAACAACAACAACAACAACAACAACTCAACACAGTTCAACTGTTCAGCAGTGACATCAAAATGAACTTTGGGCTTGAAAAATGTGCTATATTATCCATGCGGCGAGGAAAAATGGAAAAAACAGGAGGAATAGAACTGTGAAATGGAAATATAGTGAAAGCATTAGCGAAGGATGATGGATACAAGTACCTAGGCATATTGGAAGCAGATAACATCTTGAATGGAAAAGTCAAAGAGTCAATGCAAAAGGAATACATCAGGAGGGTCCGCAAAATATTAAAATCAAAGCTGAATGCTGGAAACATAATTAAAGCCATTAATACATGGGCAGTTCAAGTGATACACTACTCAGCTGAAATCATCAACTGGACTCTGGCTGAACTAGAAAACCTGGACCAGAAAACACACAAACGTTTGAATATGTACCATGCTTTACATCCACGAAGTGATATCGACAGGTTGTACCTGCCAATTATTATTTTTTGGCGATGGATGGGTACTTTATGTATTCAGTTACTATACTGATTTAGACTGATTGGCTATAAGTACAGATAGTCCTCTCTGACTGAAATTGAGACCAGCAACTCAGTTGGTATGTGATGTTCTTTGTAAAGTGAAGCAACACCTGATTTAACACCAATTCTGACTGTGGTTAAGTGAATCATCAGTGATCATTAAACGTGACGTCATGTCATTGTGAGTTATGATTTCCTGCTGACTTCTTCATTGACTTTGCTTGTTGGAAGCTACTAATGAAGGTTGCAAGTAGAGATCATGTGATCATATGGACACTGCAATCACAGTGTTTAAGGATCAGTTGTTAATCTACTTATTCAGTGCTATTGTAACTTTGAACAGTAACTGAACAAGCAGTCAATATTACACAGTCAGTCACCTGTGTAATAAAGAAAATAATCCATACAATTAATGTCAACTCTTGTGGAGAAGGGTCATTCTTGGCCTGCCTTCTTACCAGAAGAATAATCAACTTCATATGTTAGGTCTATTATCTGTGGACAAAAGAATACTTCACAAAACAATTGACTGTTAATCATCATTTAGACTTTTAGCAATCTCATTTACTGAGTGGGTGAGGACTGAATTTAAAGAGAGGAAAATTACTTGAAGCAAAAGTTTATGGAATTTGTTCACTAGAATGAAGTAGTTTTGAGATACCTCTTTTTTTAATTGCCTGGCTCCAGTATTTATTTTCTTTTTACCCACAAAATATGGCTTGGGCCTTATTATGAGGGGAGGGTTTATTGCTTTGGGGTTGCCGGGCGGCTGCTCTCTTCCGAGCAGGCTGTTGCACTGTCGTTGTCACTCATGCACCTCCCAGCCTCACGATGCCCTGGCCCACAACCATAGAGCGTACGCCCAGAGCGGCCACTGCTGGAAGACTCAGTTTGGAAGCCACCGAAAAAGCCATGCTGGGATGGCAGCGGCGGCAGCGAAAATGCTCTGGCTCTGCAGGGAGAGCTGGGCAGAGCATCGTGAGGCTGGGAGGTGCACGAGCGGGAGCAGAACAGCCACTCGCGCAACCCCCCTCTTCAGCCGTGCAGAGCGCCTTTCAGTGGCATTTCGAAGGCGCCAGCCATTTGGCCATTAGGCTGTGCCCAGCTCTTTGGGAGCCCGCTTGCAAGAGAGCAGCCGCCCGGCAACCCCCCTCTTCAGCTGGGCACAGCGCTGCTCACCAACCTAGCGGTATCCCGAAGTCGCCAAGCAACGCAATCACCTTTGCCTCCCCCCCCGGTTCCCGCAGCTTGGCACCTTTGGGATACCGCTAGGTTGGTGAGGGGTGCTCTGCCTGGCCGGAGGTGGGGAGTTGTCCAGGGGGCTTTTTTGCGGGGGAGGGCTTATATTCTTGCCCACCAGAAAAATGTGGCATGGCCTTATTATCAGGACATGTCGTATTTTCGGGGAAACATGGTAGGTCTTTGAGACTGTAATTTATTTGACATGAGTTCTAAGGGAGTTGACTTGAAGGCGCTGCTATTGTGATTTAGCGAAACTGAAGAGAAGCTAAACTGGTTTTAAAAAAATAAACTACTTGTAAGGTTGGGGACAAGGTTTGCTGAAAAAATACATACAGTACATATAATCTTTTGTTTACAATACCTCTTTGAATGAATGGTCAAAACTATGTGGGTTTAACCAGAACAGGATACACTTCTGGTTAGATTGCAGAATAGATTTTCTTCTAGGTTGAAACATCCCAAGATCAATAAGCAAATGTTAGTAAAATATTTGGTTTCTTAAAGAACAATGAGTGTGGGCTATGGCTCCTTTAAATCTTAAATTGCTGCTATGGTTTAATTTTATAGCACTTCACAAATCTACAAATCACATAGTAGACTCCAGTGTTTCCTCGTTTATTTTTTTTTTAACTTCCTGAGTGTTATGTGTGTATAGGCACTGAGCGCATAATGACCACACACAAACATATATAGAGCTGCCAAAGTGCTACTGGCAGCTTTCCTCCAGATACAGTTGCAGGGATGTTGGATGCCTTTTCCTTTAACCAGTTGCTGTCTGCAAGTTGTGTCTGCCTTTCTCTGGCTTTCCCCCACTCCTGGCTCAAGGTCCCCCCTTCCATTCCAGTAGAGCTGCCTTCTTGATTTTCAGACAGGCTGTTCTGAGCCTTCAAGGCAGAGCTTCTCTATGCTTCAGATGGATCTCATCCACCGCTGACCGGCTTCAATTATCTTTCTCCCTCTGAGTTTCCATGACAACTGGACCTCGTCAGAGGCCTATCTTTGGCTTTGGGTAAACTTTTTGTTGGCCCTCACTTGCACAAGATTCATGGCATCTGCTTTAGATTTGAGCTGCTGGGAAGCAGTGGTCAGCCGACAACTTCTGCAGGGAGGCTGACATTTTTGGCAAGAGGGTGGGTGGGTGGTGCCTGTGCCTCATGTGACAAGCTGGATCTGCCTTTTAGTTGGTCTGGTGTTCCCATTCCTTGCCTGATCCCTCTGTGGATTGGCAAGGCCTGGCCAGTGCATAGGACGTGCTGTTCAGGCTTGGGCAGAAAAACAAACAGGCTTTCTGTGTTGCTATGGCAATGGCAGGCTGTGGGCAGAGGCTGGGAGAGGGCTCTGAGGCCCCTGGATTTGAGTGGCCTGTTTGAATGATTCCAGGATGACTGTGGATTAGGAAAGGGAGCTGCCTAACGCTCCCACCAGCACTTCTTGATTAGCCCAGGGATGAGCTATTAATTTTCCCAAGGAGCCACATGAGAAACAGGGACTGTTTTGGAAGGCCAAACCAATAGGACCAACTCACTACTGTGAAGATTTTTTTTCAATGTAAATTGAAAAAAAATAAGTTTCCTTTAAAATCAAAGCAATTCAGTTTAAAAGCAAAATCAATGCAATTGTATTGCATGCATGGTATATATGCTTACTTACATTTGACTTCTAATTTCCGATTGACTTCACATGGGCTGGACAGCCATGCACTGGATGTGGTCCTGGGGGAGGGGGGGGATGTCAAATGCCCAGATTTGGTTAGCTATTACTTTACTGGACCCAGATTGGTGGAAAGATTTGAGAGGCAGAAGGAGCCAATTTGCAGGAAAGAATTGGCTTCTGCAAATGCCAGGTTTTAAAAACTGCAAGAGTTGAAGGAAGAATGCTTCAATATTGCAATATTGCAGGAACTGGGTATGTTTAGCTTAAGAGAAAGAAGGACTAGGGGAGACATGATAGCATTATTCCAATATCTCAGAGGTTGCCACAAAGAAGAGGGAGTCAAACTATTCTCCAAGGCACCTGAGGGTAGAACAAGAAGCAATGGGTGGAAACTAATCAAGGAGAGAAGCAATTTAGAACTGAGGAGGAATTTCCTGACAGTTAGAACAATTAATCAGTGGAACAGCTTGCCTCCAGAAGTTGTGAATGCCCCAACACTGGAAGTCTTTAAGAAGATGTTGGATAGCTATTTGTCTGAAACGGTATAGGGTTTCCTGCCTAGGCAGGGGGTTGGACTAGAAGACCTCCAAGGTCCCTTCCAACTCTACTATTGTATTGTATTGTATTGTATTAATATGTGGTTCTCTCTCTCTAGCTAGCCATGCCAAGTTTAAGCAGTCTTTCTTTCTCGGCACAGTAGCTATTTCACCCATGTTTATATGTCAGCGCAGCGCTCTCTTTTTTTGTCTGCCAGGTGTGGGCAATATTTTTCTCAGGTGCAAGCAGGATATTTCCCGTTTTTTCTATTTAATTTGAATTCAGCCTTTTGTCAAAGAGTGCCTGGAATCCATGCTATGGATTCTTGAATCCTGTAAAATCCTTCATTCTTTGACTACCTTGACTAGCTAGTCACTCGACTAGCTTTTTAAACTTGATAAAAAAAAATGTCAGGACTCCTGATACCAGGCATTACAACCATATTTTAGAAACTACATTTAGCCTGGTCTCAAGCATATATCATTATATTGGCAATGTTCAATGCCATTAAATTAAGTTGTATGCCAAATATACTAACCTGTTTTTAGCTGTGCCCTGTTTTCAATTTCTCTCTGTTTTTTTTTTTTTTTGTGTGTGTGTGTGGGGGGGGGAGGTGAGTTCTGCTGACAAAATCTTGTCCTGGACGGGAAAAGTTCTTTTCTTAGATTTGCCTGGGATCTGTTAGTAAGAGGAAATGGTTGGCTGGAACCTGAGGCAAGGCCAATATTTAAAATGTCTATTTTCAGCTTGGCAAAGGTGAATGTGGGCAGTTAGCAAAACACGCAGATGACAGATACTGGTAAACTAGGATAGTGCAAATTAGAAGAAATTGACTTCACTGAAGTGTTATTTAGTGGAGGAATAAGGTTTGCAGCAAAGCTGTGGCGTGCAGGCTTAAATGGTTTATGCACAAAGAATAAATATGCGAGTTGGTGAAAAGAGATTCTAATTGCTCATTGAAATAATTATTTATGGAAGTGTGATATGAATACGTCGTAATAGCCACATCAACTTGTGAAAGTGGAAAATGGGGGGAAGGGTTTGTGAAGTTTGAGGCTGCTATCTGATTGCGTTCTTTTTTGGAGGCTCTTTGCTTCAAGTACAACTTTTCTCTCCCCTTTTCCCCAAAGGTAACCTCTCTAGAATTGCTTTCTGTATCACCCTTGCAGCTATTTCTGACAAATTTCTCACACGCTGCCATTTCAAAATTCTTTACTTTAGAGTGAATTTGTATTCGTTGTAGGTCTTTAGAATATATGTCCAATGTATGATGGACATGGTGCCAGATACAAAACTAATAAGCTTTTCCCCCCCATTCTGCTAGATGCCAGCCTGGTCTGATTGGAGAGCACTGCCAGTTTCAAGATCCATGTCATCAATCACCCTGTGCCAATGGAGGTTCATGTGAAAGCACCTTGCGTGATGGCACTGTGCACTACCAATGTACCTGTCCCAAGGGCTTCCGAGGTGAGGATATATGGTGTGATGGAATAGGGAGATAAAAGCTTCTAGTAGAAAAGTAGTCTATTGGAATGGCAGTATAACTGGGTGATCTCCAGGAAGAATTAGCCCTGAATACAAATGAGGAAGTAGATGTTTTTTTTTTTGGGGGGGGGGAAACTTCCATATTGGTAATGTATTCACTTTTCTGTTTAGGTCAGGACTGCTCTCTGTTGGATGCATGTGCCAGCAAACCATGTGTCAATGGTGGCCGCTGTACTAACTGGAATGGCCGATATAATTGCACATGCCCATCAGGTTACCAAGGCCGCAATTGTCGGACTGATGTAGATGAATGTCGGGTGTCTGGTCTGTGTCAGCATGGCGGTACCTGTCTTAATACACCTGGCTCCTTTCGCTGTCAATGTCAAGCTGGTTATACAGGACAGCAATGTGAGAGTATCTCTACCCCTTGTGCTCCTTCTCAGTGTCTCAATGGAGGTACTTGCCGTCAGACGGGAGATCTCAGCTATGAGTGTGCTTGCTTACCTGGTGAGTGAACTTCCAAAAATGGTTGCTTACCTCTCCTCTATGAAGGCATGGTGGAGAGAGATGGTCAGCATAAAAATAACTCTCATGCAATTGGGTTATGTGAAATATGAGCATCACATGGAACACAAACTTAACTATTTGCTTTTGCTAAATTGTATTTCACTGCTTTCCTGTCAGGAAACTCATGGGAAGCTATTGAGAGCTTTGGCAGAGCAGGAAGGAAGCAATCTAAAGGGAGGCGGGGTAGGCAAGTTAGCAGACACCGCTGTGGCTGTTTGAGCCAGAATGCAGTGGGAGGCTTGGCTAAATGCTTCCTACTTGATCTAATTTATGATCAGGAATGCAGGAAGGCCTTTCACTACATAACTCTTTGGCTAATAATTCCTAACGAAACTTTAAATTGTATGTCATCTATCCTGGAAGGTATCATTGTAAGTGCTGGATAGAATTCACTCCCGCGAAAGGATGCATAATTGCGCACTCCACTTTAATACTGGAGTTTTTTGTTTTCTTTTTCTGAAGCTAATTTTCCCACTGTCCCCAATTAGGCTAAATTACCTTCTTCCCTCCTTTCAGGTTTTGAAGGACACAACTGTGAAATTAACATAGATGACTGCCCAGACCACATGTGCTTGAACGGAGGCACGTGTGTGGATGGTGTTAACACCTACAACTGCCAGTGTCCTCCAGAGTGGACAGGTACTGGAAAGCAGGGCAAGAGACAGAATGTGATTAATTTCAGGGGGCTTAATAAAATTCTGGGCAGCTTTTAAGATCTGGTTATAAATCATATTCTTTCCTTTTCTCCATAGTCTTATAAGCATATTAACTATCTAATTCGGAAATCTACCTGTTTGATGGATAAGACTATTTTTTAATCCTTCCAATTTTGGTGAAACTGTTTTATGCTGGCTTAGTGAACTAGGAGCAAAGAAGAGCAATGACAACTCCACAACTGGGAACAGAAGAGGAACTACAACTTTTGGATTCAACTCTGCTTTGGAAAACATTTCGCTAAAAGTATCCCTTTTTTCTGCACCATAGGCCAATTCTGTACTGAGGACGTGGATGAATGCCAGCTGCAGCCCAATGCTTGCCACAATGGGGGCACTTGCTTCAATACCAATGGAGGCCATTCATGTGTCTGTGTCAATGGCTGGACTGGGGAGAGCTGTAGTGAGAACATTGATGACTGCCAGACAGCTGTTTGTTTTCATGGGGCTACTTGCCATGATCGTGTGGCTTCCTTCTATTGCGCATGTCCTATGGGCAAGACAGGTAGCTAGCTTCTACCATGCATGTTACATCAACAGACTTTAATCGGTGCTAAATAAATAAACTGAAAAGGCGGTGGGTACATGGACATTGAAGAAAAAGAATATGATTATTTTGAAAGAAATAAGGAACACTGTTGCTTCAATGTTTTTTTCTTATTTCTTACCATGTATATTTCTTCTGGTGTGGTGACCTTTCTCTTTCAGGCCTCCTTTGTCACTTGGATGATGCCTGTGTCAGCAATCCTTGCCATGAAGATGCCATTTGTGACACCAACCCAATGAATGGCCGTGCCATCTGCACCTGCCCACCAGGTTTTACTGGTGGAGCCTGTGATCAAGATGTGGATGAATGCTCCATTGGTGAGAATTTCTTTTTTCTTTTTTTTTTGTATGGAGGCATTCAAGAAGGATTGGATGCATGGACTTACGCATCTTCGAAACAATGGGAGGGTCCAAAGGTTTTCTGAGATAGGCTGACCTCTGCTGGCACGCCTTTGAATTGTTTTGTCTCAAGTTGTCTCTACAAGTATAATTTTGGGCCAGTCAGCCGACCACTTTCACTTACTATTTTGCTATCTGCAGGAGCTAATCCATGTGAGCATTTTGGCAAATGCGTGAACACACAAGGCTCCTTCCAGTGCCAGTGTGGACGTGGTTATACAGGTCCACGCTGTGAGACAGACATCAATGAATGCCTCTCCATGCCTTGCCAGAATGATGCCACCTGCCTTGACCGTATTGGAGAGTTTACATGCATCTGCATGTCAGGTAGGATCCCTGAATCTGGCTCCAAAATTACTGAAATATATACTTAGGTTGCTGCCCGTGGTAGTGAGAATAATCTCAAAAGCAAGAAAAAGAATAAGTGTGCAGTTGACGGGAAAGGAAGAGAGTCAAATCTCTGAGAAAACTGGGCTCTTTAAATGAGCTTAAGTAGTTTACTTCCTTGGTTCAAATTGTTTTTTAAAAAGTTGAGAGAAGTCATTCACTGTTATTGTGAAGCTCTGTATAATGCATAAAAAGTATTATGAGTACTTTCTGAAAATAATTGAATAACCTTGACTGCTTCATATCTAGTTGTTTGTTTGGTAAGAGCCTAGCTTCTTGTGTTTTGCACTTCACATGTGTCTAATTCTGGAAGACAAAGTGGATCTTAGATTCTGATTTATCCATGTTTCCTTTGATGTATTGTTCTTTATTGGATTATTGGATTTATTGAATAATAATTCCTTATTCCTTTGGTGGAGAGGAGTCAGGTGGGATTTACTTAGGATGATGTGTCATGTTTTTATCAATCAACTTTTATTTGCCCATCGTATATCTGCAGTTTATACCATATGTTTTTTTCTTAAAATAAGAGATGCAGAACTCTTGAGGCTACAATCCTCGTGATTTCAAGTACCTACCTTGAAGTTTTTCTTTTTCTCTCTCTCTCTTGCTGATTGTGGATGTCACTTTACTATCACGAAACCACAAGTCCTTAATATTTAGATAGCCAATGTAAACTTAGATGAAGAGCTGTAGGAAGAATCATTCATGAAAAAAGCTAGAGTTTTGAATGTTGCATCTTTCATAGAAATTTCTCTGCGGCATAGCCTTGCTATGCTGTACACTGGGGCAAGAAGCCGGCTGAGCCTTTCAGAAGTTTCTCTAGAATCAAAGCATGCATACATACACACAACACATTTCATAGAAAGTGAGAGATGACTATACAGTTGCCCATTTCCCATTGTGGCAGGACTTTTAAGATTGAGGTATTGCATAAATTTGTACAATGTTCATACAGACAGTTGGGAGTGCTGCATTGTGCTTGGAATATTAATGGTCAGGCTGGCCTAGTGAGTGATGAGAATTGGCTGTTCTTTGTGCTTCCATTACCCCATATAGGGAGCAACATTCTCCTTCCTTGCTCACTCATTGGTTAATGCTGGCTTTTCATACAGGCCTGGGGGAGGGGTAAGTCTTCTTAGCTGCAAATGCCTTTGGGCAAAAGGGGAATTCATTTTAATGTTGCATGTTGCTGTCCCAGTATTGCTCGGTCCTGGAGTCATTCCTTTTGGGATTAGGATACAGTGAAAGGACTGTAATATTAAGACTACATAAGTGCCTTCAGAAATTGCCCAACATGAACCGTATTATTTTCTTGTACAATCTTCTTATCATAGCAAGAAATAGGAACCCTTAAAAAGGATGCCATCTTAAACTAGATCAAGCTATTGCTCCACTTAACATTGAGCAACAGATATTTTCTATATCACCTAACTTATCTTTTTCAGTAGATATATATATCAGAAGTTCAACCTGTAATCATGCTCATTATAAATGCATATGCTGTAACTTATGTATAATGCTGTCCTACATGAAAGGATATAAGCAGGGTTTTTGCTTACTTTATGTAGAATCCAGCATTCCACGAAACCAAACTTAATTGAAAATGGATACCATATTACAGTAGTTCTCAAACATTTTGGTCTCAGTTCTGCTTTACATCGTTAAAAATAATTGAGGACCCCAAAGAGCTTTGGTTTATGTGGATTATATCTATTGCTATTTACTGTATTAAAAATGAAAACTGAAGAAATTTTAAAATACAGTTTATGGATTTGATTTAATTGACTGAGAACCACTACAGAATTATATTGCCTGTCATTTTGGATTAGAAGATTATCTCATTTAAGTTTGAATATTCAACCTCACAGGATTGCTGTGAGAAAAAAAGGAGGCAAGAGTAATGGATATGTTAACCTTGAATTATATATTTAAAAAGTGGGATACAATAACAACAACAACAATAATAATGTTAATAATAATAATGTTACTAATAATAAGAATTGAAGATAAGCAGCAAGAAAAAATCACAAGGCACCGGACTTCCAAATTGAAGTTGAGTGACTGTGGAAAAAGCAATCATGTGTTGTCCCGATTGTAATTGGAGCCCTTGAAGCAATACCTAAATGGCTATCTCGCTATTTGGAAATTCTAAATTTATCGGACTTGAACATTCTGATTCTACAAAAAAAACACCCTACTTGGAACAGCTTATATCCTCCAATGTTACCTTAACATTACCTTCCTAGGTCCTTGGTTAGGACTCGAGTTGCTGAGCTACCAACCAGCCCCAAAGGCTGTGAATCCCACCAAAGATTAACCACATGATAATAATAATAAGTAGTAGTAGTAGTTACATAAGACATGTGCTCAATTCATCATTTGAAATAGTAAGGGTGTACTTAATGCAGTTGGCTACTATGACTATAAGGTTGGAATGTGCTGAAATATTGGGATTAGAGAGAAATAATCAAGGTTGGAATTTTCAGAAGAAAATTGTTTCTGACCAGTGAAACAATAATTCTGACAACTATTAAAGCTGTCTTTGTACAGATAGTCGTTAACTTATGACAATATGGACCTCTGAATTTCTGTAAGTCAAAAGAATAATAAATCAAGGCACCCATGTGACTGGCCTGATTTTACAACCCTTTTGTGGTGATTATTAAGCAAACATAGGTCAATGCATTCCTATGTGGTTTTTTGGGGAGGGGGGGGGGCTGAAAAGGCCAGTTTCTAGCAAAAAAGTTGTAAATTGTGTCTTGTGGCGGCGCTTTGCTACAACCAGCCATAAAGGCGAGCAGGTTGCCAAGCGTTCAAAGTGTAACTGCAGGGGAGTGTTTCCATCAGAACTCTCACAAGTATAGGTAGTCCTCAACTTACAACAGTTCACTTAGTGACCATTCAAAGTTATAACATCACTGAAAAAAGTGAGTTATCCCCATTTTTCACACTTACGACTGTTGCAGCATCCCCATGGTGATGTGACTTGCATTTGGATGCTTGACAACTGATTCACATTGAGGACAGTTGCAGAGTTCCAAGATCATGTGATCACCTTTTGCGACTTTCTGACAAGCAAAGTCAATGGGGAAACCAAGTTCACTTAACAACCGCATTACTAATTTAACAACTGCAGCGAATCACTTAACAACTGTGGCAAGAAAAGTCATAAAATGGGGCAAAATTCACTTAACAAATTTCTCACTTAGCAACATAAATTTTGGGCTCAATTGTGGTTGTAAGTTGAGGACTACCTGTACCTTTTGGAGGGGTCCATCATAAGTTGAAAACAGTCATTAAGCAACCGGTCGTTAAGTGAGGATTCAAACAGTTCCAAAAACCCCTAGATTTTATGATTGCCCAATTTTGCAAGTAAAATGCCGTTTCCTTTGGTATGTCTTTGTAAATGATGACATTCCTGATGACATGGGCTCTTTGTCCCATTATTTCCGTGGGATATATGCTGAGTACATGTTAGGGAGACAGGGTGAAAAGAGGATGAGGTTAGAGTTTACAATAGAAATTATTCTTTGTGATTGCAGGTTTCAGTGGCACTTACTGTGAGATAAATATCAACGAGTGTGAAAGCAATCCCTGTGTCAATGGGGGTGTCTGCAAGGATATGGTCAATGGATTCAGTTGCACCTGCCCCTCAGGTAAGTAGAGAAGTTTGCCAATCAGGAGCCTTACTTCAATTTCCACTTGGAAGGAAATGAAAGTAGATTGTTTTTTTCTGCATAACATTACAGATTCTATATCTAGAAACCATTTTTTCTCCCACTTGGCTTCTTCTTGCTTGACACCATATGTATGTGTTTTGAGTGTATTTGAAGTTTGCCAAGCCCTGGCGTTTCGAAGATTGGGAAACTGCAATCCCTTTTTGTAAGAAGCTTAGTTTTTCTCTTTGTAATATTTTGAGAAAGCCTGTTCCTTGAGTCAACTTAACAACATGTGCTGCTTTGTTTTTAGACTTGTGCTGCAATTTCTCTTGAATCCGTACTGCCCCCTGTGACATTTCTTGCCTATTGCCTCATTGTTTAGACTGCCTAGGTATCCAGTGCTAAGCAAAACAGCCTATCTGAAGAATTTTTGGTCAGTGACTGGGCTTCCACTGTAATTTTATGGCAATATCATTAGCTTCTTCCCCAGGACTTGCCCAGCCTTTCTGCTACAACCGGGTGGAGGTACTATGCCCCATTTAGTTGTTTTTAGGGTAGATTGGCAGACAGCCTCTAGCATGCTCTGTGGGAGCTTGGACAATGGCATCTTTGTTTCCCTAGCCTGTCGCTCAGGCCCCTGAACCCAATTTACATGTGGGATAGACACTGCAAAGCCCCCTGTGGAGAGAAGGGAGAGAGACATTAAGAGCTCTTGTTATAGGCCTCTGGTGGTAAGGCTGAGTTGTGTGACTAAGCTTTATTTTACAGTGCCAAACCTTTTCTATTACTGCCTGTCTTTTTTGGGGGGGCGGGGGGGAGGTTGTTGTTGTTCAAATTGTCAGCTTATACTGGGTTGATCTAGTTCCAGCCATTTGGAAACACTCAAAAAATTTGGCATACTGATCCTGAACCATGCTTGAAATGCTATTTATTTCTCCTAATGGCAATGGAGTGCTTATACAGGTGAAACTCGAAAAATTAGAATATTGTGCAAAAGTTCATTTATTTCAGTAATGCAACTTAAAGGTGAAACTAATATATGAGATAAGACTCATTACATGCAAAGCAAGATAGTTCAAGCCGTGATTTGTCATAATTGTGATGATTATGGCGTACAGCTCATGAAAACCCCAAATCCACCATCTCAGAAAATTAGAATATTACATGCAATCAATAAAACAAGGATTTTACATAGAACAATATCGGACCTCTGAAAAGTATAAGCATGCATATGTACTCAGTACTTGATTTGGGCCCCTTTTGCAACAACTACTGCCTCAATGTAGCGTGGCATGGAAGCTATCAGCCTGTGGCACTGCTGAGGTGTTATAGAAGACCAGGATGCTTCAATAGCAGCCTTCAGCTCTTCTGCATTGTTCGGTCTCATGTCTCTCATCTTTCTCTTGGCAATGCCCCATAGATTCTCTATGAGGTTCAGGTCAGGTGAGTTTGCTGGCCAATCAAGCACAGTAATCCCACAGTCATTGAACCAGGTTTTGGTGCTTTTGGCAGTGTGGGCAGCTGGAAAATGAAGTCAGCATCCCCATAAAGCTCATCTGGGGAAGGAAGCATGAAGTGCTCCAAAATCTCCTGGTAAACGGCTGCGTTGACCCTGGTCTTAATGAAGCACAGTGGTACAAAGTCTTGTTGCTCAGTGGTCCAAAGTCCTCTTTTCTGATGAGAGCAACTTTTGCATCTCATTTGGAAACCAAGGATCCAGAGTATGGAGGACGAATGGAGAGGCCAATCAAGCACAGGAATCCCACGGTCATTGAACCAGGTTTTGGTGCTTTTTGCAAAGTTGCTCTCATCAGAAAAGAGGACTTTGGACCACTGAGCAACAAGATTTTGGACCATTATTCTTCATTAAGACCAGGGTCAATGCAGCTGTCTACCAGGGGATTTTGGAGCACTTCATGCTTCCTTCCGCAGACGAGCTTTATTGGGATGCTGACTTCATTTTCCAGCTGCCCACACTGCAAAAGCACCAAAACCTGATTCAATGACCATGGGATTACTGTGCTTGATTGGCCAGCAAATTCGCCTGGCATTGCCAAGAGAAAGAAGAGAGACATGGGACCGAACAATGCAGAAGAGCTGAAGGCCGCTATTGAAGCATTCTGGTCTTCTATAACACCTCAGCAGTGCCACAGGCTGATAGCTTCCATGCCATGCCGCATTGAGGCAGTAATTGCTGAAAAAGGGGCCCAAACCAAGTACTGAGTACATATGCATGCTTATACTTTTCAGAGGTCCGATATTGTTCTATGTACAATCCTTGTTTTATTGATTGCATATAATATTCTAATTTTCTGAGATGGTGGATTTGGGGTTTTTATGAGTTGTACGCCATAATCATCACAATTATGACAAATCACGGCTTGAACAATCTTGCTTTGCATGTAATGAGTCTTATCTCATATATTAGTTTCACCTTTTAAGCTGCATTACTGAAATAAATGAACTTTTGCACGATATTCTAATTTTTCGAGTTTCACCTGTATAGGATTTTCCTTACAGAAAAAGGTAGCTGAAAAAAAGCATCAGAAGTAGCCATTCAGATAGTACTTCCATTCTCCCAAGGTCATATTGAATTTAAGCCCGGAAGTACTGCACATATGCATGGTGTTGCGATGCTTTACGAAGTAAATTTTGTTATCTGTGACAATTTAGGAAATTTGCATGGAGATACAAATAATATTAACTATTGGGGAACATTATTTCATTGAATACGACGTCTTTCACACTGAAGCCTATTAAATCCAGTCCTTTACTATATTTCTAAATTTCCTGGCTCCCAAAACTCTATAGATGGTTTACAATGATAAGATTAAAACTAAAATCAAAAGCCCAATAGCATAAGGAATAAAATCAAACTCTCTCACCTTTGCACTCAACAAACTTGTAAAATATGATGCAGATATATAAAATTTCTATCAGAGTGAATAGCAAACAGGAAGCACTATTTTTGTGAGTTATCGTTGGGATGTACTATCTGATGAAGTAGGACCTGTGGTTTGATTACCATTTCATTGATTTTTCTGATTTGCTTGACATATTTTCCTTTCACATTCAGGCTTCTCGGGTTCTATGTGCCAAATAGACATTGATGAGTGCGCCAGCACACCATGCCAGAATGGTGCCAAGTGCGTGGATAGGCCCAATGCTTATGAATGCCGTTGTACAGAAGGTGATTGCTTACTACAGAAGCTGATGAGGTTTCATAATAAATGCAAGGGTTTATGGGATACTAACACAGGAAGAAATAAATGCTGCCATGCTGTTTTCTATATATTGTGTGCATGATATGAGTTCTTTTCCTCATAATATATCTCTTCATCCAAAAGTTTTTTTTTTGTAAAAGAAGAATTTGAAGTAATAGTCACTAACACTTGATTCAGGGACAGTTTATTTCTATCTTTGGTATTTGTTCTTGAATCAGTGGAAAAAGAATGATAAAATGTTTTTCAAACTAAAAGTGTACATTGCATTTTTTCCCATGGATATAGTAGTGTTTCCCTATAATGGCATATGGCGTCTAATTCCTCCTACTTAGCTGTTGTAATTGGGGGCAGACTTTTATTACTCTTTGCTGTGTTTGGAATTGGCCATCTTTTGTTCAGTGTCTAAATTTCAGTTTACACATACATCAGTTACACTAAGATAACTGGAAGATGAGACATTGGTCTCTTTTTGATCAATAGCTTGGTTTGACTTTTCACTTCCTAAAATTAAAGTTAGGAGAACTTCCCCGGGAGCTGAAGAAGCTTCTTGGATGAGAAGCAAAACATTTTCAAAGAAAAATCAAAAAGTCCAGTTGTCTCTTGAAAAAGGGCATCTTCGGGACAACCATGACCAGTGTGGCTTTAGAATCGCCGTAGACATCCCCCAGGAAGTTACTGTAATCCATGTAACGCTGTTTTCTGTTTTTCTTATAGGTTTTGAAGGGGTTTTGTGTGAAAAAAACATAGATGACTGTTCCCCAGATCCTTGCCACCATGGCACTTGTGTAGATGGCATTGCCAGCTTCACCTGTATGTGTGTGGCTGGTTACACTGGGTATCGCTGTGAGAACCAGATCAATGAGTGCCACAGTAATCCCTGTCAGCACGGAGGCAAATGTATTGACCTAGTAAATAAGTATCTCTGCCACTGCCAGCCAGGGACCTCAGGTAGGAACATTTTTCTTACTCTACAAAAACTGCTCTCTCTTCCTTGCTTGGGTTCAATCCCTCTCTTAAGGGACAGAGCTCTAGAGCAGTCGCCTTACCATTTATAACACTTGCAGGCAGCACCCTTAAATGATGTTTCAAGAACCTTGCTAACGCGGGCTAGCGTACCTTATCATCTACCCATGTCATTTAGTCAACACAAAACACAAATCCAGCTATCATGGAGCCTGGTGAAGGGAAGGGTGGACTGCTGCTTTTCTGAGACCCATAATATGTCCTTTCCTTTAAGGTGCTAACTGCGAGATAAACTTTGATGACTGTGCCAGCAATCCTTGTGACTATGGGAACTGCCGTGATGGCATCAATCGTTATGATTGCATCTGCAAACCTGGCTTCACAGGTGATGGCTGGGTGATGGGTTATTCTTGGCTGGTGGGCTGGGGCGAGAAAGGAAAGGAGGCATTCGTTATAAAATCAGTAAAATTGGATTATAGCACAGATAATTCTGCTTATAGATTAGAAATTGGCTTTGCAGCTAGAAATTGGGGCGTTCAGAATGGCTGTAGGAGAGAAATGCACAAACGGTGGCTCCAGCATGTTATGCGGTTACAGTTTCCTCTCTGATAATAGATTTAGCCTTCCTAAAAATGGTTGCTGAACTGTAACAAATTGAAAAAAGATTAAATAAAAAGCACAAATTTTTACCAGTTCTTAACTTAAAAGTATTCAAAATCAAAGTATTGCTTGTGATGGACCCACTTGTTTTGGAATATACGTATATAACCCCACCCCTGATATGGCATTTAAAGGCCTAGTGCATTTGGGCCCCAAATAAATGTAGCTTTCTATGGGTTTGATTTTAATTTGTACAGGAGGCAAAGTCAAACTGACCTACTGTTCCTCAAAGCTATAAGCTTGATCGTTTCATTGCTGAGCAGTCTTTTTCCCCCCCTTTCAGGTCCTCTGTGTAACATAGAGATTAATGAATGTGCATCCAACCCCTGCAAGAATGGTGGCACCTGTGTGGATGGTGAAGATGGGTTCTCTTGCCTTTGTCCGGAGGGTTTCCATGATCCACATTGCTATTCAGAAGTGGATGAGTGCAGCAGCAGCCCCTGCGTGCATGGCACATGCCATGATGACATCAATGGGTGAGAGCTTTCACCAGGCCCAAGTCCAGATGATGGCTGCCTTTGTGGAAAACTGCTGGTCGGTCAGGAGTGAGCAGGGTTTATTCCTGTGAGAGATTTGTGACTGAGAAGAAAGCAGTGCACTAAATCTGCATCAATAAGCCATTTGAGTGGCCTTGGTGAACTGTTTTGGAAGATGTGAGGAATCTTAACTTGGTTATTTGGTTTTGTTTAGGTACCAGTGTAAATGTGAGCCAGGCTGGACTGGAACCAATTGTGACGTGAACCATAATGAGTGTGAATCCAATCCGTGTCAGCATTATGGCACCTGCACAGATTATGTCAATGGCTATCGTTGTAAATGCAAAGAAGGCTTCCAGGGTATGCTTACCTTGCTCTGCTTACCTTGCTCTGCTTACCTTGCCCATGCTTACCTTGCCCATGCTTTTCCCTAAATAATTCCACCAGGACACCAATTTCCCTTTTCTTTCAATTCTGCATGACAAGAGTTGGATGAGGGCACTGGTTTCTTCTCAAGTTTTAGTTTATAGGATTAATGAGATTATCATTTTCTCTTCAGGAACTTACTGCCAGATTAACATAAACGACTGTGCTTCTAGCCCCTGCCTCAACCAGGGCACCTGTATTGATGGCATTGCCAGTTATACTTGTCTGTGTGACTTGCCCTACACTGGTGAGTGGAGAGTTCTTTGCAATAGAGTTGGTTGGTGGATTGGATTCTTTGGGGGTTAACATAATTCTTGCTCCAGTCTGTCCTCTGGAAATTTCTTATATCAATATTGCAAAAAATAATTGATACTGAGTACTAGATTGGAAGCTGGAAGGCTCATGGCCCATATTCACAATCTGGACTTTTTCTTTCCATGATACAATCGTAATAGCTCTGGTATTCATTGTGTAAAAATCTCAGCTGTATACATAATACACAGTGGCCATTCCATGTTGTTCTTGAAGTCCAAGATGAAATAGATATGTGTCAAAACAAAGCCTAAAAGATATAAATGTATATGTGTACATACAGAGCAGGGCAAGAAGAAAGAGGCTGGCAATCTTGCCTTAGGTTTCTTGACATCTTGGTATCTTCCTTGCTTAAGTATTGATGTCAGATAATAGTATAAGAACATCTGGAGGGGAGGAAGTTGAGTGAATTCTCACAACGGGTAAGGTCGTCAGCACTGCCCAGTATGTGTCTACGACAGTTCTGCAATTCTATTTTGGGTTTCCCTTTAAATTGAAACAGTATCCATTGTTTATGGAGAGAAACCACTATTTGTAAGCATCAGTACATTATGGCTTGGATGTTTGACATATATCAAGATACGCTTTCCCATAGAAAGAGATTAGTTCTTTTCAACAAATAGTAGTAAATAAACCTTTAATTATTTATGTTTTATATATGAAACAAAATTCCCATTCATGGCACTTTGTGGCTAAACATCTGTTCATGGAATTTCCTTTGTGTTCACTTGGGAGTCTTATATTTGCAACACCAGATATTCTCATGTTGGGCCAGTGAATACCTTCATACTCTTTGACAGGCTTCTAATTTTTTCCCCCAGGACGGAACTGTGAGAATGTCTTGGCTCCTTGCTTCCCTAACCCATGTGAGAACAATGGCGTTTGTGACCATACACCTGATTATGAAGGGTTTACTTGCAGTTGTGCACCAGGCTGGCAAGGTATTATGACTATGTGTCCTTTCCCTCCCATCGCTTTCAGAGTATTGTATTTTGAATAGCTTTGAATGGAAACAAGATAAAGAAGGTGTTAAACACTTTAAAACAACTGTATACATTTTATTGTCTCCCTATAGGGCAGCAATGCCACATTGACATTAATGAATGTGACCAGAACCCATGTCGAAACAGGGGCACTTGCACCAACACCCTTGGCAGCTATAGATGCGCCTGCCGCCCTGGCTATACTGGCATCAATTGCGAGATGGATATTGATGATTGCACACCTAGTAAGTTTATAGAATGCATGGAAAAACAAGAAAGAATCTGATTAGAACTAAAGAGTTTGGTCTCCTGCCAGGTTGTTTTTTTGAGACAGGATGTATGCCATTATTTCTGACCTAAGATTCCTGCCTTCTTGTTGTCTTGTCAAACCACAGTCCCAAGGCCTTTTGTTCATCTGTTTTCTTAAAAATAATTCTGACTTATCCTGACACATGAAACCAGACCTGGAACACCTTCCTTCATTTCCAGTGAGATTTAGACATATTTAAATGTTTTGGGAATGATTCTTATGTCTGAAGTCCAGAGGCAGTTATGATGATAGATCAGTGATAGTGAACTTTTGGCCTCAGTATTATAATTTGCAGCATGCCTAAATTGACTTTGTAGGCATGTCTTTCTCTTTCACACACAAAGACCAAACAAAAAACAAAGAATTCTCTATCTCACACAAACCCGCTCCATCTATATAAGCTATTCTCCAAAGCACCCTAAGGCCAGACAAGGAATAATGGATGGAAACTGAACAAGGAGAGGTTCAACCTGGAAATAAGGAGAACTTTTCTGACAGTGAAAACAATCAACCAATGGAACAGAAGTTGCCTTCGGAAATTGTGAGAGCTTTATCACTGGAAGCTTTCAAGAATAGACTGGACTGCTCCCTGTCAGAAATGGTGTAGGGTCTCCTGCTTGGGCAGGGGGGGGGGGGTTGGACTACAAGGTCCCTTCCAACTCTGTTAATCTGTTAATCTCGATCAGTGGTGACCAACCAGTGGTCCATGGACCACTGGTGATCCGCAAAAAAATTTTGGTGGTCCGCAGAAAAATTATTTTCATTTTTTATATTGCACTAAATACTACCGTTTTTTTCAGAGTATAAGATGCACCAAGATTTTGAAGAGGTAAAATTTTTAAAAAAGTTTTTGCACTCTGCAGACCTCCCAAACCCTCTGCATGCCTCATTTTTTTTGTGAAAAACAGGGCATGCAGAGAGTTTGAGACGCCTGCAAAGTGCTCTTGGGGGCTGCCCCCCGCTCAAAATGAGCAAAAATGGTCTGTTTTTTTACAAAAAAACGGCATACGTAAGCTTTGGGAGACTTGTAGAGTGCTCTAGTCTAGGGGGGGAAATGACGGATTATCCGCTCGTTTTTGCCCTCCCCAGCCCCCAGGAGCACCTTGCAGGCCTCCCAAAGCCTCTGCACATCCATTTTTGTGAAGGGGGCAGGGTTTTGGGAGGCCAAAAATGCTTTATTCAGTGTATAAGATGCACCCAGATTTTCTCCCTCTTTTTTTGGGGGGGGGGGGAAAGTGCATCTTACACTCTGAAAAATACGTTATTTTATCTTTTTTATCTTCTTTTATTTTATCCTCTATTAGAGGTCCGCGGGATTTAAAATTATAAATTTAGTAGTCCCTGAGGTCCGAAAGGTTGGTGACCCCTGATCTAGATGACTTTCAACAGCAACAATCGATGATAGTGCTGAGGTTGGGCTTCAAGCAGATACCTTGACTTCAGCTCTCGCTCCATTGCTCCCACTCATAAAGGTCACATAAGGTGACCTTATGCCATACCCCAAGGTGTGCAAGTCTTAGGGAACAACATCATTGACTTGCAGCCCTCCCCAAAATCTGCCATGCACTACTTACCTTCAGACGGTGTTCTCTTTCTGTTTGAGAGGCTCCTGCACTCTCACAAGGTTGTTCCAGGTTGCACAAGGCCTTCAGTCTTGAAACAACTTTGGAAAAATGTTCTTCCAGGACCCAACACAAGAGCCCACCCATTCTTGCATAGCCTCCAAATATCACCCGAAAGCTTGCTCTGTTTCTCATATGGTTTTCTGAGGGTCCAGAAAGCACAGTCCTCTCGCCCAGCTTCCAGAGTGGACACAAGAGCACAACCAATTATCTTAGTGTCCAGAAGTCATGAGAATAGGGCATGCTTTTAAGAATAGTTGTTTGGTGTTGGGGAATACTGGCGTGACACCCAAAACATCATGGCATGCCTCCATGTCATAAATTCACCACCACTATGCTAAATGCATGAGAAGATACAAAATACAGAATTTAGTCATTTGTCTGAAGACTTCCTGGTAAAAGAAAAGAATGCTTATGCTTATTAAAAACATTTTGAATGTTCTCCCTGCCAACAGATCCTTGCCTGAATGGTGGCGGATGTCAGGATGGCATCAGTTCCTTCACATGCACTTGCCTGCCAGGTTTCACGGGACCACGCTGTGCAACTGAAACCAATGAGTGCCTGAGCAACCCCTGCCGCAATGGGGCCACCTGTACAGACTATGTCAACAGCTACACTTGTACTTGTTCCCCAGGCTGGGCTGGCTTACACTGTGAGCACAATGTGCAGGAGTGCACTGACAGGTGAGATTGTCAGGATTATTGTTCTAAGGGTTCAGTATCTCACGTCTTGCTCACAATCTCAGTGGTGGTGAATGCAGGTTGCTGTTGCTGAACAGTTCAGCGTGCAGTGTGGCTCCTCGATTCTCTTCATATCGCTAAAGCCAAACAGTACAGTGGTGAAAATTATTCTGGAGATTTGCATCACGTACCAAGTTACATGCCCACTTTTCTTATCTTTTTCAGTAGTTTTCAAATGGAGAAGTAGATCATTTTATATGCATGGTCCGCTTGAATTCTGAATTCTGTAACTCGGTTCCTTTGAGTTATCTGCTCCTAGACCATATAGTCCAAATGGAGAAAGCATTGGGAAAGCAAAGTGTAGGAAGATTTCCTATAATGTTCCATGAGCCAGGGTGGCGCAGTGGTTAGAATGCAGTACTGCAGGCTACTTCTGCTGACTGCCGGCTGACTGCAATTTGGCCATTCGAATCTCACCAGGCTCAAGGTTGACTCTGCCTTCCATCCTTCCGAGGTCGGTAAAATGAGGACCCAAATTGTTGGGGCCAATATGCTGACTCTTAGAGAGGGCTGTAAAGGACTGTAAAGCGGTATATAAGTTTGAGTGCTATTGTTATTGCCTGTCTATCGCAGGTAAACTGAATCCTAAATATTGAGCAAGAGGAAAGATTAATTACTAGGAGAACAGAATGGCTTTTCTTACTGTTTCATTTTTCAGATAAGAATAGAAATTATTATTTTAGATATTTGTTTGCCAAAATATTTAGCCTAGAAGAAGTTACATCTCTCTTGAGGAAACTCAGGCTAGAAAGTCTCACTGGTCTCTATGTCATTTTGTATTTCTCTGTTTGTCTTCTGGCAGCTCTTGCTTCAATGGTGGAACATGCTTGGATGGAGTAAATTCATACACATGCCACTGTCGTGCTGGCTTCACAGGCACCCACTGCCAGCATGAGATTGATGAGTGCCAGTCACAGCCCTGCCTCAATGGTGGGGTGTGCCATGATGGTGTGCAGTCCTATCGTTGCACCTGTCCTCAGGGCTATACAGGTCCTCAGTGCCAGGTAATTTGAGATGAAAACAATTTACATCTTTAGAGTTTATCTAAAGTAAGCAAGGTATCTACCAGAAAATCTGAGACTAAAGGATATATACCACACTAGCTCAATACAAAGGGAAGATGGGTGTTTGACATTGGTAAGACCACAATATTTTGTCACATACTCTTGCATTGTTTTGCCCTTCCAGAACCTTCTGGATTTGTGTAGCCGCTCCCCCTGTCAAAATGGTGGGCGCTGCATACAGTCGGGTGCTACTTTATCCTGTGATTGCCCTGGAGGCTGGACTGGCCGTTATTGTGACATCCCAAATGTATCTTGTGAAGTGGTAGCGAGGAACCGAGGTAAGGGTCTTTCTGCTCCAGTTCATTCCCAAGTTGTCTGTTCCTCTTCAACCCTGCTACTTGTGCTCATAGTGAAAATGTCTCAGCCACCAGCTCAAATGAGGGTTGTTAATTATCCAGGCTTCTGAACATCATCATCTTGTACTCACTGTTCAAATATTTCAGAGCTCCTGGGACAATGTCTTTAAATCCACTGAGCCACCAATTAATCTTCCAACTGCAGTTCCTAGGAGTGTCCATAAAATATTTCGCTTCCATGTAATTTTATTTTCTATCTTCTCCCAACCATAGTGCAAATATTGCTAAGGTTATTTGACCCAATAATAGATCCAGCATTAGCAGATGTTTCAATGTTTAGTCAGAGAGTATGTTTATTATGTTTATTTCAAAATGGGATATCGCTAAACAACACTGAATGTCTTGGTAATCAATGAACTGTACAATAGGGATTACAGTTTGTTTGGCCCTCTAGTTCACAGTGTTTCAAATTACGTTCCATGGAATCCTGGGGTCACTTGAGAATTTGAGGGTTCTGTGAAGGATTTAGGGGAAGATGTTTACTCAAACGCAGCCAATTTTCTATCACTAAAGTGTTGCGTCGTGGCCTGGTTTTTCAAGAATGTTTCTAAATCATTTTTGAATTTCTAAATCATTATGTAACCTGAAAACAATTGAAAGCCCTTGCTCTGGCTGTATCAAGTATATAATATAATCTTTCACTTTTTAAATCTGCCACACTTATTTATTTTATAAACATATTCAATTTCCACCAAATGATGCCAATGAAAACTGTAAATATAGCCTTTAAAGAGAAATTGGTATCAAGTTTCAGAAACACTGGAAAAGTGTGTTTTTCCTCAAGAAATTTGACCTTAGAATAGAAGGAATTCCAGCTATTTTCAAAGGCTCGGAGCATAAATAATTTTGATTATGTATGGTTGTTTCATTTTTCTTGACTTTCTTTGTTCTCGCTCATTCTGTTTAGTTCTTTTAGGAAGTGGTACAGAGGGTATGTTGAGAGCACACAGTGAGTAAATTCTCTTTTTCTCGGCATAGGTGTGACCAAGGAACAAGTGTGCCGTTATGGAGGCCGTTGTGTGGATGCTGGCAATACACACTACTGTATTTGCAAGAAGAGCTACACTGGCAGCTACTGTGAGAGTGAGGTCAATCACTGTCAGCACAGCCTATGTCGGAATGGGGGTACCTGCCGCAGTTTTGTGGGAGGTTATGTCTGTGAGGTGAGGAAGGCCTAGCCAGCCATATCAGGCAGACAACCTAGCTTATGTTCTAGGGAAAGTGCTGCTCCATAAAGAAAGGGTTGAAGGCCCTAACATTGCAAGAGGATTTTGCGAAGATTGGGAGCCAAGGAACTGGCACAAACCTTGTTTTTCCAATCAATGTAAAACAAGATAAAAAAAAACAACTATCTCCCAATGGTCTGCGTTGCCCCTGTGTTGAGTACATTACTTCATAAAACACTACAGTTGTTTTCTGTTGTTGCTTTCTCAACACACAGTGTAACATTTATGTATATTTTAAATTCCCCATCAGCACTGAATAACTCCCTTTTTACAACCCTGTAATCCCTTAATTCAGGGTATGTGAACAGTAAAATACTTTACGTTATTTCTTGGATTTTTGTTGCAACCATGGGCTAGATCAAACTGGTACCTTCAGTGACCTTTCAGATTTCACTAAGCAAGTAGAAACTATTTGTATACAACTAATTTGCAAAATAGAAACGAATGCAATTATTACCATGGTTGGATAGGGAAGGCTTAGAATTTAAGAAAATCTGGGAAGTTAAAAGTTTTCCATCTATACTTAACTATTCAGTACTTGGATGGCAGTTTCTATCATTCTACACCCACTTTGTCATCTTTTCTTAAACCATTGCATCTCTATAACTGTCTGGTTTGGTGCTGCAACCCAACAAGACAGACACAGATTTTAGAGGATAATCAGAACTGCACAAAAAACAATTACTGCCAGCCTGCCTTCTATTGAAGACCTGTACACTGCACGAGTCAAAAAGAGGGCGATGAAAATATTTACAGACCCCTCGCATCCTGGACATAAATAGTTTCAACTCCTACCCTCAAAACAACACTATAGAACACTGCACACCAAGACAACTAGACACAAGAACAGTTTTTTTCCCCAAACGCCATCCCTCAGCTAAACCAATAACTCCCTCACCACTGTCAAACTATTCTCTAAGGCTGCTTTACTATTACTATTAGTCTTCTCATCGTTCCTATCACCCATCTTCTCCCACTTATGACTGCAGGGCTGTAACTTAGTTGGTTGTATCCTTACAATTTATATTGGTATTGATTGTTTCCTGATTGCTTATTTGTACCCTATGACTATCATTAAGTGTTGGAGCTTATGATTCTTGCCGAATGCATCTTTGTCTTTCTATGTACACTGGCAGCATATGCACCAAAGACAAATTCCTTGTGTGTCCAATCATACTTGGCCAATAAAGAATTCTATTCTATTCTAGTCTTAATATATTTTCCTATGGTAAAAATGTTGCTGGCCTATCAAATTTAATGATAGAAGGGCTTTAGGTAATAAAAAGAGCATATTAATCTCTTCCAAATAACTCCTATAGTTATTTAGTTATTTCTACAGTATGATTGGTTCTGGAGAATGAATGCATTTACATTACTGTCTGAATCAAGGCTAAGGACAAAACTAGTTTCAGGTAGCTGCCAGCTATAGGCAGATGTCCCATGATAGGCAGGAAAGTGTTTTAAGAGTTTTCCTATAATTTACCATACGTGTAAAAGGAATGGAGAGCACCTTTCTGTTCATATATACTATGGTAAATCAGGTAGGCAACCATGGGAAGACTCTGAACATGATTGAAAGCTATTAATAGTTTCTCATTGTTTTAAACGGGAGACGTGGGGAAAATGGTGCCTCACTTGTCCTGAAATAGGCAAATCGCAGTTAAAAGGACAAATAACCAAATTCACCTCCCAACTACTATTCTGCTCATGTGCAGCCTTAACTTCTTTGCCCCCGTGCAATTCTGTCTCGTACAGCTTTCACAGCACATTAGGTAACAAAATTCTCTTCTTCCTCACAATTGAGGAATCACTACTTGCTTTTAAAAATAGGCATTTCGCACCATTGTTTACAATTATGTGGATGATATATTTTTGTTCTGCTCTATGTTACTTCTAATGCTGTTAAGGCAAAGTATGATGAGCATATATTGGAACCGTTTAAAAAAATTCTAAGAGTCTTATTCAGTATTCTTGGTTTAATGAAGAATGGAGAAGAGGTACTTTGAAAGTACGTTTTTAATAATACTTTGTCTTATTATCTTTACCTTTTTTCTCTCATTTTAGTGTCCTCTAGGCTTTGAGGGGAAAAACTGTGAATTTGATATTGATGAATGTCAGTCACATCCATGCCAGAATGGTGGGACTTGCATTGACCTCACAGGTCGCTACATTTGTTCCTGCCCACCAGGAACACTAGGTAAGCAGATGACATTTTGGGGGGAGTAGGATAAAGGCTCTTTTTGTTGCTTGTAACATTGTTAATATTTTTAGGTTGAAAGCAAAAGGCACAGAGGGACATATATTAGATTTAACCAATGCAGCTCTGACTTTCATTTACTTATGTGAAGAGGAGATCTGGATTTTTTCTTAAATCACTTAATAGAGAATATGAGCTCATTTGAAAGAACTGGACTTTTTCCAACAGTGATGAATAGTTGATGACTTTCCTGGTGTCTCTGAATATAGACTTTCATTAGTCTCTAGCCATCATGGCTGACCATCAGAGATTATTGTAATTGATTCTCCTGTGCGCTGCTTGGGGAATCCAAGCATGGGTTAACTTTGTCCATTAGCCTAGAGACTGAGTTATGTAATTGTTGACCACACCTCCTCTGACTGGGATAGTTCAGTTTTTTAACTCAGTCCAGCCTTAAAGAGACGCAAAAAACTTTCCTCTAGATAATAGACAAAATTAACTCATTGGACTCGGATTCTTCATGCTACCATATTCATCATGGAACACAGTTTGATTGTGGATTGCCGGAATTTGTTCGCGTTTGAATTTAAGGACCTTGCGGTTCCTTGAGGCTCTAGCGGACAGAGGAACGTTCGCCAGGAGGATTGCTTATCGGGCATTTGAACGGGTTTAAATCAGAAGAGTCGGTTTGCCACTCTCAATCCTGATCAGTGGCTATGGTGAGAGTCAGTTTGCCGCTCTCGAGTAGGCGCGGGGGTGAACGACCCGCTTGTTGCCACCTCCCATCCTCTGGTTGCTGCGGGGAGAGGCAGCATGCCATTCTCTCCAGCAGGCGCAGGCGCGATCACCATGCATCGGATGGCCGTTTCCTAGCGTTTCAGAGCCTTGCCGCTGCGATGTCATTTCGGCAGCCGGAGCCTTTCCTTCCAGATAGAGAAGGACGGCGGCCATTTTGGAGCTAGTTTGAATTTTGCGCCGAAATAGTTGCTAGCGCTGGCCATTTTGAGCTGTTAGTAGCTTCGCGCCAGAGAACAACAGGAAGGGGCGGAGTTTTCCTTTCGCACTCAAACAGTGGTGGAGTACAGAGAGAGTCATTGTGCTGCAGAGGTCGGTTTGCCGCCATTCTTTTAGCACTGTATTGCATCATCGCCCTAACAGAGTCAGCTCGCCACTTTGATCACCGGTTTGCCGTTTTCAGATGTGAACTTGAAGCCTTCGGAACGCTTAAAACCACCCTCCAAGCAAACCGGAAGTGACTTCCGGTTTCCTCGGAGGATGGTTTTAAGCACTGAAGCCTCCGGAGGGGCAGGTCCCTGAAGCCTCCAGAGGGGCGGGGGAGGCTCTTTTTGCCCTTCCTGGGCTCCTATAAAGCCCCTGGAGCCTGGGGAGGGCGAAAAAAACATGTAAAAATGGGGGGTTGCGCGTTGCACACGTATGCGCACTGGGGGGTCGCGCATTGCATTATGGGTGCGGCACGCCCGCACACGACCCCCCTGAGCTCCCCCCACTTGTGGCATGCGAGCCAAAAAAGGTTCGCCATCACTGCTCTAGGCTAATGAACAAAGTTAACCCATGCTTGGATTCCCCTCGCAGCGCACATAGAAGGACCATTCAGGTAAGTCAATGATTGTTTCCTTTCCAGTGTTTCCATTCAGGTAATAAGAAAGAGAAACACTGCATTACAATAGCAACCTAATGCTGTCTTGAAGATCCCTTTCTTTGGTTACATTAGTAGTATTGATGGGAGCCGGAACTGAATACATTTTGAATAGACCAGGTGGTATTTTCTCACCTTCAGAATTGTTTTTTTCTTATCACAGGCAGTTCAAGAGGTGGGGAGATGTTTGGGGGACATAGTATTAGAATGTTTGGTATGATTGTTTGTTATTTATCTCTTTAGGTGTCTTGTGTGAAATAAACGAGGATGATTGTGCCACGAATCCTGTTATCCGTGTCCCCAAATGCCTGAACAATGGGACATGTGTGGACAGAGTGGGTGGCTACCGTTGCAGCTGCCCACCAGGCTTTACAGGCGAGCGTTGTGAGGGAGATATAAATGAATGTCAGTCCAATCCCTGCCATCCACGCAACACCCTGGACTGCATTCAAGAAGCCCGTGACTACCAGTGCATCTGCAAGCCAGGCTACACTGGTGAGTAAGGGTGCCAACAAGGCCAATGTGATGGATTCAATGGATAAGAATGTGTGAAGCTGGGCTGCAGTGGAGAGCAGAGAAGACAGGCTAAAATAAATGTCAGCAGGAAAAAGCATTAAAATTGTATGAAATGTTTTATGAGTTGCCCTTGGAAAGTCACTATTTGGTGACTCGGCTTCAAATAAAACCACAAAATGAGCATTCAGGCATTCTGGCAAGGGTGTCACAAGAAAATATTTTGTTTCTCTGTGTAATTGATCATCTATTTTAGCAAAGTAGCAGATGAATAAATATGTGTATGTTTTACCTAAACTTCTCTGGATTCTCATGAGTCATGAATTGTGTATCTTTTCACGTCTTTATGTATACTGAGGGCATATGCATCAAAGACAAATTCCTTGTGTTTCCAATAACACTTGGCCAATAAACAATTCTGTTCTATTCTAGTCTATTACACTTCTATTCATGTCCTTCATGATAATCTTATGGAGCAACTTAATGCTTTTAAATAATCACATATTTATTCTGCTGGAACCTCGCCAAGTACGGTTGATTTGTTTTTCTATTTGGTCTATCTCAAGTATATTTCTTTTGCATTTTTCAGATTGAAAGCTTTGCATTCTATGGTCTGTGGGGCATTTCCAGGTTAACTTTAACTTATAAGGTTAATATATATAGTCACTTGTGTATTCTATTTCAGCCTCGCTTTCCATTTGCTTGAGTTTTGAGTTTGATTTGTACTCACATTGAATGAGTCTAAGGTCACAAATGTATAGCTGTATTTTGCTGCCATTACATTTTCCTGATAGGGAATCTAAATTACATCTGATGAGATGGTGATCACAGAGAGACAACCTCCGGGAATTGAACTATAATTCCTAGAATTGGTTAGGTTTCTTAGAAATCTTGGGAGCTATGATTCAACAATAGCACTCATATACACAGAGGGAGGGAAAGAGGGAGAGTTTGGTGATTAATAACAGAAAAGTAGCTGTGCCTGACTGGTTGAATATTTTTGTAATTTATCCATAATTGGGAAAGAATATACTCAGTTGCTAGTTAAATGTTGATAAAGCTCAGTAGGCATTTATGTGAATCAGGTACAGAAGCTGGTACTAAAATATGTGTCACATTTAATAGAGTGATGGTGTTCTGAAAAGTTTGCTGTATCATTGGCAGAATAACATTTTTTCTCCCTTTTAGGCCGCCACTGCAAAAACATTGTGAATGCATGTGAATCTCAGCCTTGCCAGAATGGTGGGCAATGTAAACTGGCAGTAAACTTGCCTCTCGGATATACCTGCCAGTGCCCTCGGGTGAGTACCTAGAATAAGGCTATATGTTCGACACCAAAGTACATTCCCTGAGTATAAATATTATAAGCAGTTAAGCAGGAAGAGTGAAATAGGGAGGAACGTAAGCTGGGTACACTGAAGCTGTGCTATGAGTGAAGAAGCTGACATTTAATCATGGTCAGAATGCTATTCCTGTTTGGGGAGTATTAGAAAACAAGTGATTCCAGATCTGGCTATAGTTTCTACAAGAGAAATATATAGCATTATAGGTATATGAATGTGATTCTTAAACTTTGGGGTGGGAAAAGTTTTTCTTACCAGGGTGACAGTTGCAAGAAGGGACACACTCTACCAGAGATACTTTATTGATGGTTATTTTGTTTGTCTGACTTTCTTTACGATCTCTTCTTCTTATGGTTCTTTTTCAGAGCTACCTGGGCATCAATTGTGAGCGCAGTGTGTTCTCTTGCCGAGAATTGTTCTGTTTCAATGGTGGCAACTGCCGGCCTTCACTTCTAGGTGCCCACTGTTACTGCCTTCCTGGATGGACTGGACCTGATTGTCGCCTCCGTGCCAATAGCAGTTGTGTGAATCGACCTTGCCACAATGGGGGTATCTGCCATGAGATTGCCACTCCCCCTTATTTTCAGTGCCTTTGTCCTGGTGACTACACAGGTGTTCGCTGTCAAACTGCACGCACCGCACGGCCATCTCTGCACCCTGAGCTCCATTGTCCATTGGAAGAGTGTGCTGCAAAGGCAGGGGACTCCTATTGTGACAAGATGTGCAATAGCCCAGCTTGTCGCTGGGATGGAGGTGACTGTTCTCTTTTGGTGGATAATCCTTGGAAGCAGTGTGAGAGCCCTCAGTGCTGGCAGTTCTTCAACAATAGTCAGTGTGATGAACTCTGCAACACCGTTGAGTGTCTTTATGACAATTTTGACTGCAAGAATCGCGAGCGCACCTGCAAGTGAGTTCTGCTTACATCTTTGAAGGGGGAGCCTGTAGGTCATATTTCCCTAGTGCTTGTTAGAACTAAGAGTATGCATTCTTCTGCTAGATTAACTGAATGACACAGTGGGATTTTGTTCCCAACATGGATGTTGTATTTTCCTCCCTCCTTGTTCTAGATATCTTTATTTGGGGGGGAGGGCGAGCTGTCTCAATATATGTAATCCTGGTGACTCAGTTGGTTGATTTGTGGTGCATATGGAAAGGTATTCCCTGCAACTCCTTTATGGTTCTTTGTCAACAAAGGATACATTTTGTGTTACGATAGGATTTGTTTTACATTTCCATCTCCTTTCCCTTTGACAGCCCTATTTATGAGAAATACTGCTCAGATCACTTTGCTGATGGGAATTGTGACCAAGGCTGTAATAATGAAGAATGCGGCTGGGACGGGCTGGATTGTGCACGGGAAGTGCCTGAGCACTTGGCAGAGGGCGTTCTCATCATCACCGTGCTGCTGCACCCTGATGAACTGCTCCGCACCAGCACCATCTTCCTGCAGAAGCTGAGCGCCATTTTAAGGACCTCCCTGAGATTCCGCATAGATGAAAATGGCAACTACATGATCAAACCTTATTATGGAACTGGACGACGACTACGCAGAGAACTGGGCCAAGAAATAATTGGGTGAGTTTTATGTAGTAGAAAAAAAAGAAGTGTTTTGAGAGTAAGATAAGTAAGCTCATTTCATTATGAACTACAGGTCACCTAAGCTTATCAGCTGCCTTGGTCAATGACATTCAAAATTACGACAGTGCTGAAAAAAATAACTTATCACAGTGTTTCTCAGTCATGTGATTGCCATTATAGTCAATATGCTATGTCCTGTGCCTGACTTGTTCTCCCTACCACCTTGCAGAGGGGAGAGATTGGAGAGGAAGGGATTACAAGAGAACAAACAAGCATATGAAGAATACACATCAAAAAGAGTGTAGTTGGGGCTGGGAGCCAGGCATGCTAAGCCTGCTGCCTGGTGTACTCCCTATGGTGTGCCTGCTTGCTCTCTTGTAATCCCTTCCTCTCCAATTTCTTCCCTTTAGGAGGAGGGGAAGAAAAAAAAAAGAGGGGAGAGTGCCTACAGAAAATGTTATATTTCCCGCCATCCCAGAGCAGAGAGATTGACGAGGAAAGGATCACATGACAATAAGGAGGCACATAATAATGAATACACTGGGCTCTTTGTGTAGTGTGCTGTTAACTCCTTTCAGTGTGTATTTCCCCTACTTGCTCTCCTATAATTGCTGCTTTTCCAGTGAACCTAAATACAGCTTTTAATTCCCTTCTTGCTAAGTTTCCAACTTACTACTGCTTTGCTCCATGACAGAGCAATCAGTCCCCTATAAAATCTGTTGCTGAATAACGGTGCTTTGTTTTTTAAACTACATTAAAACAAGTTTCTTGGAGAGTGCCAGTTTTCCATTTGTGGTTGCTAAATGAGCGCTACCTATCTACTATAATCCCTATTTGTTAAGAGGCTCTAGATAGGGCTGTCCTTGAAGATCACTTGGAAGCTATAACTGGTCCAGAATATGGCCACAGAAAAGCAATGACAAGTATAGTTCAGGTTGCCCCTGCAACATCTCTGCTCTTCAAATTACCCCAGTTACTCCTGGCTTGCAGACTGCATTTCGAAATGCTGGATTTTATCTATAAAGCCCTACATGCCTTGGGGCCCATTTATCTCTAGGGCCACTTTTATCCAGTTGTCCCTGCCTGTCCTATAAAATCTGACGGTTAATAACTCTGCTTCATTTTTTTAAAAAAAGAACTACATTAAACAAGCTTCTTAAAGAGAGTGCTCGATCCCCAGAAGCGAGTTCATGACAATTAAACAGAGAGTAGCATAAAGAGATGAACAAATGGGATAAATCGGCTGTTACACAATGGTACAGCATGCCTTTTATAAAACTTAAAATATATTTGGGTTTTCAAAACGATTAATATAACTTAGAAGCAAGTTCATCCATAATTCACATTGGGGGAATGACCGCACTAAAACCAAATGTGTCCAGTCAGGCCTATTCCGTGGACTTAAGGCCGAACGGAGAGTAAAACAAAACGCAAAGGAGGTAACTGAACTTTTGCCTTTCCCTGGAATTCTCCGGGATGCTAAAGGAGACCCTGCTAAGCCTTGCCGCTTTCTCTAGGTCTGAGGTCACCCTTGAGATTGACAACCGTCTTTGCTACCAAGCTTCAAACAAATGCTTCCCTGATGCAGAAAGTGCTGCTGATTACCTCGCTGCCCTGTCGGCAGTGGAGCGTCTGGAGTTCCCATATCCACTGAAAGCTGTGAAAGGTTAGGTTGTTGTTTTCTTTTTCTTTTCTTTTCAACAAGGGGTATGGAAAAGGCACTTCAGGAAAGCAACATCGCTTGGTTGTTCTCTTTGCAGCCAAGTCTGTAACGCAGATCTATTGCTTCTTCAGGTGCAAAAGATACAGTCGGCCCGGTCGACCCATTCAAGTTACTGCCCTTGGTGGTGGTAGCAGCCCTCATTCTCCTCGTGATCCTGGTACTGGGCGTGCTGGTGGCCCGGCGTAAGAGAGAACACAGCACTCTCTGGTTTCCCGAAGGTTTCAGTCTGAAGAAAGAGAGTAGCAACAAGAACCGGCGTGAGCCTGTGGGTCAGGATGCCCTGGGCATGAAGTAAGAGGCCCTTATTCATTCAAGAGCTATCGAGGAACAATCTCACATCTTTGTTTCAGAGGCTTGTTAAAGAAAAGAGAAAAAAAAAAGCCTCAGGGGCATTCGCTGTCAAATCATGTTAATGTCTTGCTAAGTGACAGATTTAATGTGGCAAAACCTGCTGTCCTCTTCCTGCTATGTAAACTATTAAGGAAGAGATTTTTATTTTCCTACAATAACCCTAGCAACCCGGTGGGCTAATGGAGAAGGATTCCATCCCTCTTCTACCAGATTACGTGCCTGCATGGAATATTCTTACCACTTGTGGCCATTGTATGAATTGTTTGTAGCCGTAGCTATAGTATGTTGCCTCTGCTGTAAAGGATAGTCGGCTTTCTTCTATTTTACTTCGATGCTAGCCCTTTCTCATTCATTAATTAATTAAATGTATTGGCTGCCCTTTCTCATATCCAACAACTCTGGGCGGCTGAAAAACATTAAAACCATCCATCATAAAAAAATAACAGCGGATGAAAACCTTTTAATGGATAAAAACATGGATACAAGATGGCAAAAAAGGGAACCGGGCAGACGTATGTGCCTGCAGGTGGATGTTTGGGATATAGTCAGAGGTACGATTCCATTGCCTTTTATGCTCGAGCCTCTCATCTCACTGCATACGTTTTCCTCTTTCAGGAATATTGGCAAAGGGGAGAGCCTGATACCAGACAGCTCGGAAGACTGGCTGGAAGCCGAATGCCCAGAGGCCAAGCGTCTTAAGGTATTGCCTGCTCATTGTGAGACTTTGGCTGACTTGAGAACCGGAGCTGCAAAGGTATTCCAGCTCATATTCCGAACTATTCCATTGCCTCTTCTCCTTTCCTTCCCCTTTCTGGTTTTCAAGTCTGGGCAATGTTATACGCGCAGTTCTCTGTCAAGCTCCTGGTGGCCTAACCTGTTTGGTGTTTCCCAAAAAGGACATTGTAATCAGTACATGCTACATGCTATATAATGCAGACCCTGTAGAGGAAGTACGACTCTGTGTGATAACTGTTGGGCTTTGTGTTCTTCATCGCCAGGTGGAAGAGCCAGCCCTAGATTGCGAAGACCCAGTGGATTGCCGGCAATGGACACAGCACCACTTGGTGGCAGCAGATATTCGTATGCCTCCATCTATGGCCCTGACACCACCCCAGGGTGAATTTGACACTGACTGCATGGATGTCAATGTCCGTGGGCCAGGTAACACAAAACAGCTTGTTAGATGGCCACTGTACCACATGCCCTCTGGTGGAGTCTTTATAGACAACATTTGTTCGGTCCATGATTTCTCTCTTCGTGTCCTTTTCTTAATTTTAGCATATATTCTTCTTTTATAAAAACAATTGGATTGATTTTATTGTAATTTCTTTGTAGGAGTGCTGTGAGTCATTGAGAGATGATTGGCATACAGGTTTCATAAATGATGATTGCATTAGTTCAATAAAGAACAAACTACATTAAAGTCGTCTTTGATTGTGTTATCCATACAGATGGTTTTACCCCACTTATGTTGGCCTCCTTTTGCGGCGGTGGCATGGAGACTGATCTGGCTGAGGAAGAGGAAGCAGATGACTCCTCTGCCAACATTATCTCAGACCTTATCTGCCAGGGGGCTAACTTGAGTGCCCAAACAGACCGCACAGGGGAGACTGCGCTACATTTGGCGGCTAGGTATGCCCGGGCGGATGCTGCTAAACGCTTGCTCGATGCTGGTGCCGACACCAATGCTCAAGATAACACAGGACGTACCCCGCTTCATGCTGCTGTGACTGCTGATGCCCAAGGGGTCTTCCAGGTGAGCCTTGTCCTGAAGATATTTACTCACTCTATGAATGAACCAGTGGAGCCTTCCTACTTCTAGAGATATAATTTTTCTGTTATCCCCATATTAAGAGCACAAAGGCACGGGGTCTCTTTTGTTTTAATGTGATTTCAACTTAACTTAACTTTATTGGATTTCTAGACCGCCCCTCTCTCAAAAGAGACTCGGGGCGGTGTACAGTCATATTAAAATAGTTGAACAGTAAATATACATGTTATACAATAAATAAATTAAACATAGGACTGGAGGAGGTAGTAGAAGTTCCCTGTACAATTTAGTTAAGTTAGATTAAAATTTGTTAAAAAATTTTAAAAAGTTAAAAACATTAACCTTAAAAGCTATCCCAAATAAAATATCCGCCAGAAGGTAAGAGTAGAACTATAAGTGGGCCAGGCCGGCTAGTCGGAACAGGTGAGTCTTAAGTTTTTGTCGGAAGGAGCGGAAGTCGGTAGTAGTTCTAATATCGGGGGGGAGGTCATTCCAGAGGGTTGGGCCCATCACAGAGAAGGCTCTACTCCTAGGTGCCGCCCATTGGCATTGCTTGGTGGACGGCACCCGGAGGAGTCCCTCCCTGTGTGAGCGAATTGGTCGCAGGGATGTATGTGGTAGAATGCGATCCCGCAGGTAACTAGGCCCTGTGCCATGGAGCGCTTTGAAGATGGTGATCAACACCTTGAAACGCACCCGAAAATCCACAGGTAGCCAGTGCAGCTCGCGCAGGAAAGGTGTTATGTGGGAGTACCTAGTACTCCCCATGATGGCCCGCGCGGCCGCATTCTGAACTAGCTGTAGTCTTCGGGTACATCTCAAGGGGAGCCCCATGTAGAGAGCATTGCAGTAGTCCAGACGAGACGTTACCAGCGCATGAGTAACAATACCAACTGCGAATGTTGCAATCTAGTTTGTGTGACATCGATTTGTTAACCTCCGAGATACTCCCAAAAGACATCCCTAGCTTTCCCAATAACCAAATAGCAGTTGACTTAAATATTGTAGTGTAGACAGTACTACTTTACTACGTTGAATGACATAGTTTGCTCTTCTTCTTCCGCCTAACACTCTTGATAGATCCTGATCCGGAATCGATCTACAGATTTAGATGCTCGAATGGGAGATGGTTCAACTGCACTGATCCTGGCAGCAAGGTTAGCTGTTGAAGGCATGGTGGAAGAATTGATCGCCTGTCATGCTGATGTCAATGCCGTGGACGAATTGGGTATGTAATTTGCAAAATGAATTGGTTTAGTCTCAGTTTGTCTAGGCTTGGGACAAGTTACTTAACTATGTTCTATTGATTTCCACTACATTCCACTTTAGATTCTTAGGTAGCCGCTTCATAACTCATTTACAAGATTGCCCCAGATTGATTTAGTAAAGATGCTCATAATTCAACATACATATTTTTTAACCTTTCTAACCTGGCTACCACTCTCTTCCTTAGCTTCTTTTTTAAACACATGTTGATGAAATGTACTGCTGCAGAAGCTATACAGACAGCTGGGGAGAGGGAGAGACTAGAATATGTGATAAATATTAAAAGATTTTTGTTACGAAGATGACTTGTAGTTATTAATTAGAGAGAGGGCTTCATGACCAAAAATATTATGAACAATAGAATCTGCCAGTAGATGTATCCTTCCAGTCTTTTATAAATGAATGTATTAATTTTCCCTTGCAGCAAATAAACCATAGTTCTTCACGTTTTTATTTAAGTATTTTCTTGGCTACAGATCAGCTGATTTATTGGAAGATTTTTTTTTCTGTTATCCTCATATTAGCTCATGTTAAGAACACAAAAGCACAGTGTCTCTTAATGTATACAAAGCTGAGTGTTAATGGGCAATATGGAAGGTGACAATCTGGCATGATTGAAGAAAGACAATTCCTTAAAATTAGGAAAAGAGGTGTATTAGAAGGCGTTTAGAAAAATCTAAGAATTACTAGCAAGTGGCAAATACATTTATTCTCTTGATATCACTTCTACCAGGAAAATCAGCCCTGCATTGGGCAGCAGCTGTCAATAATGTAGAGGCTACAATTGCTCTGCTAAAGAACGGGGCCAACAAGGACATGCAGGACAGTAAGGTGAGTTCTCCAGTTGCCTTTTAAAAAACCACATTAGGACTTAATGGTCATAACGGTCCCCAGAGATGGAGCTAAGAGGGCCTAGCTCCCATCTTTTCTAGCGAGAAAGCAGGGCTTAGGCTTTTGTACCAGTTGGATTGATGTCCATCCCTCTTTTCTCCCTCTTCCATTTTGGGCTGAAAAATAATCATTTTAGTTTATACTTGTTGCAGCCTAAATGATACACTTGAAAATATATTCCCATTTGACCTGGAGATTTCCTTTAGAATGAGTTGGTCTTGAATGTATATGGGAGTATTGAGGAGAGAGTGATTTGTACAGTCACTCACTGCTATTGATTTAAATTGGCCATTTCAACAATGCCTTCAGGGACTGTTGGCAATATTTAGCAGGGAATTCTGGCCCTCTGAGAATGTCAAACTGTTTGTTGAATGTGGTCATGAATTTGCCTTCTCTGCAACAGGAGGAAACCCCACTGTTTCTAGCAGCTCGGGAGGGCAGTTATGAGGCAGCCAAAATTCTACTGGATCACTTTGCCAACCGTGAGATCACTGACCATATGGATCGACTGCCACGTGATGTGGCTCAGGAGCGCTTGCACCATGATATTGTTCGACTTTTGGATGACTACAACACTGTGCGCAGCCCACAGGGAGTCCTGCCTGGTGGTCACTCTCTCTCTCCTCTCATGTGCCCTCCCAATAGCTTCTTACCTAGCCTGAAGCCCACTCCACAGGGCAAGAAGAGCCGTCGGCCTAGCACAAAGAATGTGACAGCAGGAAGCAGTGCCAGCCTGGCACGGGAGAGCAAAGAGGCCAAGGCGCGTGCCAAGAAGCTCAATTTGGAGTGTCAAGGCTCTCTCCTGGAGAGCTCTGTCACCCTGTCTCCAGTCGACTCATTGGACTCTCCCTATGTGCCTAACCCGGCCTCACCTGGGGTCTTTCACACCGCCAATGCCTCGCTGTCAGTGCCCTCTACCCCTATGGTCCATGGCATGATGGACCCACCCTTTGCTGTCAGCCTGGCACGCCTTAGTGACCTAGGAGATGGCACTCTGCTTTCCATGAACCGCCTCTCTGTGCCACCTGGCCGCATGGGGCTCAGTCTAGGCATGGTGGGCCCTGTGGCCATGCCTTTTGAGTGGCGTGCCCGTGTTCCCACTTCTCAGTGCCAACCCATCATAGGGGTAGTCCACCCTGCTGCTTCCCATCCCAACCTGCACCAGCCTGGCCAAGCTTTCCCACCAGGATTGCTTCTGCCCAACCACATGGCCATGGGGCACAGCTCTCAGGGCTTGCCCAACCCAGCTCCAGCCCAGGCCAAGGAAGCTCCCCAGCCAATGCCTCCGCCACCAGCTGCTGTGCGCAGTAACCAACCTGTCTCACCCCAAGAGGGCCAGGGTCAGGTGGCACCACCACGCGGAGGGCCCCCACCATACCTGAAGGCAGCAGGGGTAGAGGATTATCCAACCCCACCATCGCAGCACAGTTATACGCAGGGGCAGGACGCAACACCCAAGCACTTCCTTCACCCTCCCAGTGAGCACCCCTACCTGACTCCTTCGCCAGAATCCCCAGAGCAATGGAGCAGTCCCTCTCCACATTCCTTGTCTGACTGGTCTGAATCCACACCCAGCCCAACTGTATTAGGGCCAAGCCACACCCAGCTTCCTTCGGCAGAGCCCTCCGCTAAAATGCAGGTGTTCGCATGAGGCCCTTGTTGTGAAACACATCCCAGAGGCCTAGGTCCCTCCGTGGCCCCCATTGGGGCCTGTGCCAGCCTTGGGGTTCTCATAATTGTGTTTTTATAAGAAAAAACTAAAGTGTAAAAAGTTTTTTTAAGAAAAAATAATGCCTGATGGAGGAGAGGAAAGGATGGCCTCATCATTCCCACACTGCCATGGAACTCAGGCCGGCCCTTTCTTCCCCTCCCATGTTGTCTCGTCAACTAGTTTTTTGGGGAACTTTTTTTTTTTACAAGAGATCTTTTTGTATAAACCTTGCATTTAACTCTTAAGCTTTTTTTTGTTTTTTTACAATGTATTCGGTATCAGATCCTGTTGCGTGCCATTCTTCTTCCTCCGGGTCTAGGGCTGTAAGGAAGAGAGAGAATTATATCCCTTGTTCTTCCTTGGAATGGTTTTGTCTCTTGGGCTGAGCAGCCACCTCCCCTCCCACCGTGTTGGGATGGGACTCTGCTCAAGGTATTTGTGTACTGGGTACGCAGCATTAGCTCACTGGCACTGCCGTCCAGAGGATCGAGTCACAACCTTGCCTCTGTCACACAGGGATCTAAGCCCCACAGCTCCATCCTCAAACTCGGCACTTCGTCACATTCCAGGTTAATTTATTCATCTTAAATTCTGCTGCACTCCCCATCTTCCAGTCCCCCCCTCCATCTCCCGAGTTCTTTCTCCTAATGCTAGCAATAGTCCTGGCGACTTTCTAGTCTCCAGAGTATTTTGAGCCACTCTTGTATTTTTATACCTGACCCTCTTTTGTCACCCCTGGATCTTACCTAAGGCTGCCTTTGACCAATCTTATGTTTTCATCAATGTCACACGTTTTGCCCCTGTGGTACTATAGGATCTTGAGGCAATCACAGATACGAGGGCTTCACTTTGGCATAAAAGGTACTAAGTTAATATAAAATACTTTTGTTTCTCATGAAGACTTTTGGCCCAGCAGTCTGATTTTGCTTTGTATACCCTACCTCCTTGTACCCTGTACATTCCAGTTATTCCTGGCTGTAAATATTGCTGGTGGGAGCAGTGGCATGGCAGGATCTTGTTCCCCTGGGCGACCACTGCTTTCTGCTTCCTTCTCCCTTTCCATGCTATGTAGCATAGTGGGGGAACGGCTCTGCCAGTTGCCCCCCCCCCTTGCCACCATAGGACCATTTCTAGCTCATTTTAAAACTCTTTTTTTTAAAAAAAAAATCCAGTGTAAAACAAGTAGCTTTAAAGCAGCTGGGTGCTTTCTGTACAGAACGGCTTAAGCCGTGGCATAATAAACATAGCTAATAAGGAAACTGCCTTCCCTTCCTCTGTGTCATTTATTTTCCATTGTTTATTTAGACTGTGTAACAATACATTAAAGAATGTACAAATGTTCCACTAACAAAAATATTGCCTTGTTTTCTTTCCATCCAAGTCAATTCAGAGTACCAACAATTGTTCTTTCACTACAAGACACATACACTATGGCTATTCTCTGACTGGTTCGGTATGAACATCAACATTTGGACAAAAACTTTTAAAGAATAGGCCAACTCTTGAGTCAATATTCCATTGTGAGAGTTTGCAAAGAGTGAAGCGCTTAGACAGCCGGCATAATTTAAATTAGAATGTTTTGAACTTTTCCTTCCCAACAGCGATTTTTTCGACATTCATTTTCTGCTACTGAAATATAGTAGCTATTATGTCTTGCATTAGGCTTCCATTGGGGGTGGGGGGAGAGGTGTGGTTAGACATGTTTGGGGTCGTGTCCCCCCCCCCCCCCGTATTGCAGCTGTTGAGCTTCCTCAGTATATTGTTCAGAGGTAAAACAGAGGTATTGATCAAGTTTCTACCAGAAAAATATCTTCAAGAAATCGAGCACACAACATACATAAAAAGAAAAGATGTACAGAATATTTGAAAAGCAAATTTGCTGCCACAAGACAAACTATTTCTAATAAAATATTATTCTTAATGTTTTTTTACTGAAAACATTCATTTGAATTTTTAACTGCTTGACTCCTTGGACTCAGTACATCACAAGTGAACAATACATGCCTATTTTTAAGAAAAAGGTTCATACTTCCAAAGCAAGCTTTTTGCTTGAAATTTACAAAGATTAAACCTTTACGGTATATTCATCTAATGCAGAAAATCAGTGGCAGCAGAATGCACGTTCTTTTGCGCTGTTAAAAAGACAAAATAGGACACTCATTTGCAACCTAAATAATGTGGTTCATTGCCGGTTCAGTTTATTGCAACACCTACTTTTATAATTTAAACATGATTTCCCACCATCCTGCCAGAGCTGAAGAAGCTTCTAGGATGAGAAGCGAAACTTCTTCAAAAGAAAAAAACAAGAAAGTCTAGTTGCCTCCTAAAAAAGCACTTGGGACAACCATGACCTGGATGACTGAGAATCTCTACAGATGTTTAAACATGATCCATGTACTTGCTGAAATTCTTGTTCAACAGCTTTCATACTTTCTGCCCCATTTTTCACTTCTGCACACATTAATTTGTAAACAAGACAGCCATTGAAATCTTCTAAAGCAGGGGTCATCAACCCCCAGGCTGCAACCCTGTGCTGGACCACGGCCTATTCATAAATGGGCCACAGAAGAGAGGTTGTGTGTGTGCATGTGTGTGTAAAGTTGCATTTGTGAAAGTGGCATGTGTGCAAAACTATCCCCTCCCCTCCTCCTACCTCTGCCAGTTGGCCAAGCCGGAAATTTTGGAGATGAAGACAGTCTCCGAAGTGGGGCGTGGGAGGAGTCACAGCTGGGTATTAACACGGCCCATTTGCCTGGAGACTGAGGTAAAGCTTGAGGCAACACTGCTCCTCCTGACTCCCCAGATTAACCTCAGTTTTCGGCCCAGAAGGAGTACTTTCCTGACTCTCCCTTCGATTTGAAGACTTCTTACCTTTCAACTTCTGACCACCTCTCCTCACTCGCGCCAATTGCTAGCTTTGCTCAGGTGGTGCTGCGCAAGTGGAGAGCCTCTGAGCAGCTGGGCAGTCACGGGGGGGAGGCTCCAGGCCGCGAGCTGCAGACGCTCGTCGCAATCCCCGAGGAGTCACAGCCGGCAGAGGATCGCAGGAAGCCCTGAGGGACAGCAGAAGACAACCGATCGGAGCCAGCAGATTCGGACCGCATGTTCAGTGGTTGCCATCTTGGACTGTGGCCATCTTGAGAAGAGCACGTGAGTGGAGTGTGTGGTCGATGTGCCTGGTTACGGACACCGCGGGTGCTCAGAAGCTACCGCCAGAACCCCAGGAGGGAGTTCCTTGGGCCTGTGCTCCGCCAGTAATCCGGGGAGGCCCCAGCTGTTTGGCGGTGGACCGGCAATCGCACTGCGGATCAGCAACTCACTTGGGAGGTGTGCGGAACCCTTAAAGGCGCAGGACGCACAGTCAAGCCAAGGCCGGCACAACAGGAGCGAGGTGGTGAGTGTAATCGTGAAAAAGGATTATGGCAGAGGCCACGAGGAGCAGGGGAGCGGCTGGCCCTAGATCCCCATGGGATTTGGATCTGGGTGAGGGGACCTCCAGGGGGGTTCCCCCAGTCACCAGGGGGAGGTCTACCTCCAAGAAGAGCACCTCTAAGGCTGCAAGGAAGGAGATGCCTAGCAGGGAGGTGCGGACCACCGGGGTTACCAGGAGGAGGGCTAGAGACACCATCAGCACTTCTTCCAGATCCCGCTCCCCTCGCAGGCTTTCCACACTGGAGGAGGCCCAGCATGAATCCCTGGGATCACCCCAAGGGTCTAGCAGAGGGCACAGCTCCCTATCACCCCCTCTATTGCCTGCACACCCCTCAGGGGCACGGGGGATCCCTTCAGCCGCAGAGCCTCTAGTCCCACCAGGCATCGTCTAGCGCCACAATCGCCAGCCCCAGGGACAACATTGCAACTCCCTGACCTTCCCTCGGTTTATCCAGAGCTTCCTGAAAGCTTTCAGGATGTTTTAGCCAGAGCCATCGCGCAAGGGATTACCACCGGGATGAAGCACCAGTTCCAGGAGAAGGTCTTCCCGTGGGATCCCAAAAGGACATCTAGACCAATGCGGGTCCCGTCTCCAGAGAGTCCAGGTCACCTTCACCCTCCACCGCCAGTCAGGTTTAGAAGAGGAAGAGCAGAAGGATCTTGGGTTCTTGGAAGACGAGGACTCCCAGGTCCCTGAGGCACCCAATATCACAGAGCTCTTCCCTCCCACCTTGTTTAGTTCCTTGTTACGCAAGGCCAAGGCCACTGCAGACCTGGACAGCATCCCAGAGCCCACCCAAGCTGCTGCCACCCCTTGCACGAGCAGGGGGGGACAAGAAGGGGACCTTCCACAGGCCCCAGGTAGAGAAGGAAGTTTAGTTCCCAAAGGTTCGGGGAAGTGGAGGGCCATCTTGGACCTCAAGTTTCTGAACTCTAGACTGGTCTACCGCAGGTTCAAGATGCCTCCCTCAAGTCCATCCTGGAAGGTATCCGACAAGGGGACTTCCTAGCCTCCATAGACCTCACGGAGGCCTACCTACACATCATGATCGCCCCCGAGCACCGTAGGTTCCTCAGATTCTCTCACGAGAGTACTCACTACCAATACAGGGTCCTTCCCTTTGGGTTAGCATCGGCCCCCAGAATCTTCACCAAGGTATTGGCCGCAGCAGCGGGGCACCTCCATTCCATCCCAGTCCGACTACATTGCTACCTAGATAATATTCTCATCCTGGCCAAGTCAGCTGCCAGGGTTGAGGTGGATCTGGGCATCACAAATCAGCACTCTGAGGTCCCTAGGGTTCTCAATTAACCTTGAGAAGAGCCTTCAGGCCCCCTCCACCAGGCTCCAACACTTAGGGACCATCATTGACTTAGTGACCTGCAAAGTTTTTCTCTCACAGGAGCGTAGGGACAGCATTGTTCAGCTGATTCAGGAGATTCGCAAGACTCACTCTGTTCCCAGCTAGTGCAGGGCCGCTGGACCCCAACGGACCTGCGGAAGAACATCAACTGCCTCAGAGCGATCCACCTAGCCCTTCAAGACTTCAAGGCAACAGTCTCTGGTCAGCATATCCTGGTCCTGATGGACAACGTGGTGGCCAAGGCACACGTGAAAAAGCAGGGAGGCATGCACTCCAACGCGCTACGCAACGAAGCTCTTCAGCTGGGGAGCTGGGCGGAACAGAATCTCTGATCGATCCGGGTGGAGCACATCTCCGGGGTAGAGAACCAACAGTCAGACTGGCTCAGCAGAGAGACAGTGAACAACGGGGAGTGGAAGCTTCATCCCAGAATCTTTGAACAGATCTGCCAGAGATTCAGTCAGCCGACAGTGGATCTCTTCGCCTCCCTGTCAAACACCCAGCTGCTGAGATTCATCTCAAAGTTCCCGTCTCGAGGAGCAGTGGACACCGACGCCCTATGCTGCAGATGGCTGGCGGGCCTCCTCTACGCCTTCCCTCCCCTTCCCCTCCCCAGGGTCCTCAGGAAGCTAGTAGAGAGGGCAGAGGTCGTCCTAGTGGCCCCTATTGGCCCCATCGCCCCTGGTTCACAGACCTGGTGCACATGTCGAAGCTATTCCACTGGAGAATCCCAGAGAGGGAGGTGGCTCTGCACCAGGGGACTCTGGAACACCCAGATCCAGAGTGGCTCCATCTGACCGCCTGGCGCTTGAGCGGGAGCAGCTAAGGGAAGCCCACTTCATCAGGACTATTGAGGTTTCCAGAAGGGATTCCCCCACTCGCATCTACAACATGTCCTGGGCCACCTTTGTGACCTGGTGCTGGGCTGCAGGGATAAACCCGACCTCGGCCTCCATGCCCCAGGTACTGGACTTCCTTCAGGATGGCCTATAGAAGGGGTTGGCCCACAGTACACTCAGGAGGCAGGTCTCAGCCTTAGCCGCAGTTTTTTTGGGGGGGGAGGCAGGCTCCCGATCCATGTCCCAGCACCCAGTCATAAGGCGATTCCTCAGAGTGGCAGCTAACCTTTGGCCCCCGGTGGTCCACCGCTTTCCCACCTGGGACCTCCCCACGGTGCTCCAGGCACTGCTGGAGGCACCTTTAGAGCCCCTGAGGGAGGTGAGCCTACAGTTCCTGACTCTCAAGATGGTCTTCCTGGTAGCGATCACATCGGCCAGGAGGGTGTCTGAGCTTAACGCTCTCTCCAGCAGGGTGGATCTCTGGTCCTTCCACAACAACCTGGTCACCCTCAGACTCGGCCCTGCCTTCATGCCCAAGATCAACTCTCCCTTCCATAGGGATCAGGAGATAGTTCTCCCGGATGTCTGTCCAGACCCCTCCAGGAGAAGGGAAAAGTCCTGGCACCACCTCGACGTAAGAAGGGCCCTGCACATATATCTGAAACGCACGGCGGCCTTCAGGCGGTTGGAGGCACTCTTCGTCTCCTTCCAACCTTCAACCCAAGGAGCTAAGGTCTCCCCTGTCACCATCAGCAGATGGATCAGACTGGCCATCTCCAAGGCCTATGAGTCACAAGGGCTCCAGATACCAGAGGGCATCACCGTGCACTCCACCAGCAGTGCGGCCATCTCCGTGGCCTGAGCTAGCCAGGCACCCATCGAGGAGATCTGCAGAGCAGCTGCCTGGTCGTCGCCCTCGCCATTCATCAGACACTACCGGCTGGATTCCTACACCTCCGTGGAGGCTGCCTTCAGGAGGAGGATTCTGCAGGGAGTCCTGGATTCTCGGGGGGACTCAGGCCCAATGATCCCTCCCATGGACATCTAGCTTTGGTATGTCCCAGCTGTGACTCCTCCCACGCCCCACTTCGGAGACTGTCAGTTGGTCTTACCTGAACTACATGTCTCAAAGGTAGCGTGGGAGTAGTCACTTCCCACCCGTTAGGTGTGCTCTGCGCTTAGGAGCCTGAGTAGTTCTGGTCAGTCAGGGACCGGGAAGGGAGGTGTGTGTGTGTGTGTGTTCCTGTTCCCTTCCTTCCCAGGCATCTCTTCGACCAGACCATCAGTTAATCTGGGGGAGTCAGGAGGAGGAGCAGAGGTGTGGCCTCAAGATTTACCTCAGTCTCCAGGCAAATGGGCCGTGTTAATACCCAGCTGTGACTACTCCCACGCCACCTTCGAGACATGCAGTTCAGATAAGACCAACTGACATTCTCAAGATTCTATTTCAAAATAGAAACTGAAAAATCAATAGGATTTTACAAACAAATATACTACATTGCTTTGAGTTATAAATCAGCAGAGTGTAGGAGACTTGCATCCTATTATCACAGTTCATTCACTTCCATGGGGATATTGAAGTTTTCCCTGGTAAAAAGGTAGCCCAATCTCATGTGCAGAATTTCATTTTTACCACAGCTCTATATTTAGAATTTCTGGCCCTAAGTGGTTAAAAAAAACCATTGGTTCTATCTGGGGAGGGATATAAAGAATAAAAGTGAGCTCTGGGATTAATACAAGGCAGTTTTCAGGGTTCTGCAGTTAATTTAGGAGGTGTAACCCTGTGTGAGAAAGTACACAAAGATGATAGCAAAGAAAATACGCTCAATAATGGCTGTACTTCAGAAATTGGTGCAATCAGCACCCTCCCATGAAGTAAGGGAATGTAATCACATAGGAAACCGATCACATATACCTGCTACTTTGTGTTTCCCAGTGAATTACATTTTTTACATGAGTCATTTTAATTCCACCTCTGTCTCAGACGAAATAGTGAATGGGCTTCTGCACTTTTGAAAGGAAAGTAAGGCGTAAGTTGCCTAATTGCCATCCCTCTGGCTGAAAGCATTAAGATGAAAGCTTTCCTCTCATTGCTGACAAAAAGCCTGCCAAAATAGCTGCTGCATCATTGATTGGAGAAGAAATACAACTATTTGTCTATTTTTTTAAAAAAGAAACAACACATGTCCATTCTTTGGTATGCCATGGCAAGAATGCAGATCAGGTGGTGAGTGGTGAGGCAATAAGACTTTTGAGCTCAGAGCGTGCCCATGTGCCATTGGTGCTATGTTGAGGGACAGTCTGAGAGACTTCGCTGGATACAAAAGACTGCAACCAGAAGCCATACCCATGATAAAGACCACAGCCTTGAGGTGATATCTATAACTACCTCCGCTATTTTTCATGGGGTATTTTCCTCTTGATGCAATGGTGGGTTGCAGGAGGTACGCCCCGGTATGGGTGTATCAGAGCACCGGGCACTGTTCTGGTATGGTGCTCTGGAGGGCCCACCAGCCCAAGCTCCTTACCTGCCCATTAAGCCTTTGGCGCTTCCGCGCATGTGCATGGTGCGTACGGCGCCTGCGCGACACTTCGCTGAGCAGCTGGAGCATTGCAGAGGCTTGCGGAGGCATTGCAGACAGGTAGAATGATGTTGCCTCACTTTTCTTTTCAAACTTCTCTGAAGGGAATTTTTTTAAAAATGATGGTTGGTTGCACAATCAGCCAGATGTTTAGACTGGATTTGACACTTTTATCCAACTATTGAATAACAGAATGAAGGCTCTGTTTTGATCTGGGTCTCTTGTTTTTAATACAGCTTTTCAATACAGAAGGTATTTTTGTCAGGGAGCCATAGTTTTCAGGACTTAATTTGTTGAACCAGTGAAGTCTTGATGTTTTCTCTGGTCAAATGTAACACCCCACCTATTTTTCCATACATTTACATATCCACATCTTTGGAACACTTCTAAAGAAGCATAGACATTTTCACCCACAAATAAACCAAAATGTAGGTTTCCTTAACCATGAAGGAAGCTAGGCTTCTTTGTGAATAAAAGGCAGATCTTCTGAAATATTGAAAAATACTGAAATACTTGAATGGCTGAGTAACCAGTCACCCCCATTCTAATGAAAGAATCTGGAAGCGTTTCTTCCTGGGCCCCTGTATTTTAAAAGCTGTTACTTGCATCCAGAAACAGGCAATGTAAAAGCTTCCTCAAACTGTCTTTCGATTTACCTAAGTAGGCATTGCCCGTTTCTCTGCTTTTCTTTTTGACTAAAGGATAGTCTTCAATCTGTTCTATTATCCTTTTAAACCCTCTAATAATTCCTTAGTAGGTGTCATCCCTGGCCTTTTTACTTTCTTTTTTTAATTTCCTGTTTTCCCTGACATGCCACCAGGTGGGAGCAGAGATAGACATGCTTCCAGTTCAATCTACTGAGTGGGTTTCATAGGATTTTATTACACTCAACTATTACATATAAGAAATAGTAGTTGTCTAATAATGTTGAATATTTTTCTACCAGAAAAATAAGAAAAGCATTCTGGCGTAATCTGGGAATTGATGAAGTGGCTTCATCAAATACCTAAAGTTGATAAATTAATAGCTACTGTATTTTAAATGCAGAGTGATTAAAGGAAAAGGACTATTGGTTTCTGTTAAGTGAGGCTCATAAATATATTAAAATAATATGTGCGATCATACAGTTATAAAAGTAGCAATAATTTAATTTATTGATCTAATCTGTGGATTATATATTGTAATTTCTCTTCAAATTGTATAAATCATTCACCTTTTACTTAAGATCACTTATGGCAGCTGCTTTATGCATTTGCCCCTCAAACTCTTACGCTCCAATAAATGGATTCATGTTGGAATAAAGTTTTTAATTTTTTGCTATAGTATTCCAGCATGGCTTCCCCTCTGGACTGCTGCAATTTGGAAATGAAAGCTTTATGACCTTTAGGGATGAATACACCAATTATCTATCACTCCTTCCCTTCATCCAGTGGTGGGATTCAGCCAGTTCGCACATATTCGGGAGAACCGGTTGTTAACTTTCTAAGTAGTTCGGAAAACCGGTTATTGGAAGAAATCGCATTTTGGTTTTTTCACCTTTTTCACCTTTACACGGCTAATCTGATAAGGATAAGGATAAGGAAGGAAGGAAGGAAACATTCTGGTGTTGTTTCTAGCCTAATCTTTATTGCCCTGCTTACAGAAACTGCCTCTCGGGTTAACCCTTACTATATTGTAACAACTAAGGCAAAGTGTCCATCGAAGTGAGTGACACTGAGTTGGCCACACCCGCCCAGTCACATGACCACCAAGCCACGCCTACCCAGCTAGTCATTAGGGTAGAGAACCGGTTGTTAAATTATTTGACTCCCATCACTGCCTTCATCTTTGTTCTCTCTCCCTGTTTGCAAGCCATGTGGGATGAAAGCTGCAAGGACAGATGAACACGGGGCCAGGGAACTGGGGGCTGGCCCAGGGAAGATTGCTAATCAACATTTACTAGGATTCCCTCAAAATCTAGAACTGGCTTAAATATATAAGCTGTGATATTGTAGGGATGCGCTACAACATACAAAATGGTGGCAATGGCCAGAGTTGCCATTGTTACGATTCCACCAACTCATCTGGAAGTTAACTGTCCTTTGGTCTTAATTTCCCAGAGACTCAAACTTCCTTGTTTCTTCTATTAACTGAGGCAATTTACGAGGCAACCAAAGTCCAGTTCAAGTCCGAGAAATGACTTATTGAAGAAAACAAAGGGAGTTTAGGCTATCTAAATGTAGGATGTGGGAAGCTGTAAGCAAAATTAAATATATAAACACGCTTGCAGACTCGCTATGCTAAATGTGTGTTTGTGTGCCTTCAAGTCAGGGCTGATTCCTGGCAACTCTGGACTAGACCCTGCAGTTTCCTTGACAAGATTTTTGAAAGTGGTTTGCCATTGCTTTATTTCTAGTACTAAGAGAGATTGGCTGATCCAAGATCACCCAGGTGGGCTCATGCCTAAAACAAGGCTAGAACTTGAGCCTTCTGAAAACTGGACATAATTGAGAGGAAGAATCTCAGTCTCTCTCTATCATCTCCCCTGGCTGCTTCAGTGCCTTTGAGAAAAGTGTGAGTCACGCAGAATGACACAGGATGACTAGTTTGAATGAAACACACTGCAGAACTCAAGAACTCCATGAACACATACAGCAATGCTCATTTCTTCTAAAATGAGTTGAACAGCACTGCTGTGGCAAGCAATTGAGACCTGTGCTGCCACATGGGTATTTACATTTCAGGTTAGCTGAGGATGGGACCAGGAATCTAGAAGATCATAACCCTGCAGTAGCATTCTAGTGCATAACAGTAGCCAGTCTTAAGCAACCGTCTGTTGAGGAGAGAAGCAGATGGGAGCCCCTAACACTTTGGGGGCAGACAGACCTTGGGAAATGAGCCAAGGGTGTGCCAGGGTGCACTTCAGGGATGGGAGAGGTACCATTTTAAAGGCCTGCCAGGACCTGCATGGCCTGAAGCCTGAACAGGGTATGTGCGTCTATGTGCCAGGGTGGAGTCAAGTTGCACGTGTTGGCAAGTGTGTCCTAGGTAAAAATTCAGGAGAGTTGCCAAGTAGCTTCATTTTAAGCATATTTCTTTAGAATCTCTCATGAGCTCACAAAACAAAAATGCAACAGTTGTCCACCACACCTCATCCCTGCTCAGGAAATCTTTCTGCAGCTGGGCATGAGTTTTTTTGTAGCTCCACCTATACCTTTCTTCCAAAGGTTAGGGAAGCTTAAAATAAATAGGGCTCAAGACTAAGGCATTTATAATATATGCCACCCTTCTGGGTTGCAATTCATTAGTGGTATATTATCCCCAAAATGACTGGCCGATTCTCCAAATTAGCAGTGTGAAAATGTTCTAGATCAGTGTTTTTCAACCTTGGCAACTTGAAGATGTCCGGACTTCAATTCCCAGAATTCCCCAGCCAGCATTCGCTGGCTGGGGAATTCTGGGAGTTGAAGTCCGGACATCTTCAAGTTGCCAAGGTTGAAAAACACTGATCTAGATGGTTTATAGCTTGGCTCACCTTGAAAAGCCATCTAGTATTGTACCTGATTTATTCTAGGATGAGGGACAACCAGGGAATCTCAGGATTCCTACAAACTAGGATAAACAGTTGAAAAAAACACCCCAGAAAGTCAAATCACTTCCATTGTCTTGCTAAGAAACAAGACACATGTGCCAATAAAGTTACCAGAAAGTAAACTTGTCTTGAGAAAAACTTTATCTTGGTCCAAAATTGTTCCAAGAAGCAGAGGAAAAAATACTTCATTGTAACCATAGGGTTGTAACCAAATCCCAAATTATTGTAGTAAATAAAAATGGAAGAGTAGGGAATTTATGATATTCCAGTATGATCTTTCTTTTTTTAAAAAAAATATATAAATTGTGCTCCCAGTAACAGGAGGAGGAAGATAAAAAATATTTTTCTTGAATCCTTCTCTTGCCTGTGGCTCTAATGTAAGAAAGATGTTCATTGAAAACCTGCTCCAAACTCAGTTTCTTCCTTTTTCCATGGCGGGTTTGGAGATTATGGGAGAATAGCAGGTTTTGAGGTTGCTGCAAAAGAAAGCCAGCCATGGGTGACTGAGAAACTCTGCACCCAGCTCAGGATCTCCTTGAACATCTTCTGGGAATGCAGACAAAGAGAAGTGACAAGGATAGCCTTGATATTTTTTTTAAAAGATAAACTGTGAGTGTATAATAGTAATAGTAGATTGGTTCAGGCTTTGCTGAAGCTGAAACGCAAGTAGGCCGTGAGAAAATGACCTTAAAAAGTGCTTGCATAGGATGTTGGCTAACTGCAACATTTAACTATAGCTATTTGCTTGTTACAATACTTGATAACTGTTTTCTTGTTATTTGTGGGAAATTACTGAGTGTACTTTTCTTGTACGTGCCTATCTCCCAGCCTTTGTAAAACTATGCAATAAATGGGTTTGTGCAGAACACGTCAGGAGAAATGTAGCTTTCACATTCTCCGAGCATCTGTGCTTGCCTCCCTCGAGAAAACTCTTTGTGTGATGTCTTGAATTGCGGCTATCGTCCACGCGTGGACCCTCCAAATTCCCGGTGAGGACCGGGGCTCGTTCTCCCTCCCATGGGAGAACCCTGAAGACCCAAACAGGCGAATCCGGACTTGAGTGTGTCGCAAACCTTGCAGCGACATTTGGGGGCTCGTCCGGTCCTGTCTTGGCGTCTTCATGGGCACGATCGTTGTCTAGCGGTGTGCTCTCTTTCACTCCTGTGACCTTACCCGGCCGGACGCGCCACTGTGCACACGTAAGTCATGGGCACCCCGTGCTCTAAAGCTTCTGCTCATCATCGAGAGGAGCTTTTAGCTCTTGTGAAAAGTGCAAATTGTATCCAAAAGATTAATGGCATTACTGTCTACCCGCTTTCTCGCAAATCTATCGCTTCCTTTCTGTTATGTTTGCTTTAGAAACTCTCTATCCTAATCCTCCTTCTGAAAATTCCTTTTCTTCTTCCGTTCCTAACTCTTCCCCTTCGAACGTAACTCCGAAGGTGTCTCCACCTCCCTATGAGGCTCCTAAACTTTCAGTCGCTTCCTCCGCTCCCCCTGCGGAGCCCTTTGCTTCTCCTCCCTCTGAATTTCCTGTTGAATTGCCCGATGTGGATCCGCGGGCTGGCTCCTTTTCTGCTTTTGTTGCTTCTGCCAAATCCACACTTTCTCTTGAATCAGAAGCCTCAACCCCCCTCCTCCTCCTTCTCCTTCTTCTGCCTCTTGCCTCCCCTCTCCCTCCCAGGGTGGTCACGTTCCTCCCTTCTCCGTTCTCATTCCTTTTCCCTTGATTCCTCCGATCTCCCTGTCGCCTATCCTTTTACCTTTGTGCCGGGCGTCCCCGGCCCCCCTGTCCATACCAACATTGAACTGCATGTTTTAAAAGAATCTACAAACATGTGCATTTCGTCCTGCCTGAAACACGGTTGGATAATCGTGATTATAGGTGGAAAACTCTCTCAGTATCGGGTCTCACACCTAAAGGAAATGTGAGAGTTAACTGCCTCCTGCCTTAAAATCTCTTCTAATGGGGGAAAAACACTTCCCCATTTGAAAAACAAGGAATTAATTGGCCTTCTGTCTTAATCATGGCAAACTCACTAATAAACTAAAACAATTGGCTGATTTTAAAAATAATGGAAAAGTCCTGCCCGTGATATCAAAAAAGAATTTGATTTACCTTTTAACATACATTTGGTAGATATGATTAAAGTGTGTCAGGACTTAAGAACATCTTCTCATAAAACTAATTTGTTAGCAGCTGCTCTTTGCAGGCAGCAAACCTCAAGGAAAGTGTTATTTTACAAGGGAGTGTCTGTAACATCTCGCCCTCTCTTTCATCAGGGATCAAAACCCTAGTATAAAATGATTTATGTGTCTATGGATTGTACATTGCCTTGGAAAAAAGATACAACTCTCGCTCCCCTTTTCCTGACTTTTGCAATCCTCCCCTGCTGTGCATTTAATTTCCTTTGACTTACCGTTCTTTGCATCTATAATGATAGTGTGTAAAATTAATGTGGCAAAAGAAATGTAACTATAGGTGTGAATGGGTGTGTATGTAGTCAGTATTGGATGCTTGAAATGTAAGGTTTCTTGGCTGAAACAACAGAGCGTGTGTGGTGCTAAAAAAGGTGTTTTTGAATGAATGATAAATATTTTTTCCCTGTATTCCTAGGAAAAAAGAGCCTGTCGTTTTAACAAAACATTTTTTCCCTTTCCTCTCACCCCCCCCTCTTTGCCTCTGGTGAGAAGGCAGGAGGAAGGGGGGGCTGTGTTCTTTTCACCATTTTTTTTTTCTCCTCTCCCTGCGAGTCTCAGAAAGGCAGGGCTGAGGGTGATATCTGATGCCTGCATATTTCAGAGTATACTCAAACTATCTTAATTGTTTGTTTGATTTTTGAAGCTGTGTTTTTTCTCTTTTATGTTTTTATGTTTGCGCGCACTTTGTATGCTTAACAGATGTCACTCTGTTTGTTTAATTGTTTGTTAGTAGCACTGGTTGCTGTCCCTTTTAGAATTTTAACAGAGATGACCTAAAATATACAAAATGCAGTCAGAAAGAATGAGTAACATTTTTGCTAGAATCCAGATCAGTTTCACACGGACATTTAGATCAGATATTGGAGCCAGAAAAAGGTTACTTTGTATATAGATGGGAAGAGAATGTTGTAAAAGGCATCTGAAAAAGATGTGCTTTGTTGAATGGACTGGAGATGTTGCAGAAACAAAAGAGAGGAAATAGGCAAGTTGATAAGGACAGTTGAAGCTTGGCAGTTGGTGAGGTCATTTTGAGACCGAATCAATGTGCATTTTGTACAAGCAACAAGAAAGGATTTCAGAAAGTGAAAGAAAGTTAGAGATATGTTTTTTCAGAAAGTCAGAGATATGTTTTTTCAGAAAGTTAGAGATATGTTTTTTCAGAAAGTCATAGCTATGAATATGTGAGGACTTGTGTATGTGAGGACTTGTGAACTCTGGCATATGGATGATTCAATACCTTTTCTTTGCCCCATGGAAATATTTGCACATTTCCATGGATATTTATTCAGGATTTATTATGGCACCCCGCAAAGGGGTGTGATCAACCACTGCATTTGTACCTTTGCAATGTTGGGACGCCCAATTGAACTGAAAACAGACAATGGCCCTGTTTACATCTGTACTGCCCTTGCAGACCTTTGTGACAAGTGGTCCAACATGCCCTGAATAAATCAAAAGAGGAAAAATGCCTCGGCCTCCCAGCCTTGCAAAACCAAACCCAATCCTTGTTTATTTACTTTCAATCAATTGAATTTTTTCACTTTCTAATCTGACCACTTATCAGAGGCATTTTCAACAAAAAACAAGTTTGCCTCTCCCTCTGGTATATTTTTACCAGACAAAACACCGATTCCTTTAATTACTTGGGGACATATATGGAAAATTTGCTTTTTACATGTTTAATCTCAAAACCTAAACTTTACATTTTAGAATGGTTACATTTGGCTCACACCCCTAGGGCTTCTATTACTACCAAAGCCCTACAAATGGCTCTCCTTATTGAAAAGGGGAGGCGCCGCACTAAGGCACTGATGGGAATAGATTTTTGTTCTCTTTATGTACCTTTTAAATTAAGCCAGTGGGAATTTTTGTTTCAATCTTCAAATGCTTTGCAAAGTGCTCTGGAGGACTGGAATGGCAATGTCTCCTGCCATCTCCCTCCAGATCCCAGAATTCAAGTCCTTAAGACTGTTCCTATTCTCTTTACTACCCCTGTCGCTTCTTCTCCTATCAAGGAGGCTCTTACTGTGTTCACTGATGGCTCAAAATCAGTGGGCGCTTGTGCATGGCAAGATTCTGCTAACCAATGGCAGACTCGCCAAACTTCCTTACAACCCTCTGCCCAGCAGGCGGAGCTATCCGCTTTTAATCTGGCTCTGTCAGTATTCCCGAACCAACCTCTTAACATCATTACTGACAGTTTATATGTTTTTCATTTGGTGTCTTGCATCTATGATGCATATATTTCTCCTTCCACCCCTGTCCCATTAATGAAGCTTTTTTTTACAGCTCCAGGATTTGTTACACCTCCGCGCCCATCATCTGTTTGTGGCACATATCAGAAGTCATCAAAATTTACCTGGTTTCCTCTCTGAAGGGAACCATATGGCAGATGAAGCCTGTAAGCATGCTTCACCAGTCTGTCTGTTAACTCTGACGGCTGGGGAAAGCCATGACTATTTTCATCAGAACAAAAAAGCACTTGTCAAGCAGTTTGGCATTACACATCAAGAAGCCACTGCAATTATTCAACAATGCCCGACCTGTAGTCTCCAGGCTGCTGCTATCCCACAGGGCGTGAACCCCAGGGGTACCTCGGCCTGTGAGACATGGCAAATGGATGTGACTCAATATTCATCCTTTGCCCCTTGGAAATATATCCATGTTTCGGTGGATACCTATTCGGGTTTTATTATGGCTACCTTGCAAAGGGGGGAAGCCTCAAAAAATGTTATCAACCATAGTATTCGGACCTTTGTGACGTTGGGAGCTCCAAAAACATTGAAAACTGACAACGGCCCGGCCTACACCAGTTCTGCCTTTGCACAATTTTGCCACCGTTGGTCAATCGTTCATAAATTTGGCATACCATTTAATAGCAGAGCTCAAGGAATTGTTGAAAGAACTCACGGTACCTTGAAGCAAGCTCTGGACAGACATTTGGGGAAAAAGGGCCTTAGCCCCCCATCTCTCCCGGTGTTACAGAATGTGTTGAATGTTTGTTTATATTCTTTGAATTTTCTAAACTTGACTGGATCTCCTGCTTCTACTACGGCCTCTCGACACTTTTCTTCCCCTCCCCTCCCCTCTTCTCGTCCACTTGTCTATTATAGGCATCTACCTGATCCTGCCTGGAAGGGTCCTGTTCCACTCATCACCTGGGGAAAAGGATACGCTGCAGTACAATTGCAGGATCGAGTCCTCTGGGTTCCGGCTCGGTGTGTCCGTCCGTGTCACCTGACCCCCCAAAAATCAAAAAAGGAGGAATCTCCAGTCAACGAGGATGAAGACGATTCGGCTTTTTCTCTCACTCAGCTGTTTCTTTCTTCCTCTTCTTTCTGATCCTTTTGATCTTTCTTCTGACCCATCATTTTCAAAATTTTCTGACTCTTCCTTTCCTTCTCCCACCTTCCTTGAACGACTCAGCGCATACATTCGTGTGCCTCACTGCAGAGTTGCTGCACCACTAGGAGGCAAAGCTGAACTGACCTGCAAACAGCGATATCCAGTGATACATCCGGCTAACTGGTACTGGTTTAAAGAAGGAAGAACTATCCACTCTTCTGATATTACCCATATTGTGTCTTCTCCTTGTTCTACTTCTCTTTTTCTCCTTAATATTTCTTTTCAGGACTATGGTACCTATAGGTGTGCTTTAGATTTTCCAAAACTAAGACGAGATTTTGGAATGGATGTTTCTCTTCTACACCCTTCTGAGATCTCCTATCCCGTGTTCTCCCATGCCCGCCACCGGCGTGCCTTGCAGAAACGTCCTGTTAACCAGCATCGTCCTGTAAACTACACCTGGACTATTTTGGACTTTCAAGGAAACATCCTTCATTCCATTTCTAATCGAACTCTGTGGCCTTGGTTCCCTGTGCTTTCCTTTGACTTTGCTGAAATGCTGGTTGGCGCTCATGGCTTTAAATACAAGACTAAATGTGATCCTTCCCCCCGAGGTGTTTGGAAGACTGGTCCAGGCCTGTATATTTGCCCTGGACATCCCACGGACCTTTCCCACCAGGATAAATGTGGAACCTACTTAGACTATTATTGTAAGTCATGGCAATGTGTGTCAACTGGAAAGATTTGGTGGACTGCTCCCTATACCTCGGACTATATCAAAGCAGTATTAGGCCCTGATAGTAATTTGCCTTGGAACTCATGTGAGAATTGGGCCTGTTGTGGTGTTCGCCTTAACCCCATGACTGTCACCTTTACCTCATATGGCAGAAATCTTCCAATCGCTGAATGGCTTGCAGGGAAGCAATGGGGGGGAAGGTCAAATGATAACTCTAGACACAGTCACCCAGGTAATATTTTTATAATCCGCCTTACTATGACTGTAGAAACGTCCCCACCCCATGGCTTATAACTTTGCTTTCAGCACTCATGGGTCCCTTGATTTTAATCTTGCTTGCTTGTGCCATTGGCCCTTGTATAATGGGAAAATTGCTTCACTTTTTACGCACTCGTCTTGGTGATATAGATCGAGAAGTTAGTGCTACTCGAAAAGATTTAAACTTACTGCAAAACTTGCTACCCTCCTCACATGATACTTGCAAACAACCATTGTTGACATTTTCAGATTTAAACTCTGACACAGAAGGTGATCTTCAGTTCCCGGATAAGGTGAGTGGTCCTTCTCGCTGCCTACCGGAGGGTGGGTCGTTAGAGGAATGCCTAGCCTTAGAGGGATACTGACCTTTCTTAAAAAACAAAAACAGAGGAGATGTGAGTGTATAATAGTAATAGTAGATTGGTTCAGGCTTTGCTGAAGCTGAAACGCAAGTAGGCCGTGAGAAAATGACCTTAAAAAGTGCTTGCATAGGATGTTGGCTAACTGCAACATTTAACTATAGCTATTTGCTTGTTACAATACTTGATAACTGTTTTCTTGTTATTTGTGGGAAATTACTGAGTGTACTTTTCTTGTACGTGCCTATCTCCCAGCCTTTGTAAAACTATGCAATAAATGGGTTTGTGCAGAACACGTCAGGAGAAATGTAGCTTTCACATTCTCCGAGCATCTGTGCTTGCCTCCCTCGAGAAAACTCTTTGTGTGATGTCTTGAATTGCGGCTATCGTCCACGCGTGGACCCTCCAAATTCCCGGTGAGGACCGGGGCTCGTTCTCCCTCCCATGGGAGAACCCTGAAGACCCAAACAGGCGAATCCGGACTTGAGTGTGTCGCAAACCTTGCAGCGACAATAAACGAACATGCTCCATTAAATTCCTAAGGCAGGGGTGTCCAAACTTGGCAACTTTAAGACTTGTGGACTTCAACTCCCAGAATTCCCTAGCCAGCTGGCTGGGGAATTCTGGGAGTTGAAGTCCACAAGTCTTAAAGTTGCCAAGTTTGGACACCCCTGTCCTAAGGTTTCTGCTACTATGGCTCAAAGACAAATAAAACAACATATGCCTTTCAGAGAAACTGCTATAAATGGTGTAAAATTATCTTTTCCCATCCACTGTACGATCTCAGTTTAATCATGGCTACATTAAAGGGCACTTCATCTTAGTCAAGAGGCCCAGGAGCCTTTTGATAAATAGGCAGATTTATCATTCCATTTTGCAATGAACAATATTACGCAAAGTATAGAAGGGAAATAAGAATAAGCCAAAATAAATAAGTAAATAAAGGGCACATTAAAACATAGTCAATCTATTTTGCACCAAATTCATTATCTTTCTCCATGTTTTTCTGTCCTTCGAAACCATCTTTGTTTCCACCATGTCTGTACGTCACTACTTCATTTTGGCTTTTCTCAGTTTTCTTCTTTCTCTCAGTTCAGCCATTCTTTCACCATGTATTAGTTTTGCAATTCAATATTCAATAAAAGCACTGTGGAGAAGGAATTTGCAAAGGCTTGCCTCTACAATGTCCTTCTCTACAGTGCTTTTATTTTCATGCTCAGTTCCCATTCATCCAGGGCCTCCTCATTCCTAACCCTACCTCTTGTTAATAGCCACACCTCAAGGCCTCATTCTCATTGCACTGAGCTTATTTTTATGTTTCTTTTGATACTTTCAGCTCCAACTTCCATAACAAGAAGTATAGGTGGTTGATTTAATGACCACAGTTGAGCCCAACATTTCCATTGCTAAGTGAGATATTTGTTAAGTGGGTTTGCCCCATTTTATGACTTTTTTGCCATGGTTGTTAAGTGAATCACTGCAATTGTTAAATTAGTAACATGGTTGTAAAGTAAATTCTGGCTTTCACATTGATTTGAGGAAGTCAGGAGGGGGCAAAAGGTGATCACGTGACCCTGGGACACTCCAAATGTCATAAATACATGCCTGTTGCCAAGCATCTGAATTTTTGATCCCATGAGATGCTGCAATGGTTATAAGTGTAGAAAATGGTCATGTCACTTTTTTCAGGGTTGTTGTAACTTCCAAATGTTCATTAAACAAATGGTTGTAAATTGAGGACTACCTGTATACAGAAACATGTTCTTACATGCAGATATTTTTTTCCTTAAGGATTTTTTTTGTTAATTACATAGAATAATTGCTTCCATTCTTCCTGTCAATCATCATGACATTCATCTTTGATGTATTAATTTTCAAATCCATGCTCCTTCTTGCAACTTACACTCTAATATTCACTGCAACTATTTGGATTCTCAGCCAACCGCATGGCATCATCCGCATACAAACGTACATAACACTAATGTCCCCAAACAATAGCACATCTAACATTACCTTAGGCATTTCTTATGCACATAAAATAATCAAAGGAACATCACCTATCCTTGCCTTACTCCTTGCACAATGATGAACCAGTTGCTAAACATTTAATATACTCTCACACATGCTTTATGTCTATCATATCTAATTCTTAATCACCCTCAGCAATGCAATGCAATGCCAACTTGACATTTGCTGTAACCATTACACAATTCAGGTTTTTTTTAACGTAAGCAGATGCTTCATCTGTTAAACTAATGTGTGATACATTTACTTTCTCAGATTCATTTCTGCATAACTACCTAAAGAGCCAAAATTTAGTCTGTATACCTTTTGTCCATCAAAAAGCTACACTGCACTTTCTGTCAATCTTATCAAATAGACCAGAGAGGAAAAATAGCCAGATAAACTAACTCAATCTATATTATTGTAAATCTGCATTAACTGAATCTTGCAACTCTAAAAGTACAACTCTCTCACCGTCACTTTTACATTCTGAGGCTCTTGCTCTGCCCACTAAGCAGCTCTGGGCTATGCTCCCTCTTATCTGACTGTTCTTCAGTGGGTTGATTTAATTTTAGTTAAAAATGAAAACATTGGCATATAAAGGAAAATTATACAACGCCTCCACTACTATGATACTTTTTGTTAGTGCCATAGTGATATTTTAAATCACAGGGATGACATGCTTCTGATAGTCATTTAATGACCGAATAAAACTTGTTGAACTATCCATAATAAATTATGAAAATCATTCAAGAAACTATATCAAAATTTTTCTCAATATTCCAAGAAAATGATCAACAGAAAAATCATCAGGAATCTACCCACTTCCATAGATTTAATGCAGGTAATCCTCAAGTTACAACCACATGTGGGGTCAGAATTTCTGTTGCAAAGCAAGGCCATTGTAAAGTGAGTTGCACCCAATTTTACAACCTTTTTTTTTGGCCATAGTTGTTAAGCAAATTATTGCAGTGTTAAGTTAATCATTCAGTTGTTAAATCTGCAAATGTTGTAAATACATGCTGGTTTCCAGGCTTGTGACTTTTGATCCAATGATTGTGGAGATGTTGTGATGGTCATAAGTGCGAATACTGGTTATGAATCGCTTTTTTCAATGCTTTTGTGACTTCGAACAGTCACTAAACCAATGGTTATAAGTCAAGGATTACTTGTAATCATAATTTCCTGATAAGAAAGAGAAAATGTGATGTGCAATCTAGTTTTGGGGTAGCTCCACATTCTGTTTTTTAAAAATCCTTGCCCGTTGATGAGATATTGTTGTTCAATAGTTCAATTGATTCCAACTCTTTGTGACTCAACCAACATTGGTTTATGTGTCACAAACTGCTTCTCTGAGCTTGTGTAATCTCGTGTTTATGTCATCAGTGATATCAAATTGTCTTCTGTCAGCCTCTTTTTATTACCTTCAATTTTTCAAACTTTTTCCAAGAATGATGATCTTCTCCAGTAACTCTTGCTTTTTCTTTTTCTGTCCAATGTATTTAAACATTAGTTAATTACCAATGCTGTCTGATTTTACTTCATCTAGTTTTGAATCATGTGTTCCTTTCTATTCACAATATTATTTTTAATTCCCCTAATCCCTTTTTTAAATAGTTGTAATTTTATTAAAGATTACAAATACAACAACAAAATGATACAGACTAAAAAATAAAAAGGTGCAGAAAAGAAAAACATATTTGTAAAGAAAAATGAAATATATAAAAAAATGACTTTCCCCCTTTAGCACAAGTATAAACAATTTAAGTAAGTTATCCCCTTCTCTTCAAATACAACAAATGATTTCTTCCCATATATCCTATCTCTTTTCTATAAATAAATCCATAAAGCCTCATCATTTTACTCCGATGTAAGCAAAAATCTATTAAGGGTTATCGGATATAAAATATCCATCTTTTATCTAACCTTGATAAAATAAATTAACTTTATATAACTTTTTTATTTCTAATAAGCTAGATCAGGGGTGTCAAACTCGCATTGTCATATTGTCATCACCTGACGTATTGTGACTCCCTCCCTTCATTAAAACGGGGGTAGGTGTGGCCAGTGCGCGATACATCCAGCCTGCAGGTTGCAAGTTTTACACCCCTGACCTATATCTTTAGTGTCTGATTTATCTTCATTTTTTTCTCCACAAGTCCTTTTTGTAAGTCCAATATGGGAAAATTATTCAGGTTATCTTGGTTTGTTTTTTCTAAATCACTTTTCCACTTGCTTTTCTTCCATAACATCTTTTAAACATTTTTAAAGCAGATTCTATTAAATAAAATAAATACTATTAAAATTAACTTTGGTGTCCACTGTTAAAATGTAGCCTGCGAAATGTCTAATGTTAGAATACTTTGTTTCATTCTATTATTGTAACTCAAGATTATGGATTCTTTTTCATTGCAATCTTTCTAGTTCCCCCTTGTGTCCAATTTTTAAGGTCTCTTTTTTTTAATTCAAAACAAAAGCATTTTCCCATGGAAAGGATTCTTTATAATTAATTCCAAAACCTTATTCCAAATTTATTTGGACCCTTAGTCCATTTGAAACATTTCAAAACCAAAGTTTTAATCACACTTTTGTTGTTTATTCTCCAAATATATTTTAAGTTCTTAAAGTTGTCATTAAAACGTCTTTCACCAAGGAAACTTGCTTGGTTTTGGGAAATTTGTTGATCCAAAGATTTGTAATAGCTGAAAAGCAATTAACAATGTGTGGAAAGTTTTAAATCAAAATAAATTTTATTCCTTCTACTGTTTCCAACTTCCCCTTAACCATTAACAGAATTTATAATTGACAGAGACTAGAAATATTTATTGCAAACAAAGGTAATATATTGTTGCAAAAGATTACTAAATCACATCTCCATTAGATAATTGACAACTGAGCTGAAATGGATTAAATCAAATAGAACAGCAAACAGTGAAGAATCTTTTACATAAACTTCCTTGAATGTCCAAATAGGTAAACCAGACTTAATCCAAGGAACAATGGCTATAAAATACATAAAGTTAATTAAAATGTGTCTCTCAGCAAACTATAAGTCCACCAGAATGCACACCACACAACTCACACAGACTCAAGCACTGCACCTCTACAACTTTTTCTATAAATATGTCTGATTTCTGTACCTCATTTGTAGCTATCTTTCAGAGCGTGGAGTCGGGCAATTCAACTGTGTCTCCAAAAGATTTATTGCAAGCTTTAGCTCTTTACAAGAATCTGAACTACTAATGGTCAAGGGAAATTAGTGGGAGTTAAGAAGAAATTCAGTGGGTTGGACTTGGACCTCTTGTGGGCACAAAAGGAGTCATGACGGATGACACTTTTGACTCCTCCCTGGGGCTCATCCTGGTAATCTCCTACACTCTTGAAATAAACCAACTCTTTTCCACACAGCATATTGCTATCCTTGCAAAAACCCGGCTTCGATTGGGATCCCCAAATTCCTTGTACAAATGATTTCAAAAGGAAGTTGGAAAATTAGTGTCCTTTCAGAGGCACCAACTGAACAAGATGATACTCCTTCATCTCCCAGAGCTGTAAACATGCCAACAGAGATCATTGTCTTGTGGTCTCTTGACAAGAAGCATCCTTTTGAAGCACCTGTTGGCAATCTCAAGTCCTCTCCTTGTTCAAAGAGGAGATATGAAGAGCTGGTGTATTTGCTGACTCCTCATTCCACCATGCTCATCAGCTCCATCTTTTGCAGACACATCTTCACTCCACCATGTCTTCTCTGGAAGTCCCAATCCAAGGTATTCTTAACAGTTTCCCCCAGTAGCATAGTTCAAAGACACAAATTGTTTTGGTTCATTTTTTTTTAATGGTTAAGCTTTCACAGCCAGATGTTACAACTGGGAGACACGTAGCTTTGACAATGCATATCTTTTTCAATGTGACGTCTCTATCTAGAACTGTCACCCAAGTAGCAGACATCTATTAATTATATATATTAGCAACTCAATACAGACTTACAGACTATAGTCATCATTCTTTAAAAAAAATTTTTTAAACCGTCAAGTCAAAAGAAAAATACCCCACAAAGATACAATATCAGTTAAGTGAACAAAGAAATTGCAGAGTTAGTGCTCAGTTATGATCAGTTAATAAGGGATTAACCATATAAACAGAATATGTTGAAATTTTTTTAACCAAAAAAAGGGGGGATTTTAAATATCTTTTTAAACTGAATGTCAGTACCTCCACATGTTATTGGCTGGGTATCATATACATTTCATGTATAAATAATAAATGAAACTTAAAGATGCATTTATCTTTAAATTATCTATAGGTGTCACCATTCTTGTGAATGTTAATACTTACATAATGTCTTCCTAGCTGAAAGGTTAAATCTGTACAATTTAGTGCAGAATGTGAAAAACTGATAGTTGATCTAAAATCTTTAAAAACTTCCCAATGTACATCATAAAGAAACAATTACATATAATACTTTAAGTCTAAAAACCAGTAACTTACTGTAATCCTTTCCCTTGTGCAATACAATAAAAATGGATTTTTTAAAGGATCAATAAGTTGTTAGATTTAACATGCACTAAAAAAATATGTATCTTTGATGTTCTCTTATAACAATTTTACTTTAACTAGTAGGTGTTTTCTTATATGAGAAGTTTATTATAGAACATCTACACAATATTCCATTCCAAGACAGTTATGAAACTAAGTCCTTGTTTATATGAAAAATATGAATCCCTGTCTGAATTCTTTAATAAAATATTATCATTCAAAAGCTATTTGAAAAGAGAGAATTGTTTTCCAATAAGGCCAAATGAAGTAGTTATAAGATCTGTGCTGCCCACCTTGTCTTTAGAAACTTAAGAAATAAGGTACAGGAAATAATGCAAAATAAGATTTGCACTTAGAAAAACAATTTCTAGGTGCAGAAGAAGATACTGTATGTTAATATTGAAAAGGAGCACAATAATATAACTCTGGAATTTGAAAACAAAATTTAAGAGAGTAGGAATCACATTATGAAGAGGGATCTAGAGTTATTCCACATTCTTGATTGTTCTCCAATCTCTGTCTACTAAGTGTAAGAAACGTGATCTTGATACCTATCAGTGGGTGGAGACTTTGTTCAAGAGCATCCAATATACTTATATGGAAAGAGCATTAGAGAGAATGAGAAAAAATAAAACCATTCACCTTTAATAACCGGATACTATTAGCATGAAAGGCTCTCCAGGGGTTTACTTTTCTTACAAAGTACTTAGCTTAATCTTTTCAATGGCTTCAGCAGCTGCTATTGTTTTAGTTTTTCCCAGCTTGGCAGGCTACTCTTAGAGCTATGGTTTATGGCTCATAATAACTTATAAAACCACAACATTATCATGCTTCATGCAAAAGATTAAACTAAAACACAGCTATATTGCAAAGCACCAACATACAAAGAAATTGCATCAGGCATTAAAAACAGTAACGACCAATATAATATACACAGACACCTATGAATACACACACAAGCAGCACAATAAAAAGGGGGAATTAGTTCAACATTAAGTGTTTAAATATTAATAATTAGTAACCCCAAATAAAAATGTTCAAAATCTCTTAAAGACATTAATATACGGTCCTGCTTTCCAAGGAGTTCCATAAATGAAGGTTCACTTAAATCTCCCAGTTTAATCCTCCTCAAATAGAGGTGGTATTCAGCAGGTTCTGTTCAGTTCTGGAGAACCGGTAGCAGAAATTTTGAGTAGTTTGGAGAGCCGGTAAATACCACCTCTGACTGGCCCCACCCCCCATATATTCTCTGCCTCCCGAGTCCCAGCTGATCGGGAGGAAATGGGGATTTTGCAGTAACCTTCCCCTTGAGGGGGGAAGGGAATGCAGATTTTACAGTATCCTTCCCCCGCCACACCCACCAAGCCACACCCAGAGAACCTGTAGTAAAAAAAATTAAATCCCACCACTGTCCTCAAGGATAGGTCTGTAAGAAAACATCATCTCTTTCTGCTGGAGAAGAACTAGGCAAATTGTTAAGGTTTAGGCTAAGAAGTCCTTTTCTCTAATCACTAGTTGCCAGAGGACTGAGCAGGAATGTGTTGCAATGGCTAAAAATCAAAACAATTATGAAAGCTATCACTGAAAGACCCAAGGCAAAAATTAGACTAGAATGCTAACTAAGTCCAGCAATGTAAGGTTAGAATCCAGGCAGCTGGTCATGGGATACGTTGCCTCAAATCTTGGGTCAGTGCCAAATTGCAAACTTTATCCTAGAGCTTAGAAACCTCTTTACAGCTGGCCTGCTTCTACCAGGATTTCTGAGACGTTCCTTCAAAAAGCCTTGCTGGCACACACCATTCTACTTCTTAGCCTTCTGAATGATCGTCTGTCAATGCCCTGGAAGGAATCCAGGTGACTTTAAATGCAATAGGTAATTCTTCAGACAATTTAGCCATACGTTTTATTCTGAGCTTTGAAGATTTTTCAACCCAGTAAAAAATTGACAAGTCAACACAGCTTTTACAAAATAGGTATAATATATTCTGACAGCCTGGAGTAACAATATGGATATTTTATTCTGTCTAAACAAGCATGCTAATTGCACAGTATTCAAAGTAGACTTGTAAAATGGAATACAATCGTCTAGTTTCTATATAACTAGAGGATAGATGGTTTGGGCACTATTCCTAGATAACAGCTTTCTGCACATATTCAGCCTTTCCTCACTAATGATTTAATGAACCACCAGCTCTTGCTTGTGGTTATAAGAGTGACTGCTATTCCTTCCATGGTAGACTCTAGAGCATGGGTGTCAAACATGCGGTGTCATGTAGCTGTCATGCGACATTTCACAACGTTTTTCCCCTTCATGGGGCTGAGATGGGTGCGATGGGCACATGACGCATCTGGCCCATAGGCCACCAGTTTGATACCCCTGATCTAGAATCTTGATTGGGTCCATACCGCCTTTCTAATCAAATACCTTGTCCTCATGTGTTGGGAGCAATATTTTCAGGTAAAAGTTTCTTCAATGGCGAGATTGGCATATACCATCAGCCAGTGATCTAAAGAAGGGAGCATGATAATACCTTCCCACACCTCACATCCTGCAGAAAGTTACCTGTCCTTTCTTTAAAAAGGATGCTGAAGCACTATGAACTTTTCACACTTAGGTGTTATGGACACACACATCAGCTTAAGCAGGAAAACTTGCTCTTTTTCAGGACTTCTCCAGACTGCTTAAATCATGGGCTGGGAACAATAACATGAGGTCAACATCAGGCAATCAAAAAGTTACCAAGTTGTTCTGAGATAGCAAAGGACTAAGAAAGGACTGAGGTCAAAATGGCAAATCAATCTAAGCAGGTGGAAGGCTGCTTCATCTGACTACTGAAGCCATCTGAGCATCTGCAGAAACCAACAAGAGACTCTTGGTACTGAACTTGTTGTACTACTCCATCCCAGTTAGCAGATTATCCCAGCCAGGGTGTCTTCTTATCTAGATCATTGTAGTTTCTTTGGGAAACAATAGAAATAAATACCTCTTTAAATTCCCATACCTTCCCTGCACTAGTAAGAACACAGAGGTAGAAGAACATTCATAAGCTGAAGAGAATTCAGCTAAAAGGTTTATATGATTTTGATAGTATGGATGGTAGAATGTACCTATGGCAGCTAAAAGTCATCAAGTCATGGAACACAGTAGTCATCACCTTCTTGGTTGCAACTTGCAACCATCATTAGCCTTAAAAAGTCTTGCCAAGAACGATGGGCCTGAAGCTAATACACAATCCCTTGCATGGCAGTTACATCTTATTTCAAATCATTTTTGGCTTCCATCAGCTCTTACAATTCTTCCAAAGATGATCACCCCCTATAGAGACTTCATGACTCTCCTTTGTTATGAATGGAGAGGATCTCCTGGAAGGCCACAAGAAATTTACAGGAAATCACAACTGCTGAAACCATGACACTGGTCTATTGTTGAAATACCAAGTACAACAGGGGACATTTCCTCTCCATAGCTTTCTCGTTTAAAAAAAAGTAATAGGAATCCAGTCACAGCATAATTTTCTGTTTTGGAGAAACTGAAACTTCTTTCATTGCCCTTCCCATTTATGTCCACAAGGAAGGGAAAATTATGAGTGAGTGAGCACCCTACCCACTTACAATTTCAATTTCAATTTCAATTTATTAGCGCTTATAGACCGCCCCCTCTCCCAAAAGGGACTCGGGGCGGTGTACAGTCCATGTCAAAGAACACAATTAAAACAGTTAAAATTACTACATGGGGAATATATATATACAAATATAAAATGCATGGATGGATAAGAGGAGGATAAAAGATGTGCAGGACTGTATTGCTAATAAATAATTAAAATAAACAGACATTAAGATCCCAATACCCAATAAAATTAAGACTATAGAATAATACCCTTAAAAACCAGTAAAATATAAATGCCAGGAGATAGGTGTTGAAATTATGCCAGGCCAGCCAGTCGAAACAGGTGAGTCTTTAGTTTCTGCCGGAAGGAGCGGAAGTCGGTGGTGGTTCTAATGTCGGGGGGAGGTCATTCCAGAGGGTTGGGCCCATCACAGAGAAGGCCCTACTCCTTGGCGTCGCCCGCTGGCATTGCCTGGCGGACGGCACCAGGAGAAGCCCCTCTCTGTGAGAGCGAATTGGCCGCAGGGATGTATGTGAGAGGACGCGATCCCGCAGGTAACTGGGCCCTATGCCATGGAGCGCTTTAAAGATGGTGGTCAAAACCTTGAAACGCACCCGAAAGACCACAGGCAGCCAGTGCAGCTCACGCAGGAGCGGTGTCACATGGGAGTACCTGGTACTCCCCATGACCGCCCGCGCGGCTGCGTTCTGGACTAGCTGCAGTCTTCGGGCGCGTCCCAAGGGAAGCCCCATGTAGAGAGCGTTACAGTAGTCCAGGCGAGACGTCACCAGTGCATGAGTGACCGTGCGTAGGGCATCCCGGTCCAGGAGGGGGCGCAATTGGCGCACCAGGCGAACCTGGTGGAACGCCCCCCTTGCCACGGCTGCCACATGATCATCCATTGACAGCCGGGCATCTAGGAGGACGCCCAAATTGCACGCCCGTTCCACAGGGGGCAGCTGCTCGCCCCCTATGGCCAGCGTTGGAATTAGCTGACTGAACCGAGGTGCCGGTAGCCACAGCCACTCAGTCTTGGAGGGGTTGAGTTTGAGTCTGTTGTCCCCCATCCAGACCCCGACGGCTTCCAAACACCGGGACATCACTTCGACAGCCTCACTGGGGTGGTTTGGGGTTGAAACGTACATCTGAGTATCATCAGCGTAGAGGTGGTACTCAACCCCAAAACCACGAATGATCTCACCCAGCGGCTTCACATATGTGTTGAACAGGAGAGGCGAGAGGACCGACCCCTGTGGCACCCCACAAGTGAGTGACCTCAGGGTCGACCTCTGCCCCCCCGTCAACACACATTGCGACCGGTCGGAGAGGTAGGAGCCGAACCACCGTAAAACGGTGCCTCCGACTCCCATCCCCTCCAGCCGGCGCAATAGGATACTATGGTCGATGGTATCAAAAGCCGCTGAGAGATCTAATAGGACCAGGATAGAGGAGCAACCTCTATCTCTGGCCCTCCAGAGATCATCAACCAGCGCGACCAAGCCTGTCTCTGTGCTGTGTCCGGGTCGGAAGCCGGACTGGCGTGGGTCTAGATATTCGGATTCGTCAAGGTGTCGCGGAAATTGCTGCGCCACCACATTCTCGACAACCTTCGCTAAAAAAGGAAGGTTGGAGACTGGACGATAATTAGCCAGCTCCATTGGGTCCAGTGAAGGCCTCTTGAGTAAGGGCCTCACCAGCGCCTCTTTCAAGGCAGTTGGTAAGGATCCCTCACCCAATGAAGCGTTCACCAGGCCCAGAAGCCAGCCTCGTGTCACCTCCCAGGATGCCAGTACCAGCCAGGAGGGACACGGGTCCATTAAACATGTGGTGGGCCGCAGCCGTCCACGCAACCTGTCCAAATCCTCGGGGGCAACAGAGTCAAACTCCTCCCAGAGTGGTCTTACAAGACTCACTGTTGACGGCTCGTCTGGGCCACTGGAGGGGGCCCATCCGCTCCGGATCTGAGCGACTTTGTCCTGCAGATATTCTCCAAACTCCTCTGCTCTACCCTGCAAGGGCGCCACCCGCGCCCCCTGTGATAGGAGAGAGCGGGTTACCCTAAACAGGGCGGCAGGGTGGTTATCCGCGGACGCAATAAGAGCGGCACAATGTCTACGTTTGGCCGCTCTCAATGCCACAAGGTAGGTCCGTAAATAGGATCTTACCTGTGTTCGATCAGACTCGGAGCGTGAGGACCTCCACCTGCTCTCTAGACGTCTCCTATGGCGCTTCATCGCCCTCAGCTCCTCGGTGTACCAAGGGGCTCGGGCGGATCGCTGCCGCAGGAGAGGTCGCAAAGGCGCAACCCGGTCCAAGTGAGATTCCCTTCTCCTCACTCTACTCAAGAATTTATCCCATATATATTTTATGTTTATTTTTTGACAACTGAAAAGAGCTGTAGAGGACTTTGGATCTAAACTGCAAAAGATGCTTTGGAGTGAGGATGTAACATCAATCGGGAATACTTAAAAAAGCAATTTGGAAGCACTTTATGGAGGCTACATACCAGTGGTGGGTTCCTACCGGTTCGCACCGGATCGCGCGAACCGGTTGAAGAACGAACCCGGAAGTAACCGGACCCGGAAGTAACCGGGAACCGGCACCGGTCCTGTCACTTTATCCCCCTTGCCATCCCAACGGAGCTCGCTCGCTCCCCCGCCCGTCCGCACTAAGCTAGCTAGCCCAGCTAGCCGCTCATTGATTGGCTGGAGTTCAGCCAATCAGTGAGCGGGCTGGAGGCGACCCTTTTAAAAACGGGTCGTCCTCCATTTCAAAACTCCCTTCTCTTCGCTGAGAGCTTGCTGCTTCCCTCAGGTAAGCAACTAAGCACGAGGGGGGGCGGCGGGAGGCTTGCTTCGCCGAGGAAACGCCTCTGGGCCTTTCCGAGACGAAGCGCCATGCTCGCGTGGACGACGCGGCCGGCGGGAGGCTTGCTTCGCCGAGGAAACGCCTCTGGGCCTTTCCGAGACGAAGCGCCGTGCTCGCGTGGGCGACGCGGCCGGCGGGAGGCTTGCTTCGCCGAGGAAATGCCTCTGGGCCTTTCCGAGACGAAGCGCCATGCTCGCGTGGGCGACGCGGCCGGCGGGAGGCTTGCTTCGCCGAGGAAACGCCTCTGGGCCTTTCCGAGACGAAGCGCCGTGCTCGCGTGGGCGGCGCAGCCGCCCGGAGCTTTGCATCGCCTCGGAAAGGCCTTCGGGCCTTTCCGAGACGAAGCGCCGTGCTCGCGTGGGCGGCGCAGCCGCCCGGAGCTTTGCATCGCCTCGGAAAGGCCTTCGGGCCTTTCCGAGACGAAGCGCCGTGCTCGCGTGGGCGGCGCAGCCGCCCGGAGCTTTGCATCGCCTCGGAAAGGCCTTCGGGCCTTTCCGATACGAAGCGCCGTGCTCTCGTGGGCGGCGCAGCCGCCCGGAGCTTTGCATCGCCTCGGAAATGCCTCTGGGCCTTTCCGAGACGAAGCGCCGTGCTCGCGTGTGCGGCGCAGCCGCCCGGAGCTTTGCATCGCCTCGGAAAGGCCTTCGGGCCTTTCCGATACGAAGCGCCGTGCTCTCGTAGGCGGCGCAGCCACCTGGAGCTTTGCATCGTCTCGGAAAGGCCTTTGGGCCTTTCCGATACGAAGCACCGGGCTGGCGTGGGTGGCAAGCCTCCGCGAGGCTAGGCCAAAAGCCCCCCCCACCCCTCTCCAGCCCTAAGCAGTCTTAAACATTCTTACCTGTCCTCCTGCCTCTCTGCCTGTCTGCTGCCTGTTGCATCGGAGAGCTGCTGATTCTGCCTGCTGGTAAGTAACCTGGCTTTTTTTCTTTTATTTTTTAAATGTATTTTAAAATAATATTTTATTTATTGTGCATAGAATTTTTTTAAATAATTTTACTTAAAAGTATTGAGTGTAGAATATTTTAAAATGGTTTACTTCAATTTATTGTGTGTGGATTCTTTTTTTAAAATTGTCTTAGACTACTTAAAAAAAGATTCTATCCAAAATAAATTAAAATAAACCATTTTAAAATATTCTATACTCAATACTTTAAAATGTATTGTGCATATAATTGTTTTAAATTGTTTAATTGTAGTATGGAATATTTTTAATGGTTTCATTTTAAATTATTGTGTGTGGAATAGTTTGAAATGGTTACAGTATAAATTATTGCTGGTGGAATAATGGTTACAGTTGGTACAATACCTTAAAATAGTTATAGTATAAATTATTGCTGGTGGAATACTTAACAATGGTTTTTAAGGATTTTTTTTTATTTATAGAATATCTTTTTTAAATTATTGTTTGGGAATTTTTATGTTTTAATTGTTTATAAAATATATTTACTACAAGAAATGTTATTCCTTTTTGCAAATGTTTTATTTGTGATGCAATATGTTGCTTTTAAGTGTACAGGTTGGTGTATGGTATGTGTCTCAAGGTGGCTTCTTTTCTGTGGGCAGGCCAGGTTGGTGCAAGGCAGCTTTGCCAGATTTTGTGTGTTTCTGTGTGATACCTGGTTGTTTATGTAATTGTGATGTGGTTGCTGGTTCTGTGAGCTTCCTGGCACTGTCCTTTATAATTTCCCACAATGGTTTCATTTGCAGTCTTTGGGGGGGGGGGGACAAAAAGGAGAAAGAGGGAGGAGGTGGGGGAAAGTGGGATCCTTGCTGCTTTCTGAGCTTGGTGGTTTTTTTACAGACATTTCACTACCAAACTAGGTAACATCATCAGTGCTAGATGGGGTTGTGGGGAAAGGAGGAGGAGGAGGTCGAAGGACAAAAAGGAAAAAGATAAGGAGGGAGAGGACTGTGGGGTCCTTTGGTGTTCTCTGAACTTGGTGGTTTTTAATTATTTTTAGGGAATTTTTATTTATTTATTGTTTATAGAAAGTTTATTACAAGAAATGTTATTCCTTCTTGCAAATGTTTTATTTGTGATGCAATATGTTGCTTTTAAGTGTACAGGTTGGTGTATGGTATGTGTCTCAAGGTGGCTTCTTTTCTGTGGGCAGGCCAGGTTGGTGCAAGGCAGCTTTGCCAGATTTTGTGTGTTTCTGTGTGATACCTGGTTGTTTATGTAATTGTGATGTGGTTGCTGGTTCTGTGAGCTTCCTGGCACTGTCCTTTATAATTTCCCACAATGCCTTGATGGTTTTGATTCCAGTGGCTTTGTCTTTCCTGTTCTTAGGGTTAGGGAAAAAAACTGGTTTCATCTGCAGTCTTTTGGGGGGAAATTGTTTGTGTGTGTGTGTGTGTTTGTTTTCCTGGCACTGTCATAGTTTGTGTTTGTGGGTATGTAATGTCCCGCAGTTATCTACACATTAATAATGATCAAGTGCTAATAATATTTCCTTATACATTTTAGTGACCTTTCCTTTCATAATTGGTGTTTTCTTTCATACTTTTAGATTTCTAATTGCTGTTTTTGTTAGTTAGCAATTGATAAAACAAATTCCACGTGAAAAAGTATTCAAAGCCTTCTTGGTTTTAATTGTCAATTTATTCATTCTTGCACATTCTAATATTTATTCATTTTCATATCTTTGTTTTTTCCACTGTTGTGCAAACACAATTCCAACAGCTGTTAACATGTGTAAAATTAAATATGTATTTATTCCCTTTGAAATACAAGTAGTAAGTAGTAAGCTACTTACCTTCTGTAAGTAGCTCTTTTATTGTTTTGTGTACTTATTTTAATCTTATTTAAGTAGTAAGTGCACAAAATAATAAATTTCCTTTTTTATATCTTCTTTTTGTAGATCATTCATTGGGGCAAAAAATTCAGTGACATTGTCTTGGCCACTCCCATCCGGTCACATGATTGCCAAGCCACTCCCACCCGGTCACATGGCCGGCAAGCCACTCCCACCCGGTCACATGGCCGGCAAGCCACTCCCACCCGGTCACATGGCCGGCAAGCCACTCCCACCAGGTCACATGGCTGGCAAGCCACTCCCACAAAGGAGGCCACACCCACAGAGTAGGTTCCAAAAATTTTTGAAACCCACCACTGCTACATACCAAAATGATACATAGGTCTATGACAAAATAGTTCTGATCATCATATGTCAACATTCAGAGATTAGAGGATGGAAGTAGAAGAATATTTTTATGAATGAATGTAACCATCTTAAAATAGGTTCATTTTTTAAGAATTGTATTTGCACAAAATTGGAAAGCAGACAAAATCCCATTGGAAGGGGAGGTAATAAAGAAGATATTAGATCATGCAGAAATGAACAGGTTGACATTGAGAATAAAGGACAAGGAGGAATCAGTGTACATAGGGGCGATTTTATGATTGGCTTGAAAAAAGATACAAATAGAAAGAGAAAGGAACAAAGCATAAAACAAATAACTCAGATGACACATTATTAAATCAGGGGGAGGGGAAATAAGGAAGTATGAAGATGTAAATATACATGTGGAAAAATGATATGAATTGACAAATGTTAAATAGCAATGATAAGAATGTATATTTAAGAATGAATTTGAAAGGAAAAATAAAAAAACTTTTTTACAATAAAAAATAGGTTCATTTTTAATGGGTTTGCCTCCAAGGACAGAACATATTGAAAAGATGGGCCCAAGTTTAATAAATCAACAGATTAACAGAGTTGGAAGGTACTTTGTAGGTCATCTAGCCTAACCCCCTGCCCAAGCAGGAGACCCTACCCCATTTCTGACAGATGGCAGTACAGTCCCTTCTTGAAAGCTTCCAGTGATGAAATTCCCACAACTTCGGAAGACAAGCTCTTACATTGGTTGATTGCTCTTTCTGTCTAAAGTTAATTTAGAGCTTTTTCCTATCTAGAATACTTTACAGCAAACTGGTCTGTGCTGTGACAAAATTGGTTATAGTATTTGGGCACTGTAGTAAAACATCCTGACCTTACCCTCCTTGTCCTCCAGCTATCCAAATGTGTTATCCATGTGGTTAGAGGACAAATAATTTGAGGTTGCTGACTAGTGAATGAGTGCAGTTATGCAATGCATTATATATTTTACTGGACTGTAATACAGGCATTTCGAAATTGCACCACCACACACTATCTGGAGTTCACATGACAGAATGAAACATAAAGTAACCACACAAGTTACATTCATCACAAAGGAATGGTTCCCAAACAGTGTGTGGTGAACTTTTGGAGGGCCAGAGTCTTTGCAAGAGTTCTATGCACTGAATAAGCAGAAGGAAAAAAAAACACCCCACCCCCACCGCTTACACAGCTTTTCCCAGGGGCACAGAGGGATACTTCAGGGCCTCAGTTGCAGTGGGAGAGAGAGAGAAATGCTGGGCTGTCCTAAGAGGAAGCTTAGAAGGAACAGGGTCAGTTTTTTTGACGGATTCCTCCTTCTTTCCTCCTGCACCAGCTGGGATTTCTCTCTTTCTCAATGTATACATTATTTTACCCAGGAGGGCCATGCTTCGTGCATTGTACTTGAATGTGATTCCTGCAAAATGGATGCAGCCTCATCTCTAATCACGCACAAAGGGCTTCTCCCCCCCAAAAAATGAAAAAAGGAAGGTCTTGTGGGAGGAATCATAGCAAGAATATATTTGGTTGTTTCTTCTGAACAAGTGTGGTGGTGGTGGGGGGATGGGGCAGGGGTGTCCAAACTTGGGAACTTTAAGACTTGTGGACTTCAACTCCCAGAATTCCCCAGCCAGCATGTTTGGACACCCTTGGGATAGGGAAAAGAATGGGAAAGGGAAAGTTGTCGTTGCCCTTTCAGATCTTTTAGCAGATTGCCAATGGGATTTCCTTGTGTGAAAAAGACTAAACTTCTATGGCCTGAGTACATATTTGTGCATAAATTTAATATAATTTCTACAATTCATGGATGCTTGTTGTTGTGAATATTTAAAATGCCGCTAGTCCTCAACTTACGACCACAATTGAGCCCAACATTTCTGTAGTCGAGTGAATTTTGCCCCATTTTATCATCTTTCTTGCTGCAGTTGTTAGGTTAGTAACATGGTTGTTAAGTGGCTTTCTGATTAACTTTCCACGTCAGAAGACCGCAAAAGATGATCACATGATGCTGAGATAGTGCACCCGTCATAAATATGAGCCAGTTGCCAAGTATCTAGATTTTGATCACATGACCAAGGGGATGCTGTAAAAGTCATGGGTTAAAAACAGTCTTGTCACTTTTTTCAGTGCCATTGCAACAGTGGTGAAATTCATTTTTTTTTACTACCGGTTCTGTGGGCGTGGCTTGGAGGGTATGGCAGGGGAAGGATACTGCAAAATCCCCATTCCCACCCCACTCTGGGGCCATCCAGAGGGAGTATTTGCCGGTTCTCCGAACTACTCAAAAGTTCCGCTACTAGTTCTCCAGAACCTGCTGGATTTCACCCCTGCATTGCAACTTTGAACGGTCACTAAATTAACTGTTATAAGTCAAGGACTACCTATAATTAATCATGATTTCTGAAATCATTGCCTTTTTTGTCGCTATGTTTTAATTCAGTCTGCAAAGGACAAGGTGAGAGTCCACAACCTTTTTGATGTTTTTAAGAAAGGTTTTTTTTTAAAAAAAAATATTTGACAACTACTCTGCTGGTTAAAAGGTGACCGATTAGCGTTTTGCCTGAGTGCATCTTGCAAAGGTGAGCTGTACCATGTCTGTTTGAGTGGCTGCCTTTTCTTTTTCCTTTGAAACAGGGACTTGGAAATAATTAATCAAATAAGTCTATTGGAATGTTTGCAGGAGTTGGACTGACTGTGTAATAAAATTGTGTGGTTAGCTTATCTGGCTGTGAAAGGCACCAGATATTGAAGTGAATAATAACCTGACACAGCACAGGGAGCACTTTCTTAGCTGAGTTATGGAAATCAGAAGAAAGGTCAGGATATAAAGCTATGATTCACTCTCCACAAACTGAAACTGAATTCAGAAAAATATTCAAAGTATTTCAAAATCCATTGTTGCACCCAAGAGAGACTAATGGTGCTGAGAAGTACCTGATTCAAAATGCCAAGTGTAGGAGTGGGTAGTGAACATGTGAAATCAGAAAATGGGAACATGCATCTTAATTGCACTGTCCCTACATATTGAGTAGCAGTCCCCTTACTAATGGTTGGACTTATGCTAAGCTGTGGCTTGTTTTTATAACTACACTTGGCTGCACTAAGCAATACACCCCAAATGATATACCACGTGGCTAGGTTTATTTCACATGCTAAGTCAAACACACACACTCCACCTTGTGATTATCATGTGAACCTGTTCAATGGCTAACTTTTAGCCTATTATGGAGTATTAGGGCTAAGAGCTCTCCATCCTTTCCTGGAGTTTCCAGCTAAACTGCTAAAATGTGAATGAACATGTTTGTATAATTCTCTGTCTCCACAGCTAGACCACAAGGAAAGCAGCATCACAGTGATGGTTTCTCATTGTCTATATATACTACAGACAAAGATTTTTCACACACACTCATCTCCCCCACTTTAATCAATTGCAATAAGCACATCTGTTTGTTATCCCATAATGCTGTCGTTTCAGCACACAGCCATTTCCTTGTATTTCTTACATTGATATACAGACTATAGAAACACTGGTAAAAGTTGGAATAAAGGTTTTTTTTTGTTTTTTGTTTTGGGTAAGCAGTTTAACACAGAAGTTGTGAGATGGCTTTATTGAAGGGAAAGTTCTGGAAATGCAAATAAATCTGAAATAGAAAATGATTAACTTGAAAATTGTAGAAACCAAAACTGTCTTCCAGGTTTTGTGGAAATCTCCACCCTATCTTGCAAATCATCCTTGATGATTTTTTTCAAGCATATATATATATATACACACACACACACACACACACATACACACGCACACACACACATATACCGTAGGTATATTTATTCTGTTAAATTTTATTTAAGTGTTTGGCAATGTCAATAACTTCAGCCAGCAAACCATTTTTCCCTCAAAAGGCAGCTGAAATTGGTTATGTGATTACACAAGCCATATGTTGCCACCACTTTCAAAAAAGAGATGGGTGAGCACTATTTACTTTTTTGCTATGCATCAGAAGTGTTTCTCATCCCTTGAGGAAGATGATCTAATTTGTCCATGGAACAGAAAATAAACTCTAAACTGCAAAGCTTGGTGGATTTGTCAGAAATATTTGTAGTTCCTTATATGATAGCATCAGTTCTGTAAATAGCCAACACTTAGGTTCCAGATCAGTTTGTTCAATCTATTAAAACCGAAGGCAAGATGAAGAAAAAAAAAACTGTTCATAAATCCTAATCTGGAAAAAAAAAGGGCAGGAAGGAAGAGTTCTGTGGAAGAACCTGGCTTACAAAGCACTTCTATCGCACTCACAAAAAATGAGAACATTATTTGTGTAATTCATAACATCTTTCAATAATACTGTGTGCCATCAAGTGATTTACTGTAGACCTGGAGTGTCAAACCTGTATTTGACACCGTGACGTCACCGACACTACGTGACATATCGTGACTTTCCTCCTTCCCTAAAATGGGGGTGTTCGTGGCCAGTGTATAATACATCTGACCCACAGATGCCGTGAGTTTGACACCCCTGCTATAGACAAATCACCATTACCTCACTCATGCTACAAATTTTACTGGGTTCCGTTCCTATTATCTTCTATTATGTTCAACTCTATTTTTTCTGGGTATAATACATTCATGGTTAATTATATTTTTTGGAGTTAGTCCAAATCCCTGAGTTGATTTAATACCAAACTATGAATATCATTTAAGTGGCTAGTTTGGAGTTCAGTGTGCTGGGTGAGATTAGTTGAAGGGCTTATCCACATGCCCTAAGTTCCTCCCGATGTGAGAACAGCTCACTATTCTCAAGGTCAGGACAAAGATGTCATGTTTAACCTACCCCAACCTACTGTGAAAGCAGCCTCTGCACATATTTTCTTCAACCATATGAAAATTAGTCTTTTTCCCTTGTGCCTGCAAGAGAGATATTATGCAGACTGCCTGCTGCTCTTCATTTTCTTTTTCAGGAAAATCCCTCCAGTTACTTACTGTGCATTCCTTCTGATCACTGGTTGCAATCCCCCACAGGTTTCACTCAGGGATGCTTGAATAACCACTGAAACTGTGGTGGTTTTTTTCTTCTTCTTTTAACCCTAGTGACAAGAAGAATAATTTAACTCTTTGTCTTCTTTTTATTTCCCATCTGGTAGACATATTGAGGAGGAAGTTGTCAAGTGTTATAGAGTAAGATGACAGTTCCTGCACATCTTCATTAAAGTTATCTTACTCTATAACACTTGACAAAATGGGAGGAAGCATTTTTAAAGTCTGCAATAGCAATAGCACTTAGACTTATATACCGCTTCACAGAGCTTTTACAGGCCCTCTCTAAGAGGTTTACAGAGTCAGCATCTTGCCCCCAACAATCTGGGTCCTCATTTTACCCACCTTGGAAGGATGGAAGGCTGAGTCAATTTTGAGCCTGGTGAGATTTGAACTTGCCAAACTGCAGCTAGCAGTCAGCTGAAGTAGCCTGCAGTACTACACTCTAACCACTGCACCACCTCAACTCTTGATGAGATAACATTCAGAAGTGGCTAAGGAAAACACCTCTCTAATTGACTGAACTATTAGAAAGAAGAGAAGTATAGGACAATTATATTTGAGATATTGTATTATTACAGCCAGTCATAATAACAATGTAGTTTTAGTCTACTTAAGGAGTTGGTTGTTTTTTTTGTCTGGTCTGCCTAGTAGGTCTAACAAGTATGAGGAGTAGTGAATGGACAGAGACTCATACAAATGCCTTGGTAAGGCCACACTTGGAATACTGCATTCAGTTCTGGTCGCCACGATGTAAAAAAGATGTGGAGACTCTAGAAAGAGTGCAGAGAAGAGCAACAAAGATGATTAGGGGACTGGAGACTAAAACATATGAAGAACGGTTGCAGGAACTGGGTATGTTTAGCTTAAGTCATGTTTAGCTTAAGAGAAAGAAGGACTAGGGGAGACATGATAGCATTGTTCCAATATCTCAGGGGTTGCCACAAAGAAGAGGGAGTCAAACTATTCTCCAAGGCACCTGAGGGTAGAACAAGAAGCAATGGGTGGAAGCTAATCAAGGAGAGAAGCAACTTAGAACTGAGGAGAAATTTCCTGACAGTTAGAACAATTAATCAGTGGAACAGCTTGCCTCCAGAAGTTGTGAATGCCCCAACACTGGAAGTCTTTAAGAAGATGTTGGATAGCTATTTGTCTGAAACAGTATAGGGTTTCCTGCCTAGGCAGGGGGTTGGACTAGAAGACCTCCAAGGTCCCTTCCAACTCTACTATTGTATTGTATTAAATGGTCCATCAAATGGAAACCACATGACCTCAAAGACATGGACGAGTGGGATAAAGGGAAATTCACCAGCCAAAGGCCATTTTAACATTTGGCCAGCATCATTGCCAAACCCAAAGTATGGATTGAAATCTGAACAGCATTTTTTTAAAGCTGTTTTCATTTCTAGTTGATTTCTGCATGAGAAACAAGCAATGTGACGGTCCTATATTGAAGAGTCCTAAGCATTAGTTTGTTTGCATTATGAGTTAGACACTCAAGCTGCTTCAACTAGAAGAACAAGCCATTAATCAAAAGTCCTATAACAGTTAAATCACAGAGTAATCACCTGCACAATGTAAAGTGCTCTTGTGAGTTGCACAAGCAGGCAGGCAGCACAGACTTTCAGTCTGGCTGAGAAAAATGTTGCCACAATGAAAATGCTAAATGTGTGGTTTCCATCTCCTTATAGGCAATACTACAATTCAAAATACCCTTTCAGGTTATCAGTTTATAAGTTCAGAAATATATAGCTGTTTGTTACACCGGCTGCAGCTTTGTCTAAATTAGGAACTCCTACTGCAATAGGAGGGTACAGTATATAATATTTTCCTAGCACACACATTATCCTTCCATTCTACACGACCTTATGATCAAACATCAGTCTGGAAAAAATACTTGTGAGGGAACTGAAACTGTCCATTTCCAAATTTACTTTAGAAACAAATCTCTAAGTAATCATGGTAAGCCAATTTTCTGTTTAGCTCTTCATTGTGAGAGAAGTAATGATCTCCTTTACTGGGTTTGGAAGGATTAATGTGTTCAGGCACAATGCAGTGCATTGGCATGGCATCCAAGCCAAACTTAACTGTTCTGGTTTGGTTACAATGTGGGCCTATCTATCTGCAATATTACCAGGGGTTGGTTGCTGGGGGTTTGCAGGGGTTCTGGAGAACCTCTTGCTAAGATTCTGTGCAGTTTGGAGAACCCCCAGATCCCACTTCTGGGCTGGCCCCGCCCACCCCTCCCCTCCCAGGGATCCCCATGCAGCCCGTTTTGGATGCAGAAAGTTTGGGAAGGCTGAAAACGGGCCTATTTCTGGACTCTTAAGAGCCTGGGGAGGCCGTTTTTGCCCTCCCGGAGGCTCGAAAAAAACCTCCAGAGCCTGGGGAGGGCAACACCCCCCACCATGGTGCAGGAGGCCCATTAGGCCACACCCACCATGGCCACGCCCACCCAGCAACCAGGCAGAGAACGCCTTGCTAAAAATTTTGAAGCCCACCCCTGAGTATTACTCTTGCATAGCAAAGAAAGAAAGTAATAAAAGACATGGGAGATGGTCACAGAAGTGAAACTTTGTGGCTTGTAGGTTCCTTTCTTTCTTTTAACCTGTGTACATCTGTAACATTCTGAATATTTAGAGTCGAATAAGTCTGCTTTACTTTCCAAAGGGGGAAATGCCTGTTGGGTTCTCCTGCAGAGAATGCTCATGGGCCTATGTGCAGTTTGGAGGCAAGCCATGTATGCAAAGGGGCAGGCTTTGTTCATGACTTCTGTATAATATGGGAATGGGAGAAAAACTGTTAATTAGGAACTAATTAATTATTTCTAACTTTATTTGACATTGCAATAAACATGGAAGAAGTCATCAGAACTAGAAGTTTCCTTCTATCTCAAAAGTTAGATATTAAATTTTTATGATTTAGCATGAGGTGCAAAATCTTCCAATGGCTGAAAACTGCTTTCTACTTCCCACCTCATGTTGGCCCTGAGAGAACTACAATTATTCCAGATAGAGATGATTTCCAAATAGGACGGAAGTGTCTAAGTAAACAACTATGATAAGGAAGAAGATACCAGTTAGTTGCGGGATTTGAAATAGTGGTTATTATCTCACTCCAGTGACTTTGGAGATAGTCCTGTTTGCATGGGAGCTGACATTTACACTGATTGGGCACTAATAGCAAACCAAGGATGATATCCTAAAAAGCCTTACTGTACTCCCTACAAACCTTTTTGTGTGTGTCATAATTTATTCCAGGCATTTTAAGCTCTCTTAGTTATATGTCATGTCCAAGTCAGTAAACATGAAATGGATTTGTACGAGTATTTCTTACTCTGACTGACTTCCTTTCCTTCTCCTTGCTAAGGCCCCTTCTTTCTTTCTTTCTGAAACAAGAGTGAAATTAACAACATAGAGCCCCAATGTCTAAATAGTTAAGTAGGGGTTTCAATGAGCACAAAGGAACAGGAGAAAGGCTGCATGGGAAATGTACAGATACAACTACCAATTTAAAAAATCCTGCCTCCCAGCCAGAAACAAAACAAAACAAACATATCACCACCCCCGTTTAAATGTACTTTTCAACAAGCATATTTTCTAGTATTCTAATTTATAGGTAGAGATGTAGTATATTTTAATTAGGGAAGAAATCTTATAACTGGAGATGTGCCAGCTTGGGAAGGGTGGAGCGGGAGATCAAACAGCTGGCTATGACAGCTGTTTGGGCTATTCCAGTCAAATGCCTCTAATACCCTGCAGAAACAGCTAAAATTGATCAGAGTTGGGAGAAGACGGTAAGGAACAATTCACATGTAACAATTCACAGTGCCATAACCATGCTTTTGTGGACTATGCGACTTGTACATCAATACCAGAGGTACAATGAGGAAACCTGTTCATTAAAATGCTTACATGGTGATTCATGTTGTACAGAATACTCCTGTGTGGCTCACTGTAAGATCAGTAAAAAAAAAGAAAAAGAAAAAACAGCCATACTACACAACATTAATAGAGAAAACATACCTCCAAGGTTCTACCAGATTACAACATTTAAGAGAAGAGTCCTGGAACATTCTCACACTATCACACTTTCACTATGGGGTGGGCAGATAACCTCAGAGGAAGGCAGATCCTCAAATAACCTGGCCCTCTGCTGTTTAGGCTTTAAAGGTGATAACTAGCACCTTGAATTGGACCTGGAAAAAACCTAGGACCCAGTGCAGCTCATACAGCAGCAGTATAATATGGGCAAATTACAGGACAGTCAGACTTGTGCAGGCTTTTGCACTCTAGACTAGCTATAACTTCTGGATGGGCCATGCGTTCAATGCATTGTCGTAATCCAGGAGGAAGATGTAGGAGGAGACATGACTGTAAGGCCTTCCATTCAACGTTAGGCACAATAGGCACACCAGATGAATTTGTCTAAAGAGTCTCCTAGCCATGGCTACACCTATCTCAGGAGCAGAAGTTGTACCCCTAAATTGTGCACAGGGGAGTGCTATCCCATCAAAAGTCAAAGACAGCACCCAGGAAAGCCAAAAATCCAAACCACTCCATCTTGCCAAGATTGAATGAGAGCTGGTTCATCCTCATCCTTCCTTCATAGCCTCCAGCATCTCCTGGGTGGAGATGTATGGGTGAATATCTTCAGCATACTAATCAGATGTGGGTTCCTACTGGTTTGGACTGGTTCGGCTGAGTAGGTAATAATTTAGCCTGCCACGCCCCTGAACCGGTTCCATCGGCGGCGCCATAGGAACCGCCATCTTGGTTTTTTTGCTTCTGCGCATGCGCAGAAGCATTTTTTACTACATAGAGAAGCGTGCCCCTGAACGAACCAGCAGTAGCAGAAGCCAGATACTAATGATACTGCACCTCATGTTGCTGAATTGTCCAGCGTTTTCATGCAGGTGTTAAGACAGAGTAGGGAAAGACCTGAGGCACTCTTCAAACAAAGACCCCTGTCCCATAATACAGATTGGAATCAGCCATGAAGGAAAGGAGTCCTTTTCATTCCCTCACTTTCAACTCCAACATGGTAGGTGCTATTGAAAGCCACTGGTAGATCAAAGAGTGTGCGGATGGATGCACAGTACACATTCCCATCACAAGCTATTCACGGTTCTAATGTTGCTTCGCTACTGTATTCCCTTCTGAAACCTGACTGAGAAGAGATCAGATAATTTCCCTCTTGGTAGTGGTGGTGGGTAGACCTGCAGGCCTGTTAATTATGTGCCTTTGTCTCCTGAAACCTGACTGAGAGTTAGGTTGGGGGTTGGGTGGAGGGAGGGTTTGGTGGATGACTATTGATTTATTTACACTTTGTATTCACTCATATTAAGCACACGCGTGTGTTCTGCTATATTCTTTCCAACAGCCCTAGAGAAACTGATATACCTCCTATTATTCTTGACTATGCTCTATATCGTATGATTCCATCTAACAGCCTTTTGAGGACCACCTATGTCCCCATAATTATTTATCAATATGCAGGATTTCTATCCTGCCCATTTAAGTAATTTTCTGATCTGCTGCTGAGGAAAAGACAATGCTTGCTAAGACAAAGCAAGTGTGACTTCTCCTCTCTTGCAGTGGGATTTCATGAGTCATGACAAAGATACTGCAATAAACCCAGATGTCTACTTTGCTCCACGTTTATATCAACAGTTTCACATAAAAAGCTAGAGCCTCCTTCTCATACTCTTCCTCCAATAACTGTCAGCAATGTTTCTCTGGATTCTGTGTAGGAGAAACAGGTCAGAGTTTGTACACAGTCGTCTTTAGTGGAAGACTTGATTATATAGATTGGGGGATTAGTGTGACTCTTAGATTTCAAACAGTTGAAATTGCTAACCAATTCTCTTAGTTCAGGAAACAAGAACTAGCATGAGAATCTTTCACATATAGCCTTCAATGGGCAAAACCTGCTTCTGATTAAGTAAAATGTGTGCTATGCATTGCATGACATTGCACTGAAATTCTTTTTCCTGCTATTGTTTTCCAGTCAGGATGAATCCAAGGCAGAATTTATTACAGCTGGATCATCCGCTCAACTCATCACAGAAATAATAACCGCTGGGGTCATGTGGATTAGACAATGGCAGGATCATTTCAGTGATAATAAAACTATTTACATGGAGATAACCTGATAAAGCAAACATACTCTGACCCTGGAAGACAGAATGGCTGGGATTGTGCTAGTAATTAGAGAGAGAAAACATTTGCCCCACTTCCTTATCATTCCTGATCTTGAAGGTGTGACTACCTGAATGTTTAATTAGGAGAAATCAAACAACATCATAATTCAAGAGAAATACATTGGCATGTATCACTTGCCTCTGCAAATAGCTGGCAGGTTTCATAGCTCATCTCAAGATAAACAAAGTCACGTTTGAACTCCTATGAGGTAAAATCTACAAGGGGGCTCAACTACAGTGGTATTGTTTTCAATAGGCTTAAATTGTTCATAATGATCTTGAGTGCATGAAGAAGCAACTCTTTGCTTTGCCTGCACAAATAAACTGTGAACTTAATGAAAATTGGGGTGATTCCGTTCTCTGTGCGGCTGACCGATATCTGTCCCGCATTGTTCTCAAAGCCCTCTCATCTTCCAGAGAATTTTTTGTGGGCAGATGAAACTGATTGGAACAGAGAGAAAAAGTACATAAAATGTTATTTGTGTTGAATTGCCGTAGGAATGTTTGTTAATAATAATAATAATAATAATAATAATAATAATAATAATAATAATAATAATAATAATAATAATAATAATAATAATAATAATAATAATAATAATAATAATAATATATTTATTTATTTCTTAGCCGCACCCTCTCCCGAAGTTTTTTAATAATTAATATACAGGTGGTAAGGTTTTGCAATCAAAAGTCCGATTCAATGACAATATTTCTTATTTCTGTAAAAGGTTACAAATAAACTATTAAATTCCTAAGCAATTAATAACAATCTGCTGGCAGCGTGCATTTGGGTACTATTTCAGAGTAGATTTAGAATTAAAATCATGGAAAAGTGGACTGTTGAGAAATAAAATTACAACCTGTATCAGATTGGTGGAGATCATGAAAAACTGTGTGTCTTGGATTAAGTTTGTTTCTGTGAGGTTCAAGGGTTTTAACTAATGCAACAGGGTGGCTGCTTGGGAACTTAATGGTTTATTTGTAACCTTATACAGAACTTAAAAAATATTGCCTTTCTAGTATCCCCCTAAGCATGTTTACTTAGAATAATCTTTCCTAAATCGATGCCTTCCAGATGTCCTGGGGGCATGTCTATAGAACACAGCATAGCATGGAGTAGATGGGATTGTAGCTATGAAGCAAACTTGTGGAGATTTGGGAGGAGAAGTAAATGGGAGCTTAGATGGGAAGATCCAGGTTGATCACTCTCTCTCAGCCCAATTTATCTCACAGCTGCTGTTGTAGGAGTAAGATTAAGGAAAACCCTCCCCTGCCTGTTTGAGCTCTCCAAGACAAAGCAGGATACAAATGCAATAAATGAATTTGGAACAGTGCCATGATCTAAGACAATTGAAATGAGGTTGGCACAGGATGACAGGAAGGACAATTGCAGGGCAAAGCTGACTACATTTGGGAAAAATAAGGCAGAGAAGGAACCGGCATTCCACTGTTTTAAGGACAGTGCTACCATTTGTTGTCTATCCACCCCTATTCTACTATCTTTACTGTTTCCCCCTCCTTGCTATATCTCTATATATCTTTTTTAAAATTGTATCTTTACCAGTAGAAATGTGATGTTATGTACCCTCTTTCCCTCCTCTGGAAGGGAAAAAAAGAAAAGTGCATCAAAAACTCAGTCTGCTCTCATTTCCGTATTGAGGAGGGATTTGTGAAGCTTACAATAGAGGATTCAAGGGGGAAACTGGAATAATCTTTATGCACATCTGAAAAATTCCACATTGAAATAAGCTCCTTATTAACCTTGGCTGTCCTGATTGATCTTAGAAGATAATCAGATCTTAGGAAGAGAGGGAATAGAAAAACATAGCAAGAGCTGGGGGGATCAGTTTTGAGATTCATTTTGTCAATTATTGTATTCCCATACTGGCTTCTGGTAAATTTAAAAGCAGAACATCTTTGCAATATTCTTTATTTGATTTTTAGGATTTGGTACTGACAGGCACACCACCTCAGACATAACTATTATATTTTTTATCATGATTAGTGGTGGTTACTCTTTTATCCTTCATGAGCCCCTTTAAAACACTCCAAACTGATGATCACCACTGCATCTTACAAATTATATGATTCACCGGTGCGCTAGACCAATGATGGCAAACCTCTGACTACATATCAAAAATGACGTTTGTGTTTTTGGTGACACACCAAAACTGGTCAACTATTATTTAAAGCACACTCTATTATCACACAGTTTTTGGAGGCTGTTAGGGCAGGCTGTGTAAGAATGTGGTATATTCTTGCATGACCTCTGGAAGTCACACGAGAGAGCTATGCTCTTGTGTAGCCTCAGGAGCTTCCAAGCGTTGTGCTAAAGTGGGGTGTGCTTTTGTGAGATTTTTAAAGACTTAGAGGCCCATGCAATAGGATGTGTCTGGAGCCTCTAAAATAATGTGAAAACAGGCTATGCCACAGAAGATCATTCTCCAAAGTTGCTTCAAGAATGAAGGTCTTGTATGACCTGGAGATCCCTCACTTCATATTTTTTTAAAAAATAAATAAATGTGTATAGAATTGTTTCCCTTGTGTGTTGAAGGGGAGGGGAGGGAGACACATGTCAGCAGAGGCAAGTTAGGCATTTTTTGAATTTTGATACACTGAGCCCAAAAGATTTCCCATCACTGCACTAGGCAGTAGAGAAGTGTTTATTTTTGTTTTGAAAATGTCACTATCCAGCTTTATTGCATATGATCCTAGTCTCTAATATTTTAGATGTGAGTGTGTGTGTGTGTGTGTGTGTGTGTGGGAATATTTCTCTTTTTGCATGGTGCATGATTTCATATATCACATTCACGTCATATATTATTGGCATTGTTTTCTACAATAAAAAGTTCAAATCTTTTCTTTTTAGAGTAGTACAAGCCTTCCCTTGATCATTTTTGTTTTTTAGCTCTTCATGCGCCATCTTCCCCCAGGTTCTTAGCTGGTGAGAGTTCTGTCATCAATATTTGAATTTGCACCTGCATAGGTGACACTGAAGCTCTGGGTCACTTACTGTGGCAAAAATTAAAGACTCTACAGCCGTGTTTCCTAAACCTGGGTAAATTATGCAAAATTGGGTAAGTGTGTTTTTTTCCTCCTTTGGACACACAAACCCGTTACCCGATCACAACAGGGACATTTAAATAAGGACTTTCTGATAAGCGGGAAAACAGATTTTCTGATAAGCGGTCTGGAGTAATGAAAGAAAAGGTTTGGGAAACACTGCCCTACAGAATGTTTTGGCTGACCTCTCATTAAATCTGTTAATCATTTATACGCAGAAACTTGCACTGCATTCCCCAAGAGGAGTCAATGTCAGACTTCGCTCTGCTGCACTAGGATTCTGTTTTCCTGATTTAATCAATAAGAGAAGTGGAAAATAATGCCAAGAGAAAGACTATCCTGGTGTGTGTGTGTGTGTGTGTGTGTGTGTGTGTACACGCATATGTATATGTATATGTGTGTATCCACTGAAAGATCAAAACCATCAAACAAGAAAAGTTTCATTATCTCACACCATTGACTAGGCTGGCACTGATGGGTAGCCTTTAAAAAGTGACCTCATGCTTATGGAACAGTAGTCCTCAACCTACAATTATTCGTTTAACAACTATTTGAAACTATGGTGGTGCTGAAAAAGTGCCTTAAGACTGCTCCTCATACTAAGACTATTGCAGTGCCCCTGTGATCAGAATTCAGGTGCTTGGCGATTCACAATAATTGAGGCATCCTGGGGTGACATGATCACCCTTTATGACTTTTCGACAACCAGAGTCAAAGCGGGAAGCCATATTTGCTTAAGAGTCATGTGATTATTTAAAATAACTCTGGCAAAAAAGATCATAAAATTGGGTGCAACTCACTGAACGACCATATGACTTAGTGATGAAAGTTCTTATCTGTCATGGTTGTAAAGTGAGAACTACCTTTAGAACATCTACAATAGTTGCCTCAAACATCTTTGGGGAAGGGATCAAGCCTTGAATATTCCAGGACTTGTTTAGATATCTCTAAGGCATTAGAAAGGGAAGCAGTGGCTCAGATGCTGAGCTTGTCAATCAGAAAGGTCAGCAGTTTGGCGGTTCGAATCCCTAGCGCCGCATAACGGAATGAGCTCCTGTTACTTGTCCCAGCTTCTGCCAACCTAGCAGTTTGGAAGCATGTAAAAATGCAAGTAGAAAAATAGGGACCACTTTGGTGGGAAGGTAACAGTGTTCTGTGCGCCTTTGGCGTTTAGTCATGCTAGCCACATGACCATGGAGAAATCTTTGGACAGCGCTAGCTCTTCGGCTTTGAAACAGAGATGAGCACCGTCCCCTAGAGTTGGGAACGACTAGCACATATGTGCGAGGGGAACCTTTACTTTAAGGTGTTAGAGTGGAGAAGATTCTTATTGGAATTAGATAAAAGTAGACACTACTAGTAGACATTCTGATTTCTTGTGTCTAGACTAGAATCTAGTCTAGAATCTAATAATTTAAGACACATAAAGAAGTCCTTCATTTGACTGATCCTCAGCAATGCTTTGAAGTTTTTCAAAATTATAGTGTTTTTCCTTTCTTTTACTACACTAATTTGAGACAAACTGGCAATGAAGAAAAAAGGAGAGAAAAAAAATAATCCTTAAAATTCTTGTATGTTACGGTGTGAAATTAAAAAGCTACCCTACATGAACACACGTTTCAGAGAGTGGCTTTCAAATGAAATGAACTCACTAAAAGTCTTCTGTTTTTCTAGGATATGATAAAAGTTTTGTGTTTGGAGGAAGGATAGAAGGACAAGTTACCTCACTTATCCATATTCTTTCACAAGAGTACTTGGATTAAGAGGAACATTAGTTATTGGCAAAGTTCTTTTTTAAATTCAAATGTAATTAAATAAAATTAACTTGTATTTTTAAATTTGGATTTATCATTTTTTTAAAAGATCCATTATTTGGATCTTGCTAGGCTGTATTACTTGGGATAATCTCAGCCACTTTCTGGAATCAGTGAGTTTTGATATAACTTAATCCAGGATTCCGTTGGTTAGACAAATGGCTATCCAAAATGAGAGATTCAGCCTATTCTGGAGGGAGTTTCCACTCTGTTTAAGGAGATCTGCAATTTAGAAATACTCCTAAGATTGGCATTGTTCCTGAACTGAAATAGGTAGCAATTTTTGCTTAAGTTCAACAGAGGTTTTGAGATGATGGCCTTGCCAAAGTCTTAGTTATATCAAAGTATGACTATTATATTACATTTTGCTTCTGAAAAATGCTTGAGAACTTTAGTTGGTCCAGAATGCAGTGAGCAATTTAGAGACAGCATTGATTAGAATGGCAATTAAGCTTTAGTAAATACTTAACATAAATGTGAATGTTGAGTCTTCTTCTATGATCATGGATTTCCATTTTGTGATTACTAGTATCTTATCTCTTTAATTAGCTCTCAAAATGTGTCTAGATTCAGTTCAGAGCTACCTTTAAATGTTCAGTTATTGGGAGGTGAATACTTGAAAGACTGCACAGACACCATCCATTCCCAGGTACTGTATGTCTTGGGAAAGGGCTCCTGCACCTGAATCTACCTTGATCTAAGATGTGTGGATAGGCATAAAGACTTCTTGTATCTATCAAAAATGGCCTTTATGGTCCGTCTTTCCTTAAACTCTCAGAGCAGAGAGAGATACAGATATTACATTATATTAGGCCTCCATGTATGAAATTTTACATGACTTCTAATATAGCTTATTTAACTGAAAATGGCACATAGGATATTAACTGTATAGCATTTCTTGCAACCAAAGTTTGCCTCATCAAATTAGTGGGTTGTATCTCTATATATTGTCAGGAGACAGTTCAATTTTTTGTTAGATGTGCCATCCACTAACATACTTTACCAAAGACATTAAAGGACACATTATTCCTTGCTAAATAAAACACATGTGTTGCCTCATGTACTTGTCGCAATTACAGGCTACTTCAGGTTCTTTTATTGCTGTCCCTTTTGTTTAAGAATTTGGGTTTCTACCCTGGAGCAAAAAAGCAAAACAAAAATACAAATAGATACTTCCTTAAATGGGAGCCCACCAGTTATCTTGGAACTTAGGGTAACTCTTAAAATTTCTAATTAGCATGGCTAGTGAATAGTAACTCTGGGAATTGCAGTCATAATGTACAGTATCTGGAGGGCATGAGATTCAAAAGATTTCTCTGTTCAGCTTATATTGATATGGATTCTTTCACTGTCTGCAATCCTGTCTCTATTTAAATATTCTAGCCGCAATTGGAGATTGCCAAGTATATAAGGACTCTAAATTAGTTGATAAGATCCAAATGCCCTTGTGGTTTTTTTTTTTCCCATTCAATTGTGTCTGATTCTCACAGACTGCCTGGACATGCCCCTGCAGTTTTCTTGGCTAGCTTTTTCTCAGGTAGTTTGCCCTTGCCTCCTTTCAAAAGATCCATCCACCCATCCCCATCTGGCTTTGTGCCCAAAGTGGTATTATAATTCAGTCTTCCAATTTCTAGTCTGATGCCTTAATCACTAAACTAAAAACTGGCTCTTGTTTATTATGGTGAATAGATTGAAAGTATGTTTTGCCCCTAAGTTTTAAATAAAAGCTGATACAGTAGTTCCTTCATGCAAAGCAACTAATTACTTCTAATGGGAAAAATTCAAGCTTGACATCAAGGAAAGCAGCTTATATAGACTCAAATGTGGAAAAACAAGAAACTGGAAGGGCTGGTTTTATACATTTTTTCTGTCTCCACACCACTGGACTAACATTTTTATGTTAATGTACAGAACTGCCTGCTTCCTGGATTGCTCTTTGGAGTTTCAAGATGACTATGACATCTGGAATAAAATTAAAGCATCTGGAAAAACGCATCTGGAAAAACCCTTGGCTACATACAAACCTCAGATTCTCATTGAAAATGTGAAATGCCCTGGAATAAATTCCTCATTTCAAATCACTCATTTTAAAAGTTTAGCTGTTGAGGATGCTTATCTTGTGAACAGGGTGGGAACCTAGCTAGGAAGGTGGGGAGAGGAAGGAGTGGCACAGACATATGAATCTGTCTTTGCTTATACATGCAACATGGGGCAATATGAATCAGTTAAAACTATGTTTCATTTGCATGTAGGCACAAGCAAGTAATGAGACCCTGACAATTTCATTACCTCCCTGCTTAAATAATTAAAACTATCATTTGGAATTATTTTGCCTCTGAATATGGAGGCTTCAGATGACCTCAGTGCCAAGATGTCTTGCTAGGCTTACCTTCATTCATGCCTTTTTCTAATTCCCTTTTAAAGATTCCAGATTAAATGCTGAACCTTGTGTGATACTGCATTGGGTATAATAAACTCGGCAGTGGACTGAACTATTTCATATAACAGGGGTGAATAGGAAGAACCACGGTACGAGGTGTTTGGTTTTTTTTTTTTTAAATTCCGACCATTTGTTTTCGGTCAACCAGAAACAGGAATATACTAGCCAAAAAAAAAAAAAAAATCAGGTTGAAAAAGTGAAGGATTCAAGGCGTTGGTCCCCACGCCATTCAATCTTTAGGTACCACCCCCGTTCCCCGGATCAATAGAATTTAGATTGGCTCCAGCCAAACAAAATGGTAATTACTTGCTGCAGCCAAACCGAATGGTCTTTACCGCATCTTTCAGCCGCAAATTCCGCTTATACCCTTACCCCCCCCCCTTAATCTTCGATGGGCTGCCCCCAGTTAAAGCCACAGGAGAACTAAACCTTTCTCCTCACGGGCGCTGGATTTCGGTCATTGCTAGGATTGCTTTTAAATTCCCCCTTAGCATTTCTCTCAGAAAATGCCCCAATGACCATCTCGGCGGCCTTTCCCAGCCGCGCAGCATCTTTGTTGGCAAAAATGGGAGCGCGTCGGAGCAAGAGGAAGAAGCGTAATTCGACTCCGTTTTCCAATGCAGTGCTTCCCCACAAACGCCGGGCGCAAAGCCAGACTCGCGCTGCGCGTCGGCCATGGAAACGAGCAAACGTCCGGGTTAGGTTGGGGTACGCTCCGAGGGCTAACTCGTCTTTCTTCGGGGGAGGGTCATTCATGTCCGCCCGTCCGCCCCCTTCCTTGCTTGCTAACATGGTGGAGGTGTGCATAGGAAGAGAGCGAGCATGCACGCGCTTGCTCCAGCCTGGGCTGCGGTTCCTTTGTGTGTCTCTCTCCAGCAGGAGGACTGCCGTAGCCGTCTCCAGCCTATATAACCAGGAAAGGGGAGGGAAGAAGAGAGGGAAATCCCGATCTCATTTCTCGTCCCCTCCCTCCCCACCGCCGGGAGAGCGCTGGCACAAACGCTCAATGGGCTCCAAGCACCCCCCCCCCCACGCTCTCCAGCCTGCTTGGTGCAAGGCGCGCACGCGCTTCACTCACCCCGGGCTGCGGCTTCAAATCCACCCAACCCACGTTAGACCCAGCGCCTCCTTTTGCCTCGGGCAATTACCTGTCTGGAAACTCCTCCCCTCGCCTTGATTGACGGCCTCGATCACGTGGCAGCGGAGCGGGGGGGGGCGGGAAAAACTGGGACGACTGGGCGGGCGCTCGCACCTGGAGCTGGAGGGGAGGGAAAGAAGAAAAAAACCGGACGGGGATGCGCTCGGCTGGGGCCACCGCCGCCAGCTTAGTCTCCGTTGCTGTCGCCCTAGCCGCCGCCTCCGCCGCCGCCACACCAGGCCGTGTCCACTTCTCTCTCCCGGTGGTGGGGCCATGGTTGCCGCTGCCCCTGCAGCTGCCGCGGCCATGAGGAAGAGCTTCCTGGTACCCGAGATCAAGCCTTTGGATCAGTATGATTTCCCTCGGGCGCGGAGCGCTGCCAGTTTGGCCTGGGTGCTCGCCAAAGCCTACGGCGGTGCAGGTACGGCCGGTGGCATGCGGGGGAAGGTGGGGGGGGAGGCTGGTATGGTGTTGGACGATGCCCTCTGTTTTCTTTTTCATAGAGAAGGCGGTGAGGGAGAGGGGATTACCTCCCTCGGGACGCTATTGTGACCCGATCTTTCTTTCTTTCTTTCTTTCTTTCTTTCTTTCTTTCTCGTTCTCTTTCTCTCTGGCAGCTTATTGACTCCGGGGTGGTTGTTTTGTTTTTTATTTTTTCATTTGAGCCGCAGTTTCTTTCTCCCTCTGCTTGGCGACGGCTGGGAGAATGAATATGTCAGCCTCGCCCTCCTCTCTCCCGGCTTCAGGGATGCCCCACCTGGTCACATCTGTCCTGGGGTGCGGTGGCAATTGGCTTGGGCAATCTTGCTTCCACCCCCCAATGCCACCCCCTTTTCAGGCGCTAACAATGAGCTCAGCTGGCTTGCGCCTTCTCAACCAGATAGTGGTCCGGGTGGGGCTGGCAGAGCCCGCAGTTGGGGGTCTCCTTGCGCCTAGGAGGATTACTTCCTATCTTTTCTTCTCACCAAACAGGTGTTTGCTCTTCCCAGATGGACGGAGGAGAGGTCTGGGAGATGGGTCCTAAGAGGCATGTGAGGGGGCCGTTGGGGGCACTGGGTGGGGGCATTTGGCCTGTCTACCGCAGCTCCTGTCCTACGCTGCCCTATGTAAATATTATCTCCTCCCTCTTCTCTTCTCAGTCGCTCCAGTGCCTTATACTGTAGCTTTGTGTTGGCTTTTGTTACAGTCTAATCTTCTGCAGGACTAGCAGGCTGCTAGGTGAGATCAAAGGCTTAGCAACGCTCGCTTGGCTGAGCACCCCAAGGACCACGTTCTCCAAGCCTGATGGTATCATGGCTGCCCCACCCTAGTTGGTGGCACCGACAGATCCTTGAACAGGAAGGCAATGTTGGTGTTTACCTTTGTTCGGCAATGGAAAATTCTTTGGGGAAAGGATGCTACCAGCTTAAGCTATATTGCTTCAAACCCCCCCCCCCATTCATTAGCTTTTATGAGCAAAAAGGACGTAATGAATGCTTGATCCTTTGCTAGTGTGCCATGGCGGGGTGTCTAAACAAGTGCAATGGAAAGGCCACTGCCTCTTAGCATGGTCCTCTTCTGTCATCAGGCAGTGCCAGGCGGCAGACTTTGCACCCAGGCAACCCCCTGGGCTCTAGTTGCGGTTCCCTTTGTCTCTGCTGGGCCTGGAATTAATGTTCTGTGAGGATTTGCAAATTGGCCATGCACAATGAAGGGGAAAGGAGGGGTAGCGGAAAATCCCTAGTGGGATTAACATACTTGCTGTTCCTCCAGGAAAGTGGGCGTCAGTGGCACTTCTCTCCAGTTCTTGATAACCTAGATTTTGCTTCGCGCTTGGTGATGTCATCCTTTCATTCTCTTGATTGCCCAAAACAAAAACCCACCGCCCCAAAGAGGTGAGCCCATGGACATTGGATTCCTACCCATCAATCTCTCCTGAAGACCCATTTCACAGCTCTCACAGTGCGATTGCAGAAAGTGATAGTGGGCTCATTTGAACCAAAAATGGCATGTGAGATACTGTTTAATTTTGAGGATTGTCAAATTTACGTATAAAAAATATGAGCCGCTTCCTGTCGCCAGTGAATCTCCAATCAGGGTACTTACTGGTAGTGGACAGACCTCCCCCCCCCAAAGTCTCTGTGTATGTATTTGTGTTTGTGTGTATGTGAATGAGGGGCATTCCTCTGAAGCTGTTGACCTAGAAATAGCATAATAGGGTTTGAGTCCTGCTGGGATTCAGGCCAGCCTGGGAGCAGGAAAATGGCATGTGAGTCAATTAATAATTTTTCTCCTCTTGGTCCAGGGCTTTTGTGCCCAGAAGCTGTTCTCTCCTCAACTCCTGGAATCATGACCTCCTCTGAGTGAGATGCAACAACTATTCCATGGAGCAACAAGAAGAAAAGAGTAATTGTAACACTTTTTGAAATTCCATGTCTGTGTGTCTGTGAATATCCTCACAAGAGTGGAATTGGGAGACCAGTTTTCATCTTTGGAATTAAGTTTGCGTATCTGGTCAAACCCAAGTGAAACAGGTTCCCCTTGTCCCTACCCTTCCTTGTCATCTTGATGACACACCAACAGCACACTGTGATGGAAGTGAGAGACTTGTCGTTTGCCTTGGACTGAGGCCAGAATAATCAGGCTTGCTAAGCCAGTGCTGGGTTCAGAGTTCAGTGAAAAGTGGAAAATGTGTTTCCTGGGATTGGCAGAAACTTAAAGCACTGTCCAGTGTAGCAGTCAAGTCCTTCTGAGCGCCTCAGCTCCTTCTCCCATGACCCCAAAATAAACGTGGCACAGTTACCAGCTGTTCCTGAAATAGGTTGCTGGTGAGAGTCATCAATAGTTCAAAGCAGGGTGTTGGGGATATACACAATTGAAGGTGCAGTGAAATAAAACGAAATTTAACGTCCTTTTTTAACATAAGCAAGTAATTTCATCAGAGGCCTTGTAATTTAACCTAATCGCATGTTATATCAGAAATATTTTTGCCTGCACTTTTTTCTCATCTATATGTAAAAGTAATCTGGAGTGATTATTTATACTGATGATTCAAGAAATGGGCCCAGATTCTCCCCAGGAATGTCTCCATCTCTGACACAATCTGTGGATACAAATCTAATCATTCCTGTGGGTTAGACCTACTTAATTTACCCATCCTGGGACTGATGCTTTCCTTGTAAGCTAGCTATCCCCTGATAGGTTTCCTGGCTGAGACTGGTGTTGTATAAATGAGAAAGTTGGCTATAATTATGTAAATTAAGGTAGCATGCTGAGATTAATTTCTTGGACAAATTTCGGCCCTTGTATGTTAGATCACAGCTTGGAACTTTCCATACCTTTGAAGGATTTTGGCAAAGGGATGGACAGGAGTGGGAGAGGAAATGGGGTGGAAGTGACTGGATCAAAAATGACCAGCAGAAATTGACCCAAAATTTCAATTGTTTGTCTGGCTGACTAACTGGATGTTATTGAGTTTTGCAACTCTGTTACCACAATTTTGGTATTGTCATGCTCTGGATAAAATAGATAGACTGAACCTTTAATCCAATCCAATATGATAAACAGCTATTTCTTAATAATATAGGAATATAAAATGCTATAATGGTTTAATTTACTGACTTGAGAAATGGAATGCAAAGAGAAAAATTAACTCCACCTAGCTTTTATCCAGTCCATCTCCAAACTATCAAGTAATTTTGCAGTTGAGCAAAATTGCCCTATTTAAAGTGTATGCTTGCAAATGAGATGTGCAGGGAGCCTAATAAGAAGCTGGTGAGAAAAGAACAGAAAGACAGTTGGTCTGTATATAAACGTGTATATGATTATCCATTTCAGCCAATGTCACTTTTATTTAAATTAACTACACCTCTTTTTACGCCTTGCTTCTCTGTAGTGGAATCCTGTTTAAAGTAACATCACACTGCTGACTGATTACACTAATGTAAAAAATTGTTAAGGCATTAGGGTACTCAGTTTTTTTTTTACAAAAAATGTAAAGAAACATGAGTACAGATCCAACTTTATTGTATGCTGTAACAGTATGCCTTGGGCTGCAATATACGTAGATTCTCATCAGCATCAAAAGGCACATGGAGATGGTCTAAACCAGTGTTTCTCAAACTTGGTGACTTTAAGTCCTGTGGACTTCAACTCCCAGAATTCCCCAGCCAGCTATGCTGGCTGGGGGATTCTGGAAGTTGAAGTCCACAGGACTTAAAGTCACCAAGTTTGAGAAACACTGGTCTAAACGAATATGTTGTCTTTTAAATATGTAGGGACCACAATCCCCAAATTCCTCAGCTATCATGATATTGAATTATCTCCACCTCAGTGCTTATTACATCAGAATCACTTGCCATGCAAACTTTTTATGATACCAGCTCCTTTACTGCTCACAATTTACATATTATATTTTACTTTATGGAACTCTTAAAATGTACATTTGAATTCTATAGAAATTTTCAATGGTGTCTGCTGTATATTTAAAAGATTTCTCCAAAAAGTCTGTTAGTGGCTTTGTTTGTTCCTTGATTCTCTTAAGATTTGGGAGTATAGTTGATTAGGAGCTAGAATCTTTTAACCATATACCCATCTTTCCGGCATAGCTGTTTGATCAACTTATTGTACATCTGAGGTTTATTATGAGGAAACTGCACTGAGAAGATCCATACTGAAAAGCTATTGCTCTTATTCCCTTTCGACACTATATGGTTCCCCTTGTTGAATATTCTCACATCGAATCAAGTCCTTGATTGATCTTTTGGTGAATTTGCCTTGTTATGCCAAGACTGGGCATTATGCATTGAATTCTCAGGAAAGTGCTTGCCATTATAGCTTGATTGAACGCTTGCCTTGTCTCTTCTTGGTATTTCTCCAAACTCTTCCTGGTCTTTTTAACTAGGCCATGGATGCTTGGAGCTTACATCCTTTGTTATTATTATTGTCTTAATTATATTCTCATGTAGGATCCCATGATACACTGTTAGAGGCACTGAACTTCTCCTACCAAAGTTGGTGATTGGTTTTCTACCAGAAAGGTCTCTTTTAGACTGTAGGGATGCGTCTGACTCCTTAATTATGACTGCATGGCTGATGTAGTAATGAGTCCTGCAGCAGTTTTGAGAAGGCTGCTGACTTGCACTGTGATGTGGAGGTCTTTAGAGGGTTTGCATTTGTCATTGTGGCTTCAGAAGCTGAACAATATTTTATTATTTATTAAAAAGTACTTGGCTTAAAATTGAGATTGTGGAGACACACAGACAGACAGACACGCACAAAGTAAGAGGTTACAGCTTTTTGGTTGTAGAACCTGCCTTTAGGTTCATTCTGCCTCATAGGCTTTCCTTTCTTATTGCCTCACTTGTCTCTTGCTGATTTAACTGCATATTGGACTTGAATGACTGAATTTTCTGTGTAAGCACTTTCTCCTTTGTCTGCAGACTGGAAAGTCCAGAGATTGTTGGTAGAAATATTCTGTTCTTAGCTAGCAATAAATGTATTGCAGATAGAAAAATACCTGAGTCTTGCTCTGCCTCACCAGCTACAGTGGGAAAGGAAAATCATTCTGAAACGCCTCTCCTTGATTGAGTTTCCATCCCAGAAGCTGACAATCCACACTTTGGTTACTTATTCTCTTACCTCTGCAAAATAAGATTAGTGTGTTTTTTTCATAGTGACTGAAAGATTTCAGAGTTTTCTTTCAAAAAAGTGGCCCACACCACTTTTATGTCAAATTGTTCAGTGTGGAACTGGCAGTGGGCACAATAATGCTTTTGAAGTATGATAACCTTCATAGTAATAGCACTATGAATAAAGGAAACCTTGGAACAGAATAGAAAATACTCCTTGATAATCAATTAAAGTAGAAAATTATTACTGAAAAATGAAACGAGAGCTTCTAAGCTTGAATTAAAAATTCCAAATTCAAGTTGTTCTGACTTAGAGCAGTTCTAGCTTTGGAAAAGTGTTCTGATCTCAAAGCTATTTTATGCTCAAATTAGTGCTTGAAAATGTGTTGTATACCTTCCAACTTCAGCGTTTTTAAAAATGAAATCAGATGGATCTAGGAGGGACGAAGATTTTAATGGCCATTTGGCATCATGGCTGCATGATAGCTCTGTGCTTATAATGATGACTACTGGATACCTAAATAGGATGCTGCTGCTTCCCTCATCTCCTGCTTCTAGGCATATGGTTATTTATTGTGCAGAAATCTGGTGCTGCTCTGCATAGACCTTTAATCTCATTCGGCAAAACTCTGCCTTATGAAACAGAGTATGTATGACCAACCAGATCTCTGTGACGTGGATATTGTCTTACACTTGGCACATCTTTGGGGTCCATTAAATTTGTCTTTATAGACTTCTGCTTGCCTCCCATCCTTGACTGCAGCCCTAAATGGTGACCTTAGTATTCCAAGGGGGAGGAGTAGGTAACCGTGGCTAGGTTGCTTGTTTTTCTCTGTAATCTGGCCACTTTGCTAAAATTCCTACATGTGATTTTATAAAACAGCTTCCTGGCTTGAATTAAACTCCTGTGCCTTGGGAATATACTTCAATATATTTGTGGCAGAGTTTAGGTCATTGGGTCTCATCTATCTGTCTCTCGGCAGGCCTGGGATCCTAATATAAAAACTGTCTATGAAACTGACCTTCTGGTCTCAATAGGAGTAACTCTGATTCTCAGATGCCTTGGGGGCAAAGGCTGTTTGCTATTTTAAGTACTGTAGCTTCTTCCTGTTCTGTTCCATTGACCATCAGTTCTTATATGCCTTATAGTTCTTCACTCACAGCCCTGCAGTCTGCCAGAATTACTGGACAGTGTGCTGATTGTGGAGTCTGGGAGATGTAGTCCAAAAAAATCTGAAAAACACCTAAATGGGGGAAGTTACATTCTAACGCAGGGATGTCAAACAACATGTCATTCACATGGTGTATCACAACTCCCCCCCCCATTCACTAAGTGGAGTGGCCAGTGCCTGATGCGTTTGTCCCATGGGCCGTGAGTTTGACACCCCTGTTCTAACACATCTGGAAAGCATCTGACTAAGGATAGCTGGTTCTTTTTAACTTCTGTTAGGAACTTTTATTTTTAATAACCAAGAATCTTTTTTTCCTTGTAATTAAATTTTTCTGGTCATATTTACAAGGACAGTACAAGTACAAGCTCTGACTGTAAAAATAAATGCATAAATAAATTACCAGCAGTCTGTGCTGATAGTTATATTTTTGAGTATTTTCTCATATTAAAAACCAGCAACATCTTCCACCCCCTCCAAATATTCTGATAACAAGTTCTAGGCTACATCCTCACTCACTCTGCTATAACTTAGTTTTCTACTTGCAGGCATGTCTGGGTCTGTGCCTGCATATATGTATAAAAGTATGTGTATATATCATATGCATGTAATAGCTGGAGTTATTTCTTCCTGAAGATAATATTTGAATAGAAGGTGCTAAGTGAGACTTAGATAAGGTAGAACACTCTTTGCTGTGGTTTTTTTGCAACCCAATCTAGTACCCTTATCCAAGTTATAGTAAAGGAAAGGACAGACCAATGTCTACCTGCAGTTCTGTGTATGCAAAATGAGCAGCTGTTGAAGTTGTAGAAGCCCCTTGTGCACTTTCCTGCTCACTAGCAGCCCAGATCACTGGTTTTCTGCTGTTAATGGCTGTGATGAGAAACTAGCCATTTCCAGGAGGAATTTTCTAATTTTTCTGAGTGATCCCACCCAAGATTGGTTTTCTGTTGCCATTGGCAACCTCAAGACTGAAAAGGTTTCCCATCTCCTGCTGTTGCAGTGAAATTGTATGTGTTTGGAGGGGAGGAGGATTTAACACTTCGCCCTTACGGTGTTTATATTAGAACAAAGTCCTTTTCCCCCTTGCCATGGCCCCATCAGCTATGCAGGTCTACATCACATGATGAAAGTCATACCTAGTGGCACCTGAGTGCTTGAATCATGACCACACAGCCATAGAACTTGGCTAGAACTTGGAGAGTTGATCATATGTCCATTTGTTTTTCAGTTTTGCCATAACTTTTGAGTTTTGTTGAGCAAATGGACATAAGCTGAGGACTACTTGTGCTGAAGAGATCAGTGTACAGGAGAAAAGTTATTTTCTGCCTTCTGGTTGGACGTCTACAAAGTCAGGACTTGCAGCCATGAGTTGTTAAGCAAGCCATAGTGACTTGGCTCTCACACTAAAACAAACTGCTTGGATTTATAATCAGCTGAGCAAAAAGAAAACTGACTGACGTTTGTCAGTGAAGCAGGCCATTGGGCATGCCTACCTTGCTGTGATATACTTGGCAGTATGACTAATCTTCCACTGGTTCACTGTCAGGGCAAAGGTAATTCTAAGAAACATTTCCTTTGGAACTTTGGAATGAAATTCCTTTGGAATTTAAAAATGGTCTTAATTCCCAGACTTTGCTTTTTGCACCTCACCTTCTGAATCAGCTAAGTGGCCAATTGTAAAATTGTCACCTTATGCCAATCTGGGATCCATCTTGAATGATAATGGGTTGCACAGAAACTGAAACCTACTCAATAAATTGGGTAACCTGCTCAATCAATGGCAGCTGTCCTTCAAGTCCCAGGATGTGAATCACGTTAGGACTTCCTGGCTTGAAGGAAATGGGTGTCTTTATGTTAGTGCAACCTCAAGTGGGGCTTGGTTTATGAGTTTAAGACTTTGGCAGCAGTATCCTAAAAGCTTTCTTGTTGGACATGCCTAAATAAATAGCCTTTACTGCTGAAAGGTTTGTGAATTTCAGATGCAGAGAGGATAATAGTTTTCTTAAGCTAGGAATCTACTTGGCCAGATTTAAGCTTCATAAAACTTGTCCTGGGAAATGATTGACCCATGAGGTGAAACTGTAGATGTATAATCAATTACCTATAAGCTTAATTTTTGCCCTGTGGGGGGCTTTGCCTGATAAAGTTCTTAGTATGGAAAGTGTGACTCCATTTTGTCCTGTGGCCTCTCTTATGCTGTATCAAAGAATTACTTACTTTACTTATATATTTCAAGGTGAGGTTCCCTTCTAAACTGAGGCTGGATTCAAGAAAATATAGCAACAATATAGGAACTGTTGATTTACTGAATGGGGGATTTATGCCTTCTGCCCCAAGCAAGCTCTTACTAATATTGGATGCCCTGCAGCCTTGGAGGGGGTCCAGTTGTCTCCTAGCTAGAGTAGGTTTGCCCCATCAGCTAGAAGGAGCTGGGCTTTTAGCCAAGTTTGCAGTGGTGGCTGTGATCAGGTGATGCTGAATCAGCTGGTGAAGCTGTTCCACCTGTTCTCCTTCCCTGCTCTTAACTCAGGAATGTCCCTCTGAGCCAGCTTTACTGGCAGGAGCTGACACGTAGATCCTGATCCTGAGTCTCGTGGCCTCTTGAGGAAGTAGCCAATAGAGCATGTGAATGTCAGCTCTAGCAGTTTCCCCCCCCCCCCCCCCCACAGAGTAATACATTATGATTTGCTTTCTGATGCTCAATCAAGAGTATCAGAGACTCTGGGGGAATGAAATTTCACGATTCCCAAAAGAAGAAAAAGAATCCATGAGCCTGATTTCTGATCTCCTTTCTGGCTTATTTGCAAACCCACACCTTTTGCAAACTAAACAGGTGAAACTAAAGGTGAAATTTGAAGTTCTGACTATTTCTTCACTTGGACGTAGAAACTGGATACAGTATTCCTAAACGCTTTTATTTCATTGTAGCTATATAGCTCTATAACCTTTCTTCATCTAGAGTGGCTACATGGGATAGTTACTAAAAAAAAATATTACCAGGTATATAATCAGATGTTGCCGGTGATACTAACAACAGTGGTTGTTTCTAACTATATTTATTATTTGATGGGATGTGTTTGGGTGTTAATTTCATTTGTGTGAGACTGGTTTTTTGAAGCTGTTTTTTCCCTCCCCCGTCCCATTTAATATTGATCATATAGTCCAGTGATGGCGAACCTATGGCACAAGTGCCACAGGTAGCACACGGAGCCATTTGTCAGGGCACGTGAGGCACTGGCCAGCTGAGTTCACCCTTTTTAAAGCCATTTTTTGCCCTCCCCAGGCTCCAGAGCCTTTATAGGAGCCTGGGGAGAGCGAAAAGAACCTCCCCTGCCCCCCCGGAGGCCCTCCGGAGGCTTCATGAGCTTCCCTGAAGCCTCCGGTGCACAAAAAAACGGCCCTAAGGGCAAACCGGAAGTTCGGGAACAGACTTCCGGTTTGCTTGGAGGTTCATTTTGATTGCTCCGGAGGCTTCAGAGAAGCGTCCTGAAGGTCCCTCAAGCCTCCGAAGGGCTTCCAGGGGGGCAGGGTAGGCTGTTTTCACCCTCTCCAGGCTCCTATAAAGCCTCTGGAGACTGGGGAGGGCAAAAAAAGCATACAAAAAATGGGGGGGTCATGCCCGTAGTGCGTGCATGTGCACTGGGAGGGGTCGCGCATTGCATTATGGGTGCAGCATGGCCGCACACTACCCCCCTGCGCTCCCCCCATTTATGGCACGCAAGCCAAAAAAGGTTCGCCATCGCTGATATAGTCCTAAGAATAAATTGCCTAAGTAGTTATCTGGCCATTCTCTTTTTTCTCCTCTATTTTCTTCTTGTTATATGGAAATCATTCTAAATAAGAGTGATAAACTGTTGCAGGTAGAGCTTCTGCAAGGAAGATGAAGCCAGGAAAACTTCCAGCTCCAAATCTCAGATGTTGCCAAGTCACCTGTACCTAGAAATGCTGGGGCAGCATTCACACATGTATCTTTGTGTGTGCTAGAAGTCTTCATGTGCCTGAACAAATGGACATTAATTTTTTCCTTGCTGTTTCCATCCTGTAAATATATATTGATTAGTGATTCCTTGGTTATCAGTCTAGGAACAGAATAATTTATTCTTTTCCCTGTCACTCAGAGAACTGCAAGGTTCATCCCTCTTAATAAGAGAGTTAGGAAAAGCAGTACTTTTCCTTCTTTCCATGATCTCTTGATCTCTTTATGGTTTTGTAATGGAGAAAGAAGTTTTGTGATGTGAGGCAAGTTCTACTTATTAGTGGATCAGAACCCTTGTCTTTATCAAGTTCTGATGTACTCCTGGACATAGTAAAGAGATAAAAGTATGCCAGGGATGGAATCTAGCTACATATTACTGTACTGGTTCTGATCTAAAACCACAATAAACTATTTTTTTTAAAAAAATAAGAACCTCATAGTATATTTAAGAATACTGAAAGTGAGCCTAGAAGCATATTTTTTTTTAAAATGTGCATTGTACAGTACATAAACACATTTTATTTGAAAAGTATTGCTATTCACTGAGTAGATGCTTTGGTCTCATTTATTGGGCTGAGAATGCTAAGGTGCAGCATTGAGCAAAATTGCAGCTTTCTGTCCAATTCTCATTCAATCCAGGCTCAGAAGAGCAAAGAAACCAACTTCCATTAAAAAAACCTCATTGGAAGGCTACACAGTTCCCTCTTCTTCATTTGCAGTTAGGCCAGAAGGAGCCTTCTGCAGAACTACCTTGCTCTAACTCTCCGTAACCCAGGAGACAAATCAGTGGAGACAGTGGAAGATAAAGGAGACACTGAAAGGCCTAAAGCAACACACCTCACAGCTCTTTCTCCTCTCTGATGCCCGTTACTTGTCACTGTATATGAAGCCTAAACTCCCATGAAGGGTGCAATCTACATTATTTCCCTCCTTTATTCACATAGCAAGTTTCCCTTTGATCCCTTTCAGATGTATCAAGCTATCATTTTCATCATCCTAGCCAGAGGAAAGATGGAAATTGCAGCCCAAGATATCTGGAGGCCCTCAGAAAGGAAAAAAAAATAGTTATGTGGAGGGAGGTTAGATGGAGAGCTGATAATCTTCCCTGGCAACCTGTTGTGTTTCGGAGGGATTTGAACCTGGCTATGCTGTGCCCGGATCCAATGTTCTCATCTCCGATTGCAACTCATTGAACTGGGGCTAAAGCAGGGGCCAAAGCCAATGGAGCATTCAGGGCAACTAAACATGGGCGCCACATTTATAGGGTGATACCTTCAGCGTGACCGCTTGCTTCTCTCTTACAGAACACATCCCCGCTGAACTGCGTGAGCCCTTTTATACAGACCAATATGAACAGGAGCATATGAAGCCTCCTCTCATCCGCCTGCTGCTATCTTCTGATGTCTACTGCCGTGCCTGGTGCCAGGTCTTGCCTTCAGGCCCTGACGGCACCCTTCCCCCGAAGGATAATGCTGCCTTGCTGCAACTTTTGGCCCATCGTGGCTTGGTGCCCACCTTTCAAGACAAACCTGTCAAGGAAGCTGATCTGCATCACAAACCAATCAAGCTGGTAAGTCTGGAGGGAAGGAGACAGCTATGCTCCCAGAGGCAACTTTGATCTGGTACTGCAGGATAGGAGGCAGTGAGGTGAATGAACGAGTGGTTCTCCGCATCTTTAGCTAGAGCAGATAGTAGAGATCCGAAGTGCAGTAGTACCAACTCAGAATTCTTTGAAGGGCTAATTCTGCTAATTTACTCGGATCTCTTGGGTTGTCTAAGGACAGGAGCTCAGAAATCTGGATTAGCTTGCTTTTATTTTGCTTAGTTCTGTCTCTCCTCTCATCCACCTCTACATTATCATAAAGAAGGAAGCTGCACTTTTTACCAAGCAAGTACTTCAAATTTGGAATAGGGTTGGCCTATGCAGATGAGGCATAACATCTGGGCATTTAAGCCTCATCTGTGATATTGATGAGAATGCCTCCCAAATGGAGCTTCTGCCAAAGGAACCTTAGGCATGTATGCAGTGGATCTTAGAGCAGATGGTTTTGTGTAAGGACCAGTGGTGGTTTGCAAATATTTTTACTACTGGTTCGAGCATGCTACTGCGCATAGACAGAAGCATCTGGATGGGCGGGTGGGGTCTCCCGCCACCACTACTATCGGTTCAGCCAAACTGGGAGCAACCCACCACTGGTAAAGACCCCTCCCAAAAGCATTCTGGCAGATGCCTTGCAGATGTGTAGAACTACAACTCCCATCAGTTGCAGCCAGTAACTGGAAGTCACAAACTCAAGAAAAGGATGGGGGAAAAAGTTTTAAATGAAGTGTTCCTCTTCCTATAGGTATGAAATCTCCCAGTGGCATCCTAAAGCCCCTAAGGATGCCAGGCTGGACCCAAATCACTTTACTGTTCCCCCCAATCTCTGCTGAATATCAGGAGTGTCCCATGTGGTGCCTCAGCTTCAAGGTGGGGCTTTTGCATGCTTAGATCTCAGCCACACCGTGGGAACCCCCTCCCTCCTCTTTTTCTGGGTGGGGAACATGAAGGTGTGGCTAGAGCCACCACAGAAGTAATTCCGTTTCCCCCCAGGACTTAAGGTACTTGTTGCGGGTTGAGGATCTTGCTCCAGTTTCCTGCAGCCACCATATTTCAAAGGCTGATATACCTAAGGGCTAAGCTTGGATGGTGAAAACCCACAGTTTTGATGGTTGGAGTTGACAGATGTGTACATCCTCATGTAGGAAAACCAAACACCTCTGTTTAATAAGAACATGTGTGAGAATTCAGGTTTTATCTCCTTTCTATCTTGATAAGACTGGTGGGAAATTCTCTTTTCCCTTCCCATTCTAGTGATATGTGTGGACACAAGTCCCAAAAGTGCTTTTCGAAAAGGCAGCTGGATTTTCCTGGGTTAAATTTTCTTTGAAAACATTTCACTTCTCAGCCAAGAAGCTTCTTCAGATCTTTGTCTTTTAGAAAAGCACCTTTGGGATAACCGTGACCTATGCCCTCCATAGATGTGTGGACACAAGGTGTTTTTTTTACAAAATAAAAGGAAGTGGATATGTCAAAGACAACAGCAGTGGAAGGCATCTATAAAAGTTACAAAATGTTCAGTACTTGATTCTGAAAAAGCTGGAAGCCTTGTAGATTGCTAAAATTCTCTTCTTTGACCTGATGGTTGATGGCAAAGTATCACTAAAAGAGTGACTTCGCTCAGGTTTTCTGGTCAATGCTAGGATTGCACCCTGATAAACTTAGTAACATCTTTGGGAATGGGGATTTCTTTTCACCACCTCCACGTGCCAACAACTAAAATTCTTCTGACTGGTGTTCAGTATGTGGAAGAGATGAGGAGCATCCAATCTGTTGAGATCCTATCTAGTGTCTAGTAGGATTGGTTAGCGCTGAGTTGTTCTCACAGATTGATAATTGATTTTGCTTTGGAATTTTTATCAAGACTGGGAGCTGCAATAGGCTTGCTATCTGTTGAGAGATAGGCTAGATAGAAGTTTGAAGAAATTACGGGGTGAATCTTAATTCTGCTGAGATTTTGAGAAAGTTCTCTCCCCACCACCCAATACTTTGGATTTGATTCTGAACAAATGCTGTGGAAAGCAAAAGCAAGTCAATACAAATTGTTACTCATTAATGCAGCTGTGTCTTTTTTCAGGATTATGAGGCTTGTGTGCCCTGCAATTCTGGAATCATCTTCAAAGATGGGATGACAAAGCTGTGGATCAGCAGCTTTTTGAAGGGAATCACATTGGCTCATTGCCAGCAAAATGTGTCACAAAAGATATCGCTTGAGAGTTGAAAATGGCCATTATTCTACTCCCCTGGCCTATGTGACACCATTTTCATGCATTTATCTTCCCATGTAGTCAGATCTGTAGAGTTTAGCTAGTTTTTGTGCCTTTTCCTTGCCGGGGAAAGAGAGACCCAACATTTGGGGCAAAGAAGTAACTGGGGAGCAGCCAGTGTGTGTTATCTTACATCCAATCTCTTAAGGTTTGTTAAAAACATCTTTGCCATTAAGAAAAAGAGAACTTGTTTTCAGGTTTTCCTTCAGGCTTAAGGTGCTCCTTTTCTGCTTTTTTCCTCTTTCCAATTAACTCTCTCCCAGGGTGTATTAATTACCTGGTGAATTTATTTTTTGCTGCTGAAGTTCTTTTTGCTGCAGTATTTAACATCTTAGGAAAGTCTGAATGTGGTATAAATGTACTTAGAAATTCAAATGTAACCCTTTCCTTATTTTTGCTTACTGAAGAGAAACCAGCTGCAACTTCAGGGCCAAATAATTTTGCAACAGCCCTCAAAGCAATATCAGAAGTAGTTTCTGAACTGTAATTTTTATTGCGATACAAGAGAGATGCTATGAAATTGATTTTTTCCCCTCCTTGATTTACCTACTTTGTTCTGGCTCTATTCCCATTTTAGAGTGTTGTCATTAGCATACAACTCAAAGTTCAAGCGCCTTTTGTTTTGGCTCAGAAAAAATTACAAAGTTCTGGCTTCTAAGATCTAGTTGCTGCCAGGCATCCACATGCTCTAGTGGATTAAAACATAAAACCCAAATGCCTTTCTAATTCAACCAGAGGCCCCTGAAATCTATAAACTAGGCAGGAATGGATAATATTCTGTGCTTATTTTCTGAGGAACCAGTAACCCATTGCACATGGCTTCCAAATACTGGAAGTAATTTATAGCTCTCATGAATAATAATCATGAATTGCCCTGTTTTTCATTAATTTATCAAATCTCAAACCTTCCAGGTTAGTGATGTTAGTGAATGGTGTCATCGTATGTAGGAGCCAGTTAAACTCATCCAGTCTTTGACTCACAATCTTCTCTTGCACATTCTTATAAATGAAAGTTCCCACTGTATAAATTGGCTCTTGCTTCTGTTAAAAAGCCCTGGGCAAAAGAAACAAGCCCAGTTCTATGAGAACTGGGTTTAATCAGTAGGCAAGGAATGTTCTGCTCTCAAACAGTTCAGTTCCAAGACTTCGCATCTAGCTGGATGTTTTGTGGGCCTTTAATCAACAGAGATCTTCCTTGTACCACCCTCTTACTCCAAGTGAACCTGTCTTGATAGGATTTGTATTGCTTAAATTCCCAGATTCACTGGCTGGGGCTGTGGTCTGAAACTGAGATAATAGTGAAGAAATGTGTACTTGATTTCATTGTGCAGATCTACGATCCTCAGAGAGAGGAGTTGTATAAAAGTTGTTTTGAGAAAATATTTACACAATACTCTGATGGCTGGTTTCACATATGTAAAATTTAAACCCTTGTTATATACATGGATAAGAAACACATCACCTGCCCTATGGTGTCCTTCCTCTTCTTCTTACCCCGGTTCCCTTTTTTCCATCAGCCTTTTTTTCCTCACCTTTCCCAACATCTCTGACTCTTTTCTTGGCGTTTCTCACTCCCCAAAGAAATTATTCAAAGGTTAACACACCTTATTTTCCATTTCCTTTTCCACTACACAATATACATCAATATTCAGTTTGCATAATCAGAATCTGTGCAGATTTTATGGTAACTACAATTGTTAACAATTGAGGAATGAGGAATCTTCCTCATTCCCTGCGGAAACACCTTTATTCTCCTTCCAAAAACGTCCCTAACTAACCCTAGAACTCTGGAAGGTGTGTGTGTGTGTGTGTGTGTAGGTACTTGTTCAGAGTCCCCTTTGTTAAGGAGAGCTTACTCATTTGATCCTTGGTTTGCAGCCTAGGACTTGGGTTATGGAGTAAAGTCACACAAGGTACTAATATAGATTGACTTCACCCATGCTCTTTGAACAAAGCTGTCTTGAACAAAACTATTCAAAGATGCACACAATCAGGAGAATTAAATTATAAACTGCTTCCCACTTTTAAGACCATTCTGTTTCTTATTTTTTAGAAAGATTTTCTTGGAAAATTAGATTTGCAGAGGGAAGAATAAAGCCTACTCTTTCCCTATATGCAGAAAGCTTTTTTCGTGAGAATCGAAAGATTTGGTATGAGCAAAAAAAGCTTTGTTATCTTATTCTTTTGCTACATTAAGCTAATCTATCATATGCACATGGGGTGAACCAGGATCCTGCTATTTTCTTCTTGTTATCATATGGCAACTGTAGAAACTTCTCCAGTAAGTGCTAGATGTAGGCGTTGCTGTAGGTACAGATTCACTTTCTGCCTCTCCTAAAAGTAAATGCAGCTTTCCTTTTTAAGTCAACTTTGAAGGGTGGCTGAGAAATTAGCTCAGTTCAAATTTTAATTTAAGCTTACCTAATTTGCACTTTCTGAACCTCTGTGAATTGGAAATGTAATCATAGTTGATAATTGTCTTATTTTACATTTCACAGTAGAATTCAAATTCAAAATTCATGCCCATTTTTAAACAAATTGCCAACTTGATGAAGTAATGGGGAACAAATAAACTTGGGAAAACTGAAACTAAGAGAAATTGAACAAGTAGGAATCACTTGTTTGTTTGGTTAATTAAATTTCTTGAGTAAATGCTTTATTTGGACAAGTTTCCATTTGTTGATGCTATGCTGTAGGCAGCAAACTTGTTTTTTTCTTTACATTGTGTAGATATTGTACCAGATGTTTAAATGACAGGAGCTGTAATATTGGAGAAATATTGAACTCGTTTACTCTAGAGTGGCAGTGAGCAACAAAATAAAAATCTGGGATTTATCCCACCAATGATTATCAGTCTTTCATTTTTTTCTTTAGTAGAATGCCTTTGGTAATTGGGTTATTTGGTTATTATGTTCTCAGTGAGGCTTTGAAGAGTTGTTACTTCTGGATCAGCATTTCTTGGCTCTGATGTTTTGTTGAGCAGTGTTGAGAGACTTTGTATTCAAGATTCTGGAGGATTGGCAGATGGCATATCTAATGATTTTACCCAAGTTTTTTTTTTCTTAACTGTATTAAAATCTTTAAATGGCCAACCTAAGATATAGGTAGCAGTGGGATTAAGATGGAAATTCTTCAAATCAAACAGAAAGGATTGTGGTGTTGCCATACTTTTGCAAAGATTTGGTCCTTTGCAATTTGTGTCTGGTGTGTTAGTCATATTTGATTAACCTTCCAAACATTTTTGAAGTTCCTTATGTCAGACTTAATTTTTAATTATGGAAAATTCTATTCAGATAGTTTTAAGTGACTTGCTTAAACCATATGACTTTGAGCTGAGGTGGCACAGTGGTTAGAGTGCAGTACTGCAGGCTACTTCAGCTGACTGCTAGCTGCAGTTTGGCAGATCGAATCTCACTAGGCTGAAGGTTGACTCATCCTTCTATCCTTCCAAGGTGGATAAAATGAGGACCCAGATTGTTGGGGGCAAAATGCTGACTCTATAAACTGCTTAGAGAAGGCTGTAAAAACACTGTGAAGTGGTATATAAGTCTAAGTGCTATTGCTATTGAGATGAATAATTTGACAAAAGGTTTTTTTTCCAAGTATATCAGATGTACCAGGCAGTGTTTGACAAAGATTGGGTTTTCAACCTTTATTGTTGAAAGTACAGTATGGAAGAGTGAGAGAATCTGGTTTTTGATCTGCTGTATGTTGGTTTAATATTTTTATGGTTGTATTAAGTAGGGTATTTTGAAAAAGTTATAGGGGTCAGAAATGTGAATGTGTTGTTGAATTATAGTCTGAAAATTTAGAGCCTATTGAGTGATAAGCATTTTAAGGCTATTCCTGCTCCAGATTTACGTTCAGTTGAGATACGGAAGACCAGCGTGGTAAAGAGAGATTAAGCTTGCTTCTATTACAGGTCAGATCATTCTCTCTTCTGGTGTTATTTCATACTCTGTAAGATAGTGCCAGATGTGTGCATATGTGACTCCCATTCGTGGGGTACGGGTGCCCTTATGAGTACTGTAGTTTTTCTGATTACATTTTTCTCTATTTTTTCCCTGCTTGACTTGTAGGGGGCACACCTGGCATTAATTGACTCTCTGATGACAGCATTTGCATTGGAAGCCACCAGCTCATTAAGTGTTGCATTGGGCATTGAGCCAGCAACTGTCTCCTGGGACCAGAAACTGCTACGCTGGATAGATATGGTATTAAATGTTCATTCATTTGCATTCTTTCTCTTTTATCTGCATCCAAGGAGCTTATGCATGGGGACATCCCATTTTCTGCACACACTAATCCATGTGACAGAGGCTAGATAGAACAAATTTAAGATGTGCCTCCTTAACCCAAGTACATGCTATTGATGACATGTAAAATTCAACGCTAGGTTAACTATGGTTGGGTTACTTACCCATCTAATTCTGTTCTTGATTTGTGAGATTAAAATTATTAACCCCCCTCCCCCCTTTCCCCCTTTCTTCAGCCCAGCCTGGAAGTTGAAAAGGCTCAGGTTGTGAAGGTTAAGGGCAGGGCAAGGAACAATGGCAGAAGACTGCACTTCATCTCAAGAGTATGGGAAAGGGAAAAAAATACAATAAAGCTAATCCTCGACTCACAATTAAGCTCAAAATTTCTGTTGTTAAGTGAAACATTTGTTAAGTGAGTTTCACCCCATTTTACGACTTTTCTGACCACAGTTGTTAAGTGAATCACTTAACAATTGATAAGTTAGTAACCCGGTTGCTAAGTGAACCTGGCTTCCCCATTGACTTTGCTTGTCAGAAGGTCGCAAAAGGGGATCACGTGACCCCAGGACACAGCAATGGTCATAAATATGAATCAGTTGCCGAGCATTTGAATGTTGACCACGGGATCGTCATGGGGATGCTGCAAAGGTCGTCACTATCTGCAAACGGTCATAAGTCACAATTTTCAGTGCCATCCTAACTTTGAACGGCCACTAAGTGAACTGTCGTAAGTCAAGGACTGCCTGTACAAAATTACTCTTAGAATATCTCCTCCTGAGAAAGATGATGGGAAAAAAAATGTGGATGAACTGAAATCAGGGAAAGCCACAAGGGCCCATGGTTTAGGACCAGGATAAGGAGAAAAGGGGATGAGGAGGGAAGGAACCCATTCCTGGCCCATTGTTTGTGTTGCGTGTTTGCAAATGATTCCTTGTTGCCGCCCTGCAGATAATTCACAAGATACAACAGACGGCGGAACAGGAATCCTCTCAGCGTTCAGCTTCTGGAACCGATGGCCAGTCTCCAGCATCCTGTAGTGGTCCCAAGGTGTGGGTGCTTTGCTGCTATGGCTGCCTTCCTGAGAGAAGCAGGGAGGGGTGGTGGGAGTGGCGCTCAGACACTGGCTTAACTTGGGGTGGCAGCAATAAGAGGCACTGCTGCATTCATCATCGAAAGAGTTTTCCCCACACTGGATTTGTTATGTTGTCCCTTCACCATTGCCTTAGAGCAGGAGTCTGTAAACTTGGCAGCTTTAAGACTTGTGGACTTCAACTCCCAGAATTCCCCAGCCAGCTGGCTGGGGAATTCTGGGAGTTGAAATCCACAAGTCTTAAAGCTGCCAAGTTTACAGACTCCTGCCTTAGAGATAGCGTTTGTTTCCTTCCTCCTCTTGGAAGGGGGTGTGTGTCTCTCTTTCTCTCTCACCCGCCCACTTGTAACGCCAAAGCCACTCTGATTGGGGTTAACGTCCTGTCTTGCCCTGTGGGTGGCCCGCTTGACTGCCAGCAAATGCTGACCATTTATTCCTCCCCCCCACCGCAAGCTGTTCAGTGAGGCTGGCTGGCTCTGCTGGGCTGAACTATTGAGCAATGGGGAGTAGATGAGGGGCAATCCTGTTTCCATTCCTGGTGGGCTCAGTGCCCCCCCTCCCCAGTTCAACGGCCTCTTTGGTTGCCTGTGCTGAATACAGTCGAGTTGTGGTATGTGACCGAGCTGTCTTTTTCTGCATCTCTCTCCTCTTCTCCCTATGGCCTCTCTCCTTCCTCTGCTTCAGTGTCCCACCAGGTGGTACTGGAAACTGGTTCCTGTAAGTGGGTGGCTTTATTTATTATCTCCCTGCTGCCTTGGCTCCTGTGCTGCATGCCAGGGGGGACCCAGAGCAAAGGATGCTGGGGGTCTAGGACCCTGGGACAGAGGTCCCTGTGTAGTTCTTTATCTAGAGCTTCCCTTGGAGAAGATTTTGGGTGACTTGGTCGGTCTGTTTCGACAGGCACCAATCCCCTAAACGGAGACATGATGGGGGTAGAGGGGATGCCTGCGGGTAGGGAGTCAGAGAGTTCCCATAGGAGACTCCAGCTGCTGGGATGCTGGTATATCCCAGCATCCTTTGTTCTCTCACCCTCCTCCTTCCATTCACAATCTGTACCTGCTTTGGTCTCTCTTAGCTCCCTGTGTCCTCCTCTCTGGGGGCCCTGGAGGAAGAGGTTATCCGTTGCATACCATATAGGTGGATTCATATATGCCTTCATTTTCTGCCTTGATTACACAGCCTTCGCGGGGTTACAGGTGTTTGGGTGGGGAGTCTAATGCCCTGGTTTCAGAGCTCAACAGAAAGCCCACCTGTCATTTATGGTGAGGGGTTAAGAGATAGCCAGAGCAGGGCAGTTCATGCTTGGAGCTGCCAGTAGGAACCGCATGCTAGTTACCTGGCATGTCTTTTCCCTTTTTCCCCTTTGTGTTGCCTTCTGCCCCCTCCTCCCCTTTGCTTGCTGCCCTGCTGCACGTGGTGCAGCTAAATAAAGGCTTAGAGCAGTCTTTTTCTAATTTGAAGACTTTAAAAGATGTGTGGACTTCAATTCCCAGAATTCCCCAGTCAGCAATTCTTGGGGGTTGTGGAGTCCACACATTTTAAAGTTGCTAAGTTTGAAGAACAACAGAGGAGTGTCTCCCCAGAGAGTCTGTTGAGATCCAGTGTGTTGGTATTTAGGAGGTGGGGGTCATCCGGAAGGCATAGGGGCTTCCCAAGATTTCAAGTGCATGCCGGGAAGGGTTCCTCTAGCTCAGGCCCAAGTTAAATACTGGTGGCCCCTTCCCCACATCAGGGACCCCCTTCCCCAGCCTTGCAAGGCAGCAACCCTTCCCTTCTCTCTCCCTCCTGGTGGGTGCATTGATCAGGCTCTCTCTTTTCTTTGCTGTTGCATCCAGCATGCCATCGCTTTTTGTTTGAAGGAGTCGGGGAATAAGCCTCCTGTGGTAATGTATCCATCAACGTGCTCACCTGCCCCCACCCCCACCTGCACCACTTTGCCATCCACTTGGGTTGCTGTTCTTGAACTTCTGGCTGTTCCTGCTGCAATGGGTCTCCCCTTTTCCCCCCAACCTGCTTGGGTTTCTCAAGAGCTTTCCCTTGCCCCCTCCTATCTTTTTCCAGCTGTTTTTAATCTACGGCCAGACCAATCCACAACTTCCTTGGTTGGCTACAGATGTTCATGGCTGTTGGCCTTATGTCCTTCTTGGAACCGAGGACTGTAATGATTTTGCATCTCTTTAGGAATTTAGAAACTTTGGAATTTTGGGGGTGCCTTTTCATTGTCCGTGAGATGCCTTATTACTCAAAACTATTTCTGTATTCTCTCCAGAGTTATAAGAGACAATCAAATTTTAGGAAGACCACCTACAGGTGCATATTTTTCATCGATTTAATCTCTGCATACTCTAGCTCCCACCCCACACCTGCACTATGACCCCTTTTTGTCCTTGGTAGCCAGATGAGATGTCTCTAGTTTCTCCCCATCTTCTTTTCTGGAGGAGATATCTAGAAAAACAGGCCAGAAGAAGGATTTCCTTTCTGAATTCCCTGATTCTGCGGGTTATGGAGAGCAGGAGGTTGTTCTCCAAAGCTTGCAATTCTTAGATGCCACCCAGGAGTTCTGTTGATCCTCCCTCCAGCTCATTTCAGCAGGAATGGAGGTGTCCCATTTGCTTCCTTTTATTTCTCCTCCTCTTTGCTGGCCTGCTGAGTATCTCTGTCTGCCTGTCTGTGTCCCTCCCTCCTTCCTTCCCTCCTTCCTTCCTTCCTTCCCCTCCTTGCCATGTGCACTCTTGATGTGTGGCCTGCCCTGCTCTGTGTGTGTCTCTGCTGGTAGTGTTGCCTTTGTTGTCTTGTGTGCTGCGTCCTGGGGTTGAGGACAAGCATATACAGAGTGGTAAAGGATAGTATATCATTTTCTAAGCGGGTGGGGATGATGGAGGAACTGACAACTGGGCCTTCCGCCTTTCCCTTATCTCCAAAGCCAATCGTTCCAGTTGGACTTTGTGGTGTTACAGTCCACCCTGTTTCAGCCTAGAAGTCACTCTGATGGTTAGCCAGGCTACCTGGGAATTTGGGGGCTTTTAATGTTACGCAGATATAGGGCATCTGCTTGCAAAAGGCTGGTCTAGCCTTTGGGACAAAGCCTGGGATCTGGCCTCCCTTGGACTACATAGTGGGAAAGGATTCTTGTTCTTCAGGACAGGGGTCTCCAACCTTGGCATGTTTAAGACCTGTGGACTTCAACTCCCAGAATTCCTCAGCCAGCTTTGCTGGCTGAGGAATTCTGGGAGTTGAAGTCCACAGGTCTTAAACTTGACAAAGTTGGAGAACCTTGCTTTAGGATCATTCAGAAGTGTCAGTAATGGCTGAGTCCTTCTTCTGCTTGCCGTCTCTGTTGCCTTTCGAGGGGCTCCTGCAAAGTTCTTGCTTGCCCATCTCTCCCTGCTTTTATATCATGTCTCTTTCCCTGCATGCAGTTTGCTCTTGGCATCCAGAGGAGGGGAATACTGTATTTGGGGAGGGGGAGGGGGCTTGATTTCAGCTGGTCCTTTACCCCACTGGGAACTCTCCCTGGTAGCTTCTGTGAAGGCTGCTGCATGAGACCAGAGGAGCTTCGAACATTGGGCATGGAGACGGGAGGGCATTGTTCCAGCTTCCCTGGCACATGGAACTAAAACCCCACTATCATGGCTTTGAATTCTCCTTCCATTTTTTTTGGTCCTGCTCAGATCCGCTATCGGAAGGATAAAGCATTGCCCAAACAGACACCGTGTTTCCCTGCCATCACAGGAATAAAGGACTTGGCCAGCGGAGGGGCCATTGCGGCCACAATCCACTACTATTGCCCGCAGCTCATACGCCTTGAAGGTGAGCGACTGAGTGGAAGGAGGGGGCAACCCTTCAGAGTCACGAGATGAATGGCTCCCCGTTCCTTTTGCTACTAACCTCCTTGTCTGCTTCCTGGTAGATGTGTGCCTGAAGGAGACCATGTCGGTGGCAGACAGCTTGTATAACCTGCAGCTGATCCAGGGCTTTTCTTCAGATTATTTGGGTGGTTCCTGTTTCCTCTCACTGGAGGACCTGCTCTACATGCCACCACTGCTAAGGGTGAGTCCTGGGACTGGCTGGAGAACCGAAAGCTCTCCTACTTGAGAGGCAAAAGGGTGCAGGAAGGAGTCTTGTCTAATTGAAGGAAGAGGAGCAAATGGCTGCCCTGGCCCAGTGGGGAAGTTCCAGAAAAGTTCCTCTTCCTGTGGAGCAAGTGGGGATTATTGCTTTGTACCGGCACTCAGCCTGTCTTGCCCAAATAAATCTTGGCCGACGTCTCAAGCCACATTAACCAAAAGCTGGTTGTGCAGAAACAATGAGGCCCTTTTAAGGTAGAGGTTGGAGTGGTGCTGGGAGGGGACAAAAAAGAAGTTTGGGTGCGAAGATGGCATTGCTACCCGCTTTGCTTGTCGCCTTTGCTGCTATAGGGCAGAGATCCCAGGGCTTCCTTCCTGCTCCAATTCAAGCCAAGGGAGAAAAAAGCGAGCCTTGACTCACTTCCTGCTTTGCTTCCCCAGGTCAATGTGGGAGTATTCCTGGCTGAATTGTTTCTGTGCTTTGAGGTAGTAAAGCCAGATTTTGTGTGTCCAAAGGAACTGCCAAGAGTTCAAGGTAAGAAGATAGTATGTCCATTCACCACAATTCCTGGGACTTATAAAAAAAAATATATCTTCACGAGAGAACCATTTGTCTCTTCCCAACTACCAGGCCTTTCCTGTCTTGTAATGTAGAACCTGCTATCGTGCAGGGCAGGTTATGCAAAACGAGATAGTAGGCGGGCACATTAAGTTAATGTGTCTCTGAATATGAAGAAGTGGATATTGAAAGGGGGGGGGGGAAGGTAAAGGCTGTTGGAAGATGAAGGAGGATATGCCAACATTGTCACTGTAACCAGCTGAATTGCATATTTTCACATTTCTTGCAGCTCTTCAACAGATGCTGCTCCTTAAAAAAAAACCAAAACATTCAGGCTCCCAAGTTTTAGGGGGAGGTGGGGTCAGGGAGTCAATCACAGATTGTATATTTTTTCTTAGGGTTCTAAACCTGAAAATAACAGGTTTTCTGTTTTCTAATAGGGAGGCCAAAGCAAAGCATAAGTATCCGAAACATCCCAGAGCAGTTTCATATTTGGTATACCACAGGGTGAATCCCTGTCTAACTGGAGCAAATCTGCGGTAATATAGCCAACCAGTGTCTAGGGTACATGCACATCCCCACAGCTATAATTTGGCACTTGATAGGGGACGATCACTGTTGCTCCTTTTGCCAAGTCTACATTCCAGCTAGAGTAACAGCAAAGCCACTGTGATCTGGCACGGCTCCATTCTGGAACAATGGCCTCCTTTCTGAGCTGAGATCAGAGCAGCCTTCTTTCCTGTGTCTGGGTACAGGTGGCTGATACTTCCTCCCTCTTCTGACCTTCTATCAGTGCAATTGTCCGTTTGAATTCTTTGCTTTTTCCTCTTCTCTGCTCTTGCAGTAAAAGTGCTGATTTCTTTCAGATTCCCCTGGCCTGAATGATGCCTCAACACCAAATAGTGGGAAGAACAGGTGAGTGAGTCCTTGATCTTTCCACCTGCAGTTACCCCTGTGTTACATGTGTCCTGTCTCCCCTGTGCTGGGAGTGGGTGGCTAGGATTCTGTGTATTTGGAAGCAACATTGAGGATTTCTAAAGACACAGAGAATGGAATGCAGCGGCTAAGTGGCTAAGACACTGAGCTTGTCGATCAGAAAGGTCGGCAGTTCGAATCCCTAGTGCCGTGTAACGGAGGGAGCTCACATTACTTGTCCCAGCTTCTGCCAACCTAGCAGTTCGAAAGCATGTAAAAATGCAAGTAGAAAAAAATAGGGGCCACCACTGATGGGAAGGTAACAGCGTTCTGTGCGCCTTTGGCATGTAGTCGGCCGGCCACATGACCACGGAGAACGTCTTCAGACAGCCTGGCTCTTTGGCTTTGAAACAGAGATGAGTACCGCCCCCTAGAGCCGGGAATGAGTAGCACATATGTGCAAGGAGAACCTTTACCTTAAAGACACAGAGAATGGATTGTATCCCAGGAGTAAATCCTTTCCCGCAAAGTAGTTGTATGTCTAATTATTAAACAAAGAAACTTAACAAAACAACAGTTCTTCCTTGTCGTCCCCTGCTAAGGGTTCTGATTATATATGTACCTTGGTGAGGGTTGATTCAGCCATTTTGAGTGGCATTACCTGGAAAGGTAGAGAGCAGGCAGTGTGTCTATAATTGGTTTGCCCTCAGACCACCCCCCCCCCCCCCCCCCGGTCAGTGGTTGTTGCACTATCACTAGTCTAATTCAAATGCTGTGTTAGACTCTGGGAACATGCATTGCATATTACAAATGGTGCTTGTGAGTTCCCAAGATTAAATATATAACAGGTTTTAAATTAAAATGACTAAAATCTGACTGGATTTCCAAATCTTGCCAGATTTTGGCCCTTTTGTTTTTCTTTATTTTAGTACTGTGCCAAAGACTCCATGCACTCTATTGATCCCTGGATCATCTGTTGAAACCTTTACTAAAGACAATCTTCCGTTTGTAATCCGTCCAAGTACCTTTTGAGTTGTGGCTATTTCAGAGCCTGGTTTGTCACTTGAGAAGTGGCACTCATCCAGGGTTCCAAAACTTGACTTTCCTGTTGATAGTTCGATGCTTCCCCCCCCCCCCTCCCCCCGGGCTTTTTACATGCTAGAAGTCTCTTCAAGTAAAATTGGATCTGGAAGGAGTTATTCCTGCTCTGAGGGTGGGGAGAACTCACTGTGTGTGTTATTGTGTGTTGATGCCTCCTCATGTTTCAAGCTGTGGAACCTGCCTTTGCTCCAGGGGAAAGAACTGAGTCTGGGATGTTCTGAAGTAAGAGTAGAGTGCTACTTGTTCTCACAAGATCTAACTCTTGAACAGGAGAGCCTCCTTGATATGCCTGGATTGAGTTGCATGGTTGGAGGAAAGATTCTTGGCCAACGCTGCAAATTGCTTCAGGCTGATAATTTTTTTTTTGAAGGACAGTGAAAACCTTTGATCTTATTTAGATCTCTGGCACAGCTCTCCTCTCGTTTGCAAGTTATGGGAATGCCTCTAGGCAGCAAATTAGAATAACTTGTTTCTGCAAGTCAATTCACTTTATCAAATGAATGAACTGATTGACTCTTCACCTAGACATATGTCATATTTATATACATATGTTGTGTATAGTAACTTTAGGATTGTTTAATCCCTTCTTGAGTTTTTTTTTGTCCCTCCTGCTTTCTCACCTTCTCTCGTCCCAGGTGTTTAAGTACCTCTGAGTATCCAGTTGCCACCCACAATTTGCTGTTTCTCTTTAGTTACTATATATATCTGTGAGCAGGGGGGTTAGAACTATTTTAGGGAGATTTGTTGCTTATTGGTGCAAATCCTGGATGTTAGTCCTATAATAATCAGGCTATCGTTCTGTCTTCCTGTGTGCAACATCCAGAAAAATTATCCCTCTTTTGATCCAATCTTTGCTTCTTGCTCTTGCTTTGCAGTAGCTCCCCTGTGTTCAGCTTGCGCCACCCACTGCTGCCTGGAGGACAGTCACAGTCACCGCTCTGTGGCTCCTTAGGTAAGATCTGGCTCCTTCTCTTCTTCGTCTTGCGGTTCCAGGTAACTTTCATGTAGATATAGAAAAAGCAAAGTTTTGTTGGAAGTACATGGTGTTAAGCCAGGCATAGCGGCTGTTAATTTTTTAAAAAAATCTTAAAAGGTTATCTTGATCTTGGCTTCCAGCATTTCCCGATGATCAGGTTGGTTTTGAATGCTCAGCGCTGGGTAGCCTTCCAGTGGTTCTGGGCTGTGGCTACACACAGGTCAGGGAAAATAAGAGGCACAGCAAGCTTGTTAGTTTAGTTGGGTGATAAGATTGTACTCCGCCAGGTGTTTTCAATTATGTAAAGCAATTGTGGCTTACTCCTTTGAACATTTTCCCACTAAGTTCAGCGACACTTCTAAACTTACATGTTTAAGATTGTACTGTATGCAAATCAACAGCCTTGGATTTTAATGAAATTCCAACCTCAAAAAATAATAATCAAGGAGAGTAAAATGACCGAAGATTGGCCAATCCTAGCATAATTGCGAAAGATACTTCTGCTAAAGTAGAATATTGTTGGCAGTTTCTCGATATTGCTTGTTTCTCCTTACGCTGATCTAATGGGAGAAATAAATGTCTTCCCAGTAACAATCCTCCTGAGATGCTTGCCATTCCTTTTCAAAGCAGGTCTTGACTCCAGCTACTAGAGAAAACCATTGTGTGATCTCCTTGGAGTTGTGCTTTGTTGTGACTTTCTGCCTTTGTGCACGTAGGTTCCCTGCATCATTCTACATCCATGTCCCAAGTAGAAGGCTTTGGTAAATCATGGAGCAAGAAGCAGCTCAGGTGAGAGGTGGGAGGAGGAACCGTGGATCATTTGCTGACACACCTGAAAAACTAGGAAGAGCTACCAGGAAGAATGCAGAACCGTTGATTAGGCAGCTGTTGATTAACCCCCGAGCAGTTTGTACAGTGGGGTGGCAAACGTTAGGCAATGAGGCAAGGAGGGAAAGAATAATAACAGTAAGGAAATTAACACAGAAATTAAGATGAAGTGAACTGGAATAATAGGAAGGAACTAAAAGACTAAATTACTAAAAGGCACCCAGTAATGCAGTTTTCTTAGCAAGTGGTTTCCATTTCCCACTCTAGCCTAAAGTCTTGGCATTCCCTGATGGCCTCCCTTCCGTGTCCTAAGTAGGAGTAATACCAAGGACATTAATTTCCCTTAAGCAAAGTTTGAGCCAAAAGGCAAAACGTAAGTGAATAATTGACAGTTAGTGGGGTATTTTAACAGCTGGTAATAGGTTCAGATTAATTTGGCTTAAGTCACCAATAAAGTTTTCTGCAAACTTGTAATTTTGAATATATTGGCATTCTGACAACATCCAGAATTCCCAGCTAGCATCTCTGTGATTATCTCGACACATCTGGAAGTGCTAGTTCAGGGATCTAAGATGGAGCAGAAACCAGAAGTGTTGTTCACAAGGTAGTTGTGTTGATCAACCCAAATAACATTAAGATACATGGACTCCAACTCCCAGAATTTCCCAGCCAGCAATCCGCTAAGATTGAGAAACATTGTGGTAAATACTGAACATCTTCAGAAAATAATTCTTAGTTAGGCCATTGAAAGATAAGTGGTGGCAAAGGCCATGCCGGTAAAGAATTAGGAACATTGAACTCCAAATGGTTAGACATGAGTTTGAACAAAGCCAAATCTAATTAATGTGGTTGTAGTTGTTCCAGTTGTAACGATTATTGCTTTTGTTGTTTTTAAGAAACAAAAATGATTTTGACTTTTATTAAGGTGGAAATAATTTAAATGATTTTTTTAAAAATGCAACTTTAATTATTAAAATGATGGAGTTCCTGTTTTCCCATTTTTAAAGTTGTACTTAGGGTTGGTTTGCATCTGTTTAAACTTTCTACCAATCATCCACAGTTAAACAGTTCAATTAATTAAAAATAACAGGAAGCAGGGTGGCAAATAATTAAATGTGAAAAATATCTGCCTTCCACTGCTCAATGAAAGCTAAATAAAATATTCTGCATATGTTGTCCTGCTTTCTAGTTAAGAGAGTAAACAAAACATTGTGTAGGTCACTGAAAGTTCTACCTGTGTCTGATACCAAAGCACCTTCCTTCCATGACCTCATCTCTGCGGCTTTTTCAGCTCATTAACAGTCACCTTCAGGCTTCCAAGTCCTTTTCCTTAAGTCTAGGAACTTTAAAACTATAACCTGGAATTCTCGGGAGGTATGAGGAACACTAGATATTTAGGGTAAGAGTCCCGTAGGATGTCATAGCTAGAGGTTTGGATATAGAATTGTGAAGAAGTAGCTATACAATGCTGGGGTGGAAGTTCAAATTGGACTTTCTCAGCCAATCCTTTCTGACCCTTAATATTCTCTCCTTTTTTCCTCCTTTTTTTCTAGCCATCCCTTGTCACAGGCGGTCTCATTCAGCATCCCTTTTGGCCTGGACAGTGATGTGGATATTGTGATGGGGAACCCGGTGGGCATCCTTCGTTCTGTCAGTTCTGACAGCCTGGCACCGACCCTCTATTCCTCCTTGCCTCGCTCTCCCCACCCATGGCCTACTGAGGCTGCCGAGGCCCCCAATGGATTAATAATGCCATCACTCCATGGGGCTGGACACAAAAATCAAGAGGGACCGGCTCTAGAGAACGGCTTAAATGATGGCTACCCTGACTTGCCCACCATTGAGGAAGCGCTGCAGATCATCCACAGCAGTGAACGCCTGGTCCCCGAGGGAGCCCCCGATGGCTTTTATTTGCACTCACCAGAGCCTCCTAGAACGTCTGTGCTGGAAAAGACTCCCCTGCCCACTGTTTACCGCTGCCATAACGGGCCCCCCAATGGTGCAGAACCCGTGCAAGAAGGTAGCCTGGACTCCGATGCTGAGGAGCCCTTGAGGCTTGCAGGAGGCCCCGATGATTCCACCTCAGGCGTGAGCTCCCTGAGTTCACAGCCAGAGAGCACTGCCTCCTCCGTCTCTGGGGTGCGCATGACCAGCTTTGCAGAACGCAAGAAGAAACTGGCAGCTACCGACAGCAAGTCCAGCGGGATCAGCTCTGAAGGCTCAGAAGCTGGTCAGGGGCCATCAGAAGAAAGCCCCGCCCAAAGCCCTGCCCTTAGCTCAGAAATGAGCCAGTTGAGTTCCCGGTTGGAGGAGAAGCGTCGGGCCATCGAGGCTCAGAAGAAACGCATAGAGGCTATATTTACCCGGCACCGTCAGCGCTTGGGCAAGAGTGCCTTCTTACAACTACAGAAGGCTCCTGACTCTCAGTCTGAGGATAGTCGACTTGCCCTGGAGGAGCGGCTTGCTCAGCTAGAGACCGAGGAAGAAGCTGGAAGCCCACGTACCCGTCTGGATAATAAACAGGTTACTTTCTCTCCTGATATCACCAAAGGGGGAGCGCTTGATGAGAATCTGGGTGATTACAACCGGGCAGTGGCCAAACTGAACACAGCTTTGAGCTCACTGCAGTTGGACATGCAGCGCCTGAGTGACCAACAGCAACGCCTCATGCATGAGAAGAAGCCTAGTGCACAAGCCTGGGTGATCCCAGCCCCAAGGACTGGCCGCGAGGGGGCTCCTCCCCGTTCTTCACTGGAAATGTCCTCCCCTTCCCCTTCCCCTTCCCGCAAACCTCGCTCACCCCAGCCCACACCCAAGAAGTCTCCGGCCCCCATGCCTCCCAAGAGTCCCAAACACACCCGGCCAGTTGAGCTAAAGCTGCCACCTCTCACACGAGTCCTGACGCCTCCTCACAACGTGGACAATCTTCCACACCTCCGCAAATTCTCCCCCAGCCAGGTTCCTGTGCAGACCCGTTCCTCCATCCATTTTGCTGAGGAGGTGCTGCCTGTGCCTGAGGTGGAAGCCCAGAATAATCTGCGGCCGGTGGCCTCTGTTCCTCCACAAGGAGGCAATGCTCGTGTTTCAGGTGATGGCACCAGTGATGTCTCCTCACCCAGTGATCGACACAGTAGCCTGATTGAAATCCCTCTGTCTAGCTTAAAAGGAGAGGAGGATGAAGATGTGGATGGGGATGACTCCCTGGAGGAATCAATTGCTGAGACTTTGGATTCTGAGCCCCGTTCAGGTCTGGGCTTCTTTTTTAAGGTGAGAATTGAAGTCACAATTCTTACCTACCTGACAGAGCTTTCTGCCTTCTGTAAAAGAGCTTCTGGGAGAAGGGAAGGAGGCTGGCTGGGGCTTCTGCTTAGATACCAGCAGTTCTGAGATGAACTTGGATGATCTGGGTATGTCAGATTCTGCCAAGGGAAGTGTGTCCCAAAATGCCACCTGCTTAAGCTTATTAGGTGGGAATTGTCAGACAAAGGATTTAAACTGTGTGAAGATGTGCAAGTAACTCCTGTTTGAGAAACAATAGAACATGAGAAAAATGTTTTCAGAGGGTTTTTTTCTGTTCTGCCACTGGCCAACCTAAATCCTAGCAGTCGCAACAGCTTCAGTAGCTGTTCTCTAGTCATCAGGACACATTTCTGTGGCATCTAGAATTGGAACTAGTTGTATATCTCATGTTATGAATGCTGGAGATTAAAGATCCTGAAGTCATGTGTGTGCTAATATTTGTTGCAACTGAATCCTGTTTACTGACTTCTATTTGCACTGCCACTTTCAAAATATGATAGTAAGCCGGCGACCCACTGACATAATCCTAGAGGTAGCACCCAGTCTCATTGGTTTCAAATATAATTTGGTTGAAGTCTGCTACAAGCAGAACACGAAACTGGCATGAGTAGGCAAAAGGGAAGTGCTCAAGTCCTCCAAGATATGCGGGAGATTATTGTCAGAGTCTCCAATCTGAGGGAGGAGAGGACAAGAGTGAACTAACTCTTTTGGAATTCAAAACTGATGCTGATCCATTAGGGTTACTCAGCTGGCATGTTTTTTTTCACACAGGATGAGGATAAGGCCGAAGAGGAAATGGCACAGAAACGAGCCACTTTCTTAGAGAGACAGCAGCGGCGAAGTGAGGAGGCACGGCGCAGAAAACAATGGCAGGAGGCAGAGAAGGAACAGAAGAAAGAGGAAGCCAAGTAAGATGGGATGAGCCATCATATTGTTGTGTCTATACTTGCCATTCTGCCCAGTGGCATGGGAGCTGCTTTGACGTAGTGAGGTATCACCTATCATATGCATGCGACTATTAGAACCAAGCAAATGGTGCCAAATTGCACATATCTTTTCAACCTGGCCAATTAACAGCGGGGTGCGAGAGAGTCATACAATTTTGATAGTTGGATGGATAGAGCCAATTGATTAATATCCCCTGTGGATTTCTGACTATTTTTTTTTCCAGGGTTCAAACAGATGAGCGGGCCCGAGTAGAGGAAGAAGTTGGGCCGAGGCGTGGCGACTTCACTCGCCAAGAGTACCAGAGGCGTCATCAACTCAAACTGATGGAAGATCTAGATAAAGTGCTGCGTCAGAAGCCCACAACCGTTCGTGCCCTAAAGAAAGGACGGCCTAAAACAGTCTTTTGTGATGATTCTGCCCTTGCCCGCAGCCCTATCAAAGGACTCCTTGGTAAGAGTTATGACAAGAGGGAGGAAGGGCAGGAAAAGCAGTCCAGTTTCATCAAGACAGGGAAAAGTCCGTGGTTTCTCCAGAGAATTGAGACTGAAGGGTCCTCTGGAGCGTGAGGAGGGGCTTTCAAAGGCTGTGATTACCGTATTTTTCAGAGTATAAGACTCACTGGTGTATTACACGCACCAAGATTTTGAAGAGGCAAATTAAAAAAAATGTTTTTGCACTCTGCAGACCTCCCCAAAACAGCCTGTTTTTTATGAAAACAGGCCCGTTTTTGTTAAAAAAGGGGCATACATATTCTTTAGGAGGCTTGTAGAGTGCTCCTGGGGGTTGGGGCAAAAATGAGCAAAAAATGGCCCATTTGTTTGCAAAAAGGGCCCATTTTCTGTCAAAAAAAGGCATGCATAGCCTTTAGGAGGCTTGTAGAGTGCTCCTAGGGGTTGGGGGGGAGGGGGCGAAAACAAGCAAAAAACGCCCCATTTTTTGCTAATTTCTGCCCTCCCCAACCCCCAGGAGCACTCTGGAAGCATCCTAAAGGCTATGCACGGCCATTTTTGCAAAGGGGCGGGGTTTCGGGAGGCCAAAAACGCTGTATTCAGTGCATAAGACGCACCCAGATTTTCACCCTCTTTTCTGAGGGAAAAAGGTGCATCTTATACTCAGAAAAATATGGTATATTGATCCATCATGATGTCATCATGTGCCTGTATGCCTATCCCTTAGTCCCCGAGATAAAAATGAATTATCAAAGGTGATGGTTTTAGCTGGTTCTCCCTCTGCCTGACCTGGCTAGGTTAATCTCTTGTGAGGCTTTAGGGATTTCCAGATGATTGTTACTAGTTAAGGTTCAGGCGAAAACCCTTATAATAATTACACTTCTGGATTTCATTACTTTCACCAAACTGTTTTTATTGAGACCTGATCTTACTAACCAGTGGTGAAATGCAATTTTTTTTTTACCACCGGTTCTGTGGGTTTGACTTGGTGGGCGTGGTAGGGGAACGATACTGCAAAATCTCCATTCCCTCCCCACTCTGGGGCCAGCCAGAGGTGGTATTTGCCAGTTCTCTGAACTACTCAAAATTTCTGCTACTGGTTCTCCAGAACCTGCTAAATTTCACCCCTGTTACTAACCCAATTTGGTACATTCTGGACTTTCTTTAACTGCGGCATAGATAGCTGGTGGTCTTAGAGGTGGGATTAATATAATTTCTGAACATAGATTGTCAGACAATTTTCAACACATGCATCAATCCTCTGGAGAAGTAGTTTGGGAAAGGGAAGTGGGTTTCTTGTTTATCAGTTTGATAATACTTGGCTCCATTCTCTCTTTTAGAATCATGTCTTGCCTTCATGGTATCCGCTACAGTGGTGTCTTGTTTGTTTTTGAGTGCAGCACTGGTTATTATTTTAAAATTCTCGGTGACTTAGATCAGAAGGCTTGTGGGATTGTCTGCTAGGGTGACATTATGCCATCCTTTCAGATGAGATTTTAACCCAGGTCCGCCATTATCGCAACACACAAATGATTTTTTTTTTAATAGAGATGCTATGAAGCAGTCAGTTGGGCTCTACTGACAATGGAGGATATTTCTCTTTTAAAGCAAGCATTTGATTCTTTAGCTGCTTAATTGCATGCGATTGTTAGTTTTGACTTAGTACCTTTGGAAGTTGCTTTGTTGATTCCCCACCCCCACCCCCACCCCAAGAAACAAAAATCAAGGTCTGCCGAACTCTCAAAATGAATGAGCTTCTTTCTTAGTATTATAAATGAGAGGCTACTATACCAGCTCCTATTGGTATCCATTTTTCTTAGGCTCCAAGCTCAGCAAAGTCTACTCTCAGTCTACTCTCTCTCTTTCGACCGTGGCCAATGATCCGGGAAACTCCCTCTTCGTCAAGAGAGCTTCGCGGTGAGTAGGCATTGCTTCTCTATATGGCTGGCAATTGGGTGAGGAAGATTTAGACCTGGGAGCCATATCCAAGGAAATGCACCTGTGTACAAGCGATTGAAGTTCTCTTAAATCCAGGGTTAAATATATTGATCTGTTCCCCAGAGCTGCATCACCTTCTGGGCCAATGTCTCCTAATCGATTGCTGCCAAATCAGAACCGGGAACGTGATTGGGAAAATGCATCAACGGCCTCCTCACCAGCTTCCATTCCAGAATATACTGGTAAAATCATATTCTGCTGTTCCACAGATCATAACTTTCCTCTCCTGGCATGGCAGAGGGTGGTTGTCTAGAACATACACACACACACACTTCCAGGTGTCCCATCTTGAAGTGGCCTTGGCTATGCGTAAGGCCCTTCCGGTTCCATCTTCTTTCACTGCAAAGCATTTATGAATGCTTTTTTTTTTGGGGGGGGGGGGGAGTCTGCTTTCCTTCAGAAGGGGAGAAATGTAACCTATCTTCTAGGCTAACTTCATTGTATTTCTGCAGGGCCCAAGCTCTACAAGGAGCCCAGTGCCAAGTCCAATAAATACATCATCCATAATGCATTGTCTCACTGCTGCCTCGCTGGCAAGGTCAATGAACCCCAGAAAATCCGTATCTTGGAGGTAAGTCAAGACATGGTGAAAATGAGCCATGGGAAAGATAGTCCTTCTTTCTTGAAATGGGCACAGCATGCAGATGTTGGTATCAAATCTAAGAGTAATTGCCTTAAAAAGTTGGGACAATTGTGGCTGCAGCTGTACATCCATAGCTTTGGAGCTACAGGTAGTCCTGGGTAGTCCACTCACTCAGCAACTGTTTGGTTACCACAGCACTGAACATCTGGTCCTCAAAGTTCTGGCCATTTCAGCATCTCCATGGTGTCATGATCCCAATCCGGGCAACTGGCTTGCACTTATGACAGTTGCAGAGTCCCATAATCACATGATTGCTATTTGCAACTTTTTCTGCCAACTTCCCTCAAATAAAAGAAATGAGAAAGCTGGCTAGGAAGGTCATAAGTTGCTCTTAAGTCGTCCCAATGTGCAACAACTATCACAAACCTCATTGAGGCACACCAGTTCCTTGTGTACCCTCCTCTGTCTGGAAGCAGCCATCACAGGCCTTGTACTTGAGCCTCACCAGCCCCTCACACACCTTCCCCTGCTCAAGAGCAGCCAATTTAGGCCTTGCCCCTCGTATAACACACTAGTCCCTCGTGACCTCTCCCTCACTTGGCAACAACCACTTACATGCCTGTGAGCCTACTTCCAACTTCCTGGACTTTGGATTTCCTGCTGGTTTACCCATTGACTTAGTTGTTGGAAGCTATGAGGGTGTTGTAAAGAGGTCCTTGCTTAACAACCCGTGAACCTCGTTTAACAATGGCAATAGAGGCTGCTTGGATTGCCATTGCTACATGATGCAGATACTATACATGTCATGCTTTATGATTGCATCACTTAGCAATTGAAATTCTGCTTCCAATTATGATTAACTGGGGAAATACAAATATATCTGTATGTATATTTGTATTGGCTTAATTTAGTAGGCTGGGTGCTTCTTCGTAAGCAGATTTTCCCTCTGGTGTTCTTAAATATATAATAACCAGGTCTGAATTATTGAGATGTACTAGCATGGTATGGGTAGGCAACTTGATCTTGGACTACATTTCCCATACTCTTTGGCTAGTGACCATGCTGACAGTATGAAACATCTGAAGAGCTCCCAAGATTTAAGGTTTACTGCAGTTACAGAATAAACAGAAAGCCCTAGCTACATTCTTTAGTTTTGATGAAAGGGAGAAATACTAGCAACTCAAATCATTAAGAAATCATTAAGTAAATGGCTGAGCTTTACTGTTGAAAAGTTATTTTAATAGGTACAAGATGTTAATATAGAACAAGATCAGTCTTTTCTCTTTGTGGGAAAAAGTAAATAATAGGGCATTTAGTACTGCTCTCCTAATTTGATTTGACAAGCATCCATAATTTAGAATGGAACCTTCTGGTTCTTCAGTAAACTTTTAGGAACTAGCAATAGCCCTTAGACCTACATGCCAGTGTTTTATAGCCCTCTTTAAGCGGTTTACAGAATCAGCATATTTCCCCACAACAATCTGGGTCCTCATTTTATCCACCTCAGAAAGCTGGAAGGCTGAGTCAATCTTGAGCCGGTCAGAATCGAACTGATGAGTCAGCAGAGTTAGCCTGCAATACTGCATTCTAACCATTGTGTCACTATGGCTATTGTTTTGTGTTTTATACTTTGGCCTTACCTAATCTTTTGATTATGTTTCTTTCCTCTCAATTTTAGGAAGTTGAAAAGAGCAAAGCGAACCACTTCCTCATTCTCTTCCGTGATTCAAGTTGCCAGTTCCGGGCGCTCTACACCTTGTCTGGGGAAACAGATGAATTGACACGTTTAGCAGGCTACGGGCCCCGCAACATTACCTTGCCCATGATTGAAGGCATCTACAAGTATAGCTCTGACCGCAAGCGTTTCACTCAGATTCCCAGCAAGACCATGTCCATGAGTGTGGACGCCTTCACTATCCAGGGCCATCTCTGGCAGACCAAGAAGCCAGGCACCCCCAAGAAGCCAAGCACACCAAAAGAGCTGTGACCTGAAGAACCTGGCGTTACTCCTACTCTCTGCCTAGATTTAGATCTACGACACCTAACGGCTGGCCATCCGTGATGGATGACTTGAGTTGACGAGGCTGTGAGGCATGGGTCTGAGACTCTAGTCCTGGGCCAGCACTATCTCTGGCTGGATCAGAGTTATCTGGGAAATTCTTCTGGTGCCTGCTGTGAAGATGAGACTACTATTGGCTGCTTTGGGTTGAGGGGCGGTATGGTGTTGGAAGGCTAGGTTCTGTGTAACCTGCAAATCCCGTAAGCTAAAGTCTCAAAGAGTTGCCATAATAACACTGCCCTAAATAAGGGTTTGCTTCTTGCCTCTAACCACTACCTGAATGTTAATGTGCGGCCAGAAGGAAGAGTCTATTTTTCAGACTCCTTGTTTGCTTGGAAGATTCTACGTTGGTTTTTTTTTCATTTCTTGGGTCTCCCTGTTTATACTTATATATACTATACATATTATATATATATATGAGCTATTTAATGATTTTTCAATTATTTGTATATAAAAAAGAACAAATTTGGAACAGCGGGTAGGGTTAATTTGTATATGAAGTTGGCATGGTGGAGGTAGTACAGAGCAAGGTATGTATGTATGTATGATCATTCCTTTTTCCACTGAACACCTCCCTTTTGTCTACTCCCTTATTTACAAGGGCTATTGGGTGTACAGCTGAGAAAGAGCTGTTAATGGGATCTCTTTTCAGCAGCTGCTATCATTTACATGTTGAGAAGCTGGTGGCTGCTACAGTCATAGAGCAGGTCTCTGTGTACCCCCGAGTTGAACTGCCAAAAGAAAACTCCAACCCCTTTAGGGAGGAGTGTGGTCCATCTTCCTTTTTTCTCTCTTTCCTCCTTCCTCTCTCCAAACCCTGTTTACCTGCTTCCAAGGCTGTGAGGCTGGGTATGCAGCCCTCCCCAAGAGATAGAGGAGCCTGGGCACAGAATGTTAAGTAGCCCTTGATGATTGGAGCCTCATTTGCTACCCAACCTTTATGCCTCGGATAGAAGTCGCTTGCAAAGCAGAGTAAGGGGAAGTTGTGAGGGAGCCAGTCCCATTCAGCTTGGATGCTTCACTCTGATCCTGTCTTGTTCAACCTTATTCTGGTCTCTTGTGGTTGACTGAGCGTCATGTAGGTGTCTGGGGGTATAGGGCAGGGTTGAGTTGATGTAAAAAAGTGGGTTGGGATTTTTGTCCTTCCCACTTAATAAAGTAACTTAAATGAGCTCTTTACTGGTCATGACTTGGTGAATGTTTGAATCTTGAAGCCTGTACCCCTGATAAGCAGGCGAAGCGTCCTTGCTCCTGTGCAACACTAGTAGACACTGAAATTAGAAATTGAATGCCACAGAGTTCTGAAAGGGGCTCATTCATTCCTACTTTCCATAATATGTGGTAGAATCGTTTAGAATGAATACTATCCCTTGATTATTTTAAGTAAAAAATGCAGGCATACAGGGAGGCTGCTGAAATCTACCTAAGCGGAGGAAAAATGCAGATGTCTTGTGTTCAAATGAGGAGCTCAAGATGGGATTAGCTCCTATTGTCTTGCATCTTAAGAAACTCCTGCCAGGATTTGTTAGTGGAATTGAAAGCTATTCTGTGCTCTATGGATTTATCCACTTTTTCCTACTTGTTCAAATGCATTTAAAGCCATAAGGGAGACATACTCTTTCAATTTTCTAACGTCAAAGCTAATATATAATTAGTTACAATTTGTTCCTGGCAAATAAATATAAAAATGAGATGGAGAGAAGGCTTAACTTCTATTTCTCCTCTGCCTGACCATACTGGCTTTGAATTCTGGGGGATTTAGTTTCAGCATCTTGAAGACTCCAAATTAAAGAATTCCACTTTAAGGAAAGCTATATCATTTAAGAAAATCTGTAGCCTTGGTTTTGTATTGCAAAAAAAAAAATGTTTAAATCTGCAGTTCTTAAAGGTTTATAAAAATATAGGAACATTCATTTTAAAAGTTCATTTCTATGAATGAAGGCTAATTTTACACAGTAAACAATTATTTCACCTTGGAGCACTTATATACATTAAGCTCCCCTCTCCCCTTGTCTCCATAATTGCCTTGTTTGTAATTTAAGATTTCAGCCCAGGCAATAATAAAGCTTTTAGTGATAATGAAGTTGGTTAAGAATAGATATTACCATATTTCCAGAAAGATAAGCCTGAGTTTAAGAAAACTCCCCATGAAGAAATAAGTGTCTGCATTCATTACCATCCTTTCTGCAAATCTTCCATTTTAAATGTAAATTATTTGGGAGAAACGTTGCCCTTCCTGTTGGTTAAACACAATACAACTATCAACAGCATTTTATAAATCGCTTGTTCTCTATTATGTTGAGTTGCCAAGAAGAACAGCAGCTTAGAAGATCACAAAGAAAAGGATTTACACACTGGTTAACCAGGAAGGTGTTGTCTCTACTCCATCTTAAAGCAGTTCATTAATAACAAATAGTTCAATCATCTTTAAGGCCACCAAACACAGCAGAGGGGACGGTCTTCTGTTCCAGCTGCACCTCTGTAAAAGAAGAATTAGAATGGTTAATATAGAGACCAAGCATATATTTGGCTTTTCAGAAACAGAACTCCTATTCACCAAAGTCAACAGCCATAGTACCAGAAGAATGCTGCTGCATTACCATCCTCCCTCTTACCATCAGGCTCATTGTCTTCACTCTCATCGCTTTCATCCAAATCGATGTCTATCTCGTCAGGATTGGCTCGCTTGGAAAGTTCAGCCAATTCACTGCGGGAAGCATCACTCCTGAAAAGAAGCAAGGGAAGAAGAGTGAACTTGACAGCAGGATTTCCAATCAGAACTGTCTTGTACTTACCCATCCCTAAGAAAAGGAGCTGCCTATCCTTTTGCCCTGGCTTTATGTTTTCAAAAAAACATATTTAAAAGTTTGACATTTGTACAGCTAAAGCAGACATAGCCATCCTGTCGTATACATTTTCTAATATGGAAAGAGTGAATTCATATCTAAACATTTTCAAAGCACCCAGTAATCTTCACTGCCTGGAAGAACCAGCTTCACCTCTCTGTTTAGCTATGGTGATTACAACTTGCCTTTTGGAAAGCGATTCTCTCAGTCTAGGCCAGGGGTGTCAAACTCAATTTGAGGGCTGCATCAGGGCTGTCGTTGGCCTCGGGGCGGACCAGCTGGGTGTGGCCAACTGGGTGGGCGTGACCAGCTTGATGCCACTCCCTGAACTGCTGGATTGTTTTTGGGTACACTGGCCTGATCTTTCCTCCTTGCACTGGGTAGACCAGGAGAGCCCTGGGGGCCAGATCCGACCACATTGTGGGCCAGATGTGGTCCACCAGCCTTGAGTTTGGCACCCCTGTCTAGGCTACTTTGGTAGAGTTACTGAGGTAAGGAGGAAGATAACTTTTTCTTCCAAAGAAGTTTCTAAGTATGAACGTGGCAAGAGTTTGCCAGAGGCCAAGAAGAGAAGAAACTAAACTGGAAATTGCAATGAAGAAAACAAGGAAAGATAAAAAAACTCAGGAGCTTAACAAAAACTTTAGACAACTGTTAGAAAAGACAAGTAGTAATATTATAATAACATTTATAAGGGCATTGAGGATGAAAACACATTGACGATGGAAAACCAAGGAAATGTTCAAAATGTCTCTGAACTCGGAATAAGATCCCAACCTCAAATTGATATGCTAAAGGAACTCCATGGACAGATAGTAACCGATTTAAAGGAGATCAAAAGAAGATGGAAGGAGTACTACACTGAAACATTGCACAGAAGGGGTGGTCAGCATCCATATACCGTAAAAGATATTCCCTACTTACAAGAACCTCTACGACTAGAAGTTAATTATTGTCAAATTGGAAGACTACAGAAACTGACGGAACACCTACAGAAATACACCGCGCAACAGAAGAAGAATCAGTCAAGGTTCTAACCAAGCTATGCCAGCAAATCTGGAGAATAATATGAGGACCAAGAGATTTGAAGAGGACGATTTCCATTCCAGTTCCCGAAAAAGGGGATTTGATGGAATGTGCAAAGTATCATAGAACACCCTTCATTATACATGCTAACAAAATAATGCTCAGGATCAGAGTTCTACATGGGAAAAAATAATGCCGGATTTGGAGTTAACTTTAGAAAAAGCTGAATAATAGGAGACATTACAGCTGATGCAAGTTGGATAATTGGGAAAACCAAAGAATACCTGCAAAGAAATCAGTACCGGTAGTCCTTGCTTACCAACTGCCTCATTTAGTGACTGTTAGAAGTTATGACTGCGACCTTTTATATTTCCGATCATCAGTGTCCCACAGCCATGTGATTGCCACTCAGATGCTTTGCGATCGGCACACATTCGCAACCGTCACAGCATCTCACAGCAACATGATTACCATTTGCCTGTTTCCCAACCGGCTTGCAACAAGCAGTTAATGGGAGATGCAGACGTGAAATCACAAGTTGTGGCCATGTAATGCCTCACTTAAGTCCAATTCTCCTGCCTTCTCTTTTACAGCCCGAAAAATAGAAAGGGCCCGTTCTGAGACTCTTGCCCAGCCCATCATCATTCAGCTGCAGGCTATGCTGTCTCTTATCTGATCATTCCCGAGGCAGCATCTCTATACTCTGTCACCCAGGATCTTTCTCACATACTGTTACATTATTTGAAGGTGGACCTCTCTGGAAAAAGCTGTAATACTGGGAAAGGTGGAAGGAAAGAGACCAGCAGACAACTGGAGAGAGTCAGTAACAACGGCATTTGGGTGCACTGGTGGAAGACCCGAAGCATCCCATTAGGGACAGCATCATGGAGAAAATCTTATGTGTATGGCCACTAAAAGTTGACATCATCTCGATGGCACATAGTCACGTTAGTAGTCAATGAGATCAGAAAGCCAAATAGTACTCTCTGCTGGGTTCCCAATGCATCATAAATCATTCAGACCACACTGTACAAAAAGTGCCAAAACTGTAAATGCAAAGCAGGCTATCCTTGGCAATACTTCAGTGTCATTTTTCCCTGGAAAAATGCATTTGATAGCTTGAAAGCTGAAATAGCTGTTTGGTAGAAAATTGTGTTAGTTTCTCAAGGCAACACCACAGTCCTGTTCTCATTCTAGACACGCTAGCAGCTAAGGCACTATCTATTCAACTGTTTCTTCCTGATTTTTGATGGGTTAGAATAATATACATTGTCTTGAGTTTCTGAATACAAATCAAGGAATCGGTCACATTTTTCCCATCATGTTTTGGGGATGATGTTATGAATCCAAATAGTCTTCATGGGGGGGGGGGGGGACAAGTAGCCTACTTATGGTACTCTCACCTGACAAACAAGATCTTCTCCTTAGCTCGAGGCTGATCTCTTTCTGCTTCGGCTGCCAGGTGTTCTGCTCGCTGCTCTAAGAGCTTCATGTCATCCATGCCGCTTTGTCCTGGTGCCAAGTCAGACACTGAAACAAGACAATGTTAAAGAGGAAGAGCAGGAGGGGACAGGAAGGGGTTAGAAGGGAACAGGAGATGTAGCTCATCTCTGTCTTAAGAGAAGGCAAGAAGTACCTGTGCCTGTGGCATTGCTGTAAACCTTTAGCATCTGAGAAGCCATGAAGTTAACCTGAGTATTGTAAGTAGCCTGTACACTTCGCTTAATGCGCAGCATTTCTCGGATAGTGTCTTCGTTCCCATGCCGAATCTCGAATTCTTTCCATGTCTGCCAGAAGTTGGCTGTAGTCTGGGAAGGGAAACCAAAAAGACCGTTGAGAAAGAGATGGTGGCAAAATTCAACGGAATTTTGATTCAAAGACTGCTGTTTCCTCTGAGCTTTCTGATATAAAAAAGGGATTTAATGAGGTTAAGAGGACAGAGGTCAACTATTATTGCACTCTCTATCTTCTGCATCAGGAATGGGCAGTCATAAACAATAGAGATATATTTATTGCATAAACAAAACAAACACACACACAAACACACCTTTATTTGTCCATCAATGGTTGCAGATGGAAGAATCTATCCTTAGTTTTTCCAGAACTGCATATAAGATTGTCCTATCATAATATATATACAGTGGTACTCTGGTACTCAACTACTTTGAAACTCATCAATTTTGGTATTCAATGCATTTTGATGTGAAAATTTTGTCCCGGTATTTATCGTTTGTTTGGCACTTAACACACAGGCTAGAACTTATGGGTGTCGGCTGCCTTGTGACTCACTACATTTTTCCTTATGGGAAAAATGTGTTTGGTCCTCATCGTGCCTCTTGGCACCAATTAGCAATGAGTGCCAAGGTACCACTTAATTTTGAACTGAGCAGGAAGTGATCATCTCTACTCTTTTGGCAAAATGAATAGCTGCTTCCTTCCTCCTCCCAACTTAAGTATTGCCACAAGCAGACAGTACGCTAGTTCTCTAGTACACAGAAAAAGCCACTTACTCGAGGGTCACACATCTGTGAACAATAGGAATAGATTGCCCGAGCTCGGTCTATTTCACCCAATTTGCATTCCATATCAGCAAAGCGCAGGCACATGTCCTGAGCGTGTTCATCTGATAGCACCTGAAAAAAGTAGGGATATTTCAATGTACCATGCCCTTCAATACTTCAGCTTCTAGGTGTCAGACCTGGAAGCCTCGGAGTCTTCTTTCGTTGGGGGTGTTACTTGGAACCCTGACATTAGGGTGGTATGAACTAATAATCTAGAGCTAAGTATAGCATGTAAGGATTACGATTACCCCGAAGGCTTTCAGAATATTTCAGCAATTGGAATAGCTGAACTGATCTAGGACTTTTGTACCAGGAAAATAAAACCAATTTGAACAATGTGGAAAAGTCTGTGGCTATATGGATGCCACAGCCAAAGAGATAAATGCCGATGCAACTAGAAAAGGATGAGAGGTAGCTGGATTTAGTGGGAAGAATTCTTCTGGGCATCGGACAACAGACTCTGCAGAAAAGGATTAACTTTTCTTTAGGTGAAAAAAAAACAAAACCAGCAAAGCTTTTCTGATCTTTATGGAGGAACCACTCTGCAGGCAAAGGAACTAACTTCATTCATAGGAGATCTTACATCTATAAAGTCTTTGAAACCAAAACTCCATTCAGTCAGCAAAAACATAATCCTCAACTATGAGGTTAACTTTCTTCCTCAACTGCAAATTCTTCGCTCTTTGTGTTGGTGAGACTGTTGTCCACAGGCCAGAAGAGCATCTGAACAGCAAGTCCAAAAGATATTCATAGTCTCCAATGTTATGGCGTCAGGAGTAGTATTTCCTAAGGTGGGCCTATAAGTGTTATAATACTTTCTCCAATCAATCAAAAGTCTCATCTGAGAAAGCTTTTGGAAATCTGCCTGAGGCAAGTTATATGTGCTAATACAATACAATCTTAGTCAGCACCTCAATGGAGGAGCCTCAGACCCGCTTAATTTGGGCTCCTGGTTTGTATACATAAGAGACTGCTGGGTTTTTGGTTTCAGTGAATCCCAAGTATCCTGCAAATATTTAACGTGCTGAATATTTTGCTAGTGTTGGATGTATTTGGGATACAATTGGGCAACACAATCACTTAGGAATAAAGTTACAATGCTGATGTGGGAAAACGCACAAACCTTGCAACAATGTCTACAGCTCCTCCGCTTTCCTGGCTGACATAGCTACCAAGAACAGTGCCTTCTAAGCGAATATTTCAGCTGGAATCTAAATAATAGGTCTGAACAAAGAGTACTTACTCTAAATCAATTGTAGCTCAAGAGATTCCCTGACTATCTTCCCCTCATTAAGGGCTTGCATATGGTGATCTATTCATGGTTACCTACTCCAGTTTAAGGATCTTTACCACTTTTGTCCAGTAATACTGTGCAAACTTTTAATGTGAAATCTAAGCTAGCTAGCTGTGCATCCCCTCTAAAGTTCTTCTTCCTCCTCCTCTTATTCCACAAAGAGCTGCATGTCCGATGGGGCCAGTGCCATTCTCCCTGCAGAATCTGTAGGATGAGCAAGGTCACAAAATAAGTGAAATGATGCATCTGACTTTTATGGAGGCTGCTGTCTGGGCCCTGGTGCTTCTTGAAGCTATTTTTTCCCCTATGCTTTTTTGACTCATTATGATAGTGGCTTTCTTTTATTTTCCTCCTGCAGTGTGAGGTGGGAGAAAAGAGACAAAGATATTGAGGGCCAGATGGAAAAAGAAATTTGTGATGAAGTAGATGCCAGAGCAAGACTCCAGAGAGACAAAAGATTCCTCTCTGTTTTGCCCAGGAACTCTTCTCCTTTAATTGTTAAATGACTAGGCTCATAGATATTACATGTTGCCCACTTTCTTGGCTGGAACTAGCAAGTCTGGCATCTTTCTTGGTGCCTGGCTTCTATCAGGAGCTATAGTGTTCTCTTTCAGGTCCCTTTAGTGCAGTGCTTCTCAATTATTTTCTGTCATGCCCCCCCTAGGAAGAAGAAAACATTTCGCGCGCCCCCCCCCCGCGCGACTGTAAATAGTATAATTTGTCTATAAAATTGTTATAAGTACACCTCTGCATAACATAGCACACCGGTCTTTCCTCGTCTCCCACCGTAGTCACATGCTTTCTTTCCTCTTTCCCTCTTACTTGTCTATCCTTCCTTCCACCCTCCCTTCCTCCTTCCCTTCCTTCCTGCCTCCCTTCCAGTTCCCTCCTTCCTCTTTCCCCCTGCCTGCCTGCCTTCTTTCCTCTTTCCCTATCCTCCTATCCTTCCTTTCTCCCTCCCTCCTTCCCTGCCTCCCTTCCAGTTCCATTCTTCCCTCCTTCCTTCTGCCTCCTTCCTGCCTGCTTGCCTTCTTTCCTCTTTCCCTCTTGCTTGTCTATCCTTACTCCCTCCTCCCTTTCTTCCCTCCCTCCCTGCCAGCAGCTTCTCCAGCATCCCAGCTGGAAGCAGCAGCACAACAGTCGCCGTTACCAGGGGCGAAGGGGTGGCGGTGGCAAGATCGGGCGACCGCCGCCCCTTTGTCCCTTCCCCAACAGCGGCTGTTGCGCTTCCGCTTCCAGACGGAATCCTGGCGGTGGAGCTGCTGGCGGGGAGGCGAGCTACCTGCATAAAGACGCCGCCGAGGGCATGGCAGAATATATCCCGGCTTGAAGTGGCAGCGCTGGGGACTGCTCAGAGACTCATCAGAGCCGCGGGCTGGAGCTGTGCAAAAAGTCTGCTTGGGCTGGGGGGGGGGAGGGAGGGAAGCCTGGGACAGCCATGCTTCCCTCCCTCCCACCCCCGCCCGAGCAGGCTTCTTGCACAGCTCCAGCCTGCGGCTCCAATGAAAATCCACAGTCCGAAGTGCTGCCACTTCCAGGCGGGATATATTATGCCTCGCCCACGCCGCCGCCGTTGCACCCAGATGGAAAGGGAGCCTTCGCGCCCCCCTTTACGGAGCCTCGCGCCCCCCCAGGGGGGCGCGCCCCACTATTTGAGAACCGCTGCTTTAGTGGGAGAATTAAAACTATCTGAGCACCTAAGATAGAGTATCTCTCTTTCTTTTATAACCAAAGTGGCAGGTGCAAAAGGGGCTGAGGATTCCCATATTTGGGTCTTTATGTCCTCCTGATAGACTACTACAGATAGTGGATTCCCTTTGTACCTCTGCTGTTTTATCTCCTGTGAACAGAACGAAAAGCTATGGGCAGAGTCTATCAATCTATTGCAACACCCCACTTTCCCTCTTCTGGAACTGCTTGTGAAATTCCTCTTTTGGACTGATCGGGAGAGGGCAGGATGCTATGCTGTTCTCTGGCTTCCCTGACACTCTTCTGTTATCACAAAGTACAACAAAGCTGCCAGTGCTGTACGGATGCTGTTGCAGACACTAGGGATTAACACACTGGCTGGTTGTAGTCTTAGAGGCATATCAGTTGTTCTAGAAATTCACACTTGTCCTTGAGCACCTGACCATGAATTGGGATAGAAGCTTTCACCATTGTTGGATTTCTATCTTTTATCCTGATGGCTGGTTTCTTTCTTTTGCTTTTTTAATTTTTCTTTTCTTGCCAGTCAGCTCCAGAAGGACTGGAGGACTGTTTCCTGCTTGACCTAGTCAAGAATAAAAGTCATCTTCTCCAAGGGAGCAGGCAGTTCTTCCTGGCCTTTCTGATCAACTCAACAAAAATCATTCCTTTCCTCTAGGTTTCATTTGATAACTATGACCTCAGGATACCTGCGGATTTATATAGGAGGAAGCAAGCCAAGATGCACATGCTCTAACAAGTGACCCACGTTTTTAATTGTGGTTGGCCAGCTAGAATAGATAAAGCCATGTCATTCTATGAAGGAAGCTGAATCATATTGGTTTGGAAGGGAAATTGAGAGAGCATAAACTAACCTCAATCGCCTTCTCATAGATGCTACGGGTGTGGGTGACGCCATAAATTTCAGCTGCTCTCTTGATGTAGATGTTGTACATATCATGCTGCTCTGAAGGCAGCACAGCCTGGGTAGCTCGCTCATATACTGCCATGGCATGGCGGGCCAGCCCATATTCCTCCTCCAGCCTGGCATATAAGAGATAGATGGCTGCAAAAGGAAAGAAAATCAGAGGCAGATTTCGTCTCCCTTCAATTTCAGGTCCACGTTTTTCATATCCAGACTTATTAGCACGCTTGTTATCAAAAAGCACTCAAATAAGTCCGTGCTGAGAATTTGCCTGCTCGGATTCATCTTGCTCTTCTCCACTAAATGATGAAGAAATGAAGAGAAGTTCTAGGTTTCTGCAGATTCTCAGTCATCCAAATCACAGTTGTCCCAACGTTGCTTTTTCAAAAGGCAACTGGACTTTTTGGGGGGGTCTTTGTTTCACATGTCCTCCAAGAAGCTTCTTCAGTTCTGAAGAACTGAACTAAAGAAGCTTCTTGGGTGAAACCGAAATGTCTTCAAGCAAAAACCAAGTCCAGTTGCCTTTTGAAAAAGCAATGTTGGGAAGAGAAGTTCTCTTTACCCAATTTCGAATGAAAAAGGCACTTTGGAGTCCTCAAGATCCTTCTCAGGCCAATAAAGCAAGTCCATCCATACGGATTATTGGGTAGGCTAGGAGATTTGGTACAATCAACTGTTCCCCAGAAGACATGTTCCATCCAACCTTTCTTATAATTAGAATCTGACTGAATAGGAAGAGTTTATGACTCAACTTTTTGCTAGAGAGACATTTAATACATACTCTTTGCAAATTTCTGGGGACAGCCATCCAGGGCCTGCTCAAAAAGATCCCGAGCACGCTCCAACTTCTTGCCACCATAGCGGTCAATGAATTTGGTTAGATAGGTGTTCCAGATATCATAAACATTTGGCCACTTAAACAAGGAGATGCCTCTCTCATATGCCTGCCAAAATGAACAGAAAGAACAAACCAAACGTTCAGATGGCTTTGCAGAAGGCTCTGCCCTCTTCCCCACTCACTTAAATACCATATGGGACTGTCATCCCTTGACTATACTGATTCACATTTTAAGGAACAATTTTCTTCCTGCAAATTGCTAACCAACCCAAAACCACTTTAATCGGAGATCCTAGGACCCTTCTCCTGTATTCGACTGCTAGTGCTACCTTAGTTATGTTTCTGTTCAACGTTTTCCAATTAAACAAGAAAAACCTGATTGCCATTTCAGAAGAAAGCCAACAAACTTTTTGGATAATTATAAACAATTATAAAGGACAACAAAGATGTATGGCAATTATAGTGCAAAATATTTACTCCCCTCCCTCCCCCCATAGCTGTCCCTACACCTAAGCTTACAGTTTGCTCTGAAACACAGAACATCTCAAGGTAGAGTGTACTGGCTAGTTTGTTCAGAGTTTTGAGAAAGAGAGAGATTCAATGCAGTAATTATCCTTTGCAACGTACTGTACATAACAAGATCTTAGTGTACTGCAGCTGGTTCGGAGTTCTCTTCTGTACTACCACCTGTAACATGCAGTGTTCCAGGTTCAATGATTTCTACACTGATAGAGACCCAGATGGCAGAAGGCAGCATTGATGAAACCAACTCACCTTGAAGCTCTCTTCAAAATATTTGTGTTCCTCCAGGAACAGACCATAGTTAATGATGATTTGTGGGGTGGCAATGCGAAGGTCCAAAATGCGATCATATACAGCCTTAGTAGACTAGAAATGGGAAAGCAAAAAAAACCTTCAATACTAGGCTGGACCAGAACCCCAATCACAGGCACAGAATCTTATTACTCACTCCCCAACCATGTCCAGATCGAGAGGAAACACTTAAATTTGAGATTGAATGGCTTTTGTAGTGTAACCTACTGCCTCCCACCCCAACCCCTAAGCTGGTCAAATCAGGTGCTGTCACACTCTCTATCAGTAACATGACAGATGTTAAATGAATAGAAATACAGCAATGCACTTATAGGAGACTGTTATTACCATTCTTCTTTAGCTACTCAGGGGAAGGAACAGATGGTTATGCCACTAATTTTGTCCTGGCCCTACGGCTTCAATAGATTATTTCCAAGCCAAACTCATGAAATAGGAGGGAAAGGATGCTCGGATTCCTTAAAGAGGAAGAGCAAAAAAAGAAAAAAAGACTATTTTAGTTTGGATGCCTTCCTATTCACTTGGGAGAAGGGCGGCATATAAATCTAATAAATCCAATCCAAATCCAAGGGTAAGAAATACCTCGATTTGATTCTAAGGGGGGAATATTGTTTTTAAAACATTTCCTCTGTGCTTGGTTACAGGACTTTGTCCAATCTCATCAGGTCTGAAGAGACAAAAAGGGGAAGCTTCTTCTAGATGCCAAGCTGAGGCTAATAAATCTCTGCCTGGCAAGATGGCCCATCATAAAAATTGCCAGGAGAAAGGTAAGAATGGCAGCGAACCAAGACCACTGTCAGGCCTGCAAATATATTCCTCTTTGGGATCTTTGGCCTGCCACACTTTCTATTATTTTCCTATACTGTTTCATTAGTGTAGTAATTGGGAGGGGGAATAGAAAGGAGTAGAATTGTGGAATGTGTTGTTGTCATTCTTTTCTGGAAGCCCAAGGTCATCTTTTGTCTCTGCACCTCTGCACCTGACCGGAAGCAGCTGGGTGGAGATGCCAGCGTGGAAGAAGAAGATTGGGCCATGTGATGGATTTATGGGTGTGGGGTTAGATCAGGGATGTCCAAACTTGGGAACTTTAAGACTTGTGGACTTCAACTCCCAGAATTCCCCAGCCAGCATGGCTGGCTGGGGAATTCTGGGAGTTGAAGTCCACAAGTCTTAAAGTTCCCAAGTTTGGACACCCCTGGGTTAGATCATGAACTTTCAACTGGGTGGAATCCCAGGAAGCTCTTCAGATTTGGGATTTACACAGTCTGATGCCAACATGTCTGTCTTATTAATTTGGAACTTTAAGGATAGCTCTGTCTTGGATTCTGATTTAATTCTGCATGATATTTGGAACGCTGACAACCACTTACTTTGAAAGTGCCAAGACTTTCTTCCAAGTCAGCCAGCATGGACCAAACCTTGAGGGACTTATATACACGGTTCTGCACAGGCTCTGTGGAATCAAAATATTCGGCTTTCTTAGCTGGGATAGCTGTAGCTTTCTGGAAGGAGAAAAAAAATGACAATGAGAACAGAGAAAGTAGAACCCTTGGAGCAAGTAGGTTAAGAATTGGGTTCCCATACAGTATATACACATACACGTAGCTTTGTTGTATGCAAAAGGAATCCTGACTTTCTTCAGCCTTCTTTAACTGACCCCAAGCCCCTCTTATTGTGGAGTAAAAAGACTCTCTGTCAGCTTCCCAACAAGCAGATTCTTGGTCCACAATATCCAGGAAGATAGAGAGAGACTATAGAGACCATCTGTTCAAACCTAATCATTTGGGAAACGATTAGTTCCGCAAGTTTGATTATAAGACTCCAAAATGGCCTCTCCCTGTTCGTTTGGCTTCTTCTCACCCTCAGGATTCGCAGGGCTTGATCGTAGTTCTCATGCCGCAGCTCCATCTCACCATACTCGCACCAGACGCTGGCCAGTTCATCCACCTGCTTAAAGTTCACCTTAGTGGCCTTTTCAAAAATTGTTCTGGCCTGGTATAAGACAGAGAGAGAAAAAAAAAATCAGAGGAAAAGCTAGAAGAAAAAGAAAAACACCTCACCATGTCTTCTCTTTGGGCTCTAGTCTGTAATGCACCTGAAAAAAACCCTCCCCAAATTGCTTTGTGCATCACCTCAGAAACCCTACAATCTCCAAGTACCCATTTGGAATGTTTCTATTCGTTGATTGTGGAAAAACCCATAATTTAACTCTTCAGACAGCAGCTAGGAAAGAGAAGCAGGAAATAGGCTAGAGCAGTGCTTGCCTCTGCCCAGTGCATCACTCACGTCTTCGATCTGTCCATTTGTCTCATAGAACTTGGCAAAAGAAACCCACAACGTCTGTGTCTTTCCGGTGGCTTTAAATGGGTCAACAGTCTGCACGGCTTCTGTGTACGTGTTGATGATCTGGAAGGAGTAAAAAGGTAAGTCAGAAAGGAGTAAGTCATGATTGGAAGGTTCCTTTCTTGCTTGCTTCATGCTTGGCTGAGATACCGCGAAACATAAAGCTGAGCAGGTGAGAAGAAAAAAATCTTTGCGTTAACTCAGCCTCATTAAAAGACAGAGTTTTCTTTTAGCTACTTCGAGATGCAAGTACATGAAAAGAAGCCCCGATATCTCCTATTTTCCCAGACTGACCTAACCTCCAAGGGCTCTCAAACTGCTGATTGATTCAAGTTAACTGCTTGAAAGGTATTTCCATGAGCTCCAGATCCAGAATGTTACTGTTATCTAACATAAAATCCAATATTTAATAAACGGGAACGGTGTTGTAGGCAACTGGCTTGGGAACGTGACAGCTCTAGCCATTCAGAAAGGAACGTTCTCCTACCTCCCACGGCTTGCCTTCATACAGCTTCACCCTCTTGTGCCACTCATGGACATTGTGAGGATTCTGGCGCAGGAGGACACTGTTGAGAAGCAGAGGCCGCCGTGTGATCAGCTGCTCAAAGCGTGCCAGACGCAGTTCCAGATCTACATCATCTGTTTTCCAAACAGAGAAACAGCAGAAATGAAATTATACTTTTCCAAAAGCATGGGAAGAATAAGAAAAGGAAGAGTTGTGCAGCCTATAATTAATGTATGGGATGGATAAAAAGAGAGAAGCCGTTTTCTGTTAACATTGAGGTATTGTCTGTAATAAAACACAGGGAAAACAATCCAGCATTATGTAAAGATCCAAGATAGAGATGGACAGAATGTGGCCATCTACGAGTTGGAGAACTCTAACATCATCCATCAGCTCTAGCTAGCAGAGCCAATGGTGAAGGATGACAAAATGAAGGAGGATTGTAAGACCAAGCAATCTGGGAAGTCCTGATTGGTAAAAGTCGGAAAGCTTTAGAAGACTCAAAAGCTGTGTTACTTTCTCCCTTAGATCCAGCTTAGAGAGAAGGAGTAACATTTGCTTTCTTCTGGCTAAGCTGCTCTTACCATCCTCCTCACGTCCCATTTCAGAGTTGGTCTCCATCTTGGCAGCAATCATGCTCTCCTCAAACTGGGCGTAGCTGTCAAACACTTGAGTGAAATCCCGTACCGTCATCACTGTCTGAATAGCTTCTTCATACACATCGCGAGCCTAAGACAGAGACAATAGTCACCGAAGCTGTTCCAGAACACAGCTTGCTTGGCCTCTCTTCTTCAGCCACCTGGCGGTTTGCACCTCTCTTCAAAAGAGATTGGTTTTGTAAAAGCACAGCCCATCTCTCAGGACGCAATCCTTCTTTAGGAAAACCAGGTTCTCATTTATGTGGGAGCGCCCGGTCAGTTAAAAGGCAGAGCACTGGAATGAACGTGATCTAACAGGGAGAAAATCTTCCTCCTGAACTGTTCCAGTTGCTGCTAAGAAATTACACCTCCTACGTCAGCTCAAAGTGGTGGCTGAGAGGCTTAAACCTACTCCAAAAGCAAACTTCAGGCAACAGAAAATTGCACCCACAATTTGATTTTCCCGTCAAATCCAAAGTCCAATAACTAAGAGTATTTTTGGTTCGTATCTGAAAAAGAATCAAGTTTCAAGCTCATCCGACAGAGCCAAAGATAAGAAATGTCCAGCTTACTCTAGCTGTTTTCTTTGTCCATGGGCTAGCAAACAAAGGTTTCTTAAAATCTATCTGGCATTCCCTAAAGGCTAACCTGCAGTTATTGAGTGCTCTAATATTTTTTATCGATGAAAAGTGTACTACGGAAGCTAACACCGAATTCAAAGAGCCCCCGAGAGCATTTTCCTGCCCCGGCCTCTGAGAAGCTCATGATCCTGAAGTCCCATGAGAAGGACAAACCTAATAATATTGGCTGAATGTACCCTTTGGGCCTGAAACAGGCTAGGGATCTGATGGCATGTGTTTGGTTCTACAGATTTCCTATTCCAAGGATACTGCCCTTTCTCTCTCTCTTTGTGTGGGCAAAGAAAAGTTATTTTGAAATGAAGCCCAGAAGATGTACAGGGCCCACAATTGGCCTCTTCTTCTACTTTTCAGCCTCCTAAAACTAGCAAAGGCTGACAAGATTCTAAAAATGGAATATAAGTCACATGTACCCATGAACAATGAATACTTATTTATATCTTATCTTTATTATTTGTATAACTATCCCAAAGCAGTGAACACCCACAATGCTCCTTCCTCCTTCTATTTTCTCAGCAACAATCCAGTGAGGTGAGTTGAGTTGAAAGAGAATGACTGGCCCAAAGTCACCTAGCTGGCTTTCATTCCTAAGGCGGGACTCAAATTCACAGTCTCCTGGCTTCTAGCCTGATGCTCTAACCTTTAGACCAGTGTTTTTCAACCACTGTTCCGCGGCACACTAGTGTGCCGCGAGATGTTGCCTGGTGTGCCGTGGGAAAATCTTGAATCTTGAAGGGAAGAGGGAAGCCACCGGGGAAACTACGAATCCCAGCCTGCCGCAGCCTCCCCCCCCAGCCTGCCGCAGCCTCCCCCCCCAGCCTGCCTGGCCATCTTGGCACAGGGGAGCGATCCAGCAGCAGTGGGGAGAGGGGGGCGTCAGGGCGGCGGGAGGGGCAGGGAGGGACCGTGGCCAAGCGCCTCCGCCTTCTCGCCCGGGCAAGAGGCTTGCGGGGCTGATGACGGGAGGCGGGATCCGGAGGCTGGGCTGCCACCACTGCGGGGGCTGCTGTGGACGGAGCTCCGGTAAGCCGAGGCAGGCCCGCGACCACGCCTGAGGACGCCTTCGCTGTGGGCTGGAGCGCCCCGCAGGGGCTGGGGGCGGCGCTGCTCCATGGCGGTGGAGGGAGCCAGCGGCGGTCGAGCGACCTGGAGCCCCCGCCGGAGCTGGGCGGCCGATAAGCAGGTGAGCCCAACGCCAGGCAAACCGCACCCCCCCCACGCGCCCAGGTAACTGTCCCTGGCCGCCCCGCCCCCCCGTTTTGTATATATAGACTTTATATATAGTCAATATAGGCACAGAGTTAAATTTTTAAACATTTTCTAATGGTGGTGTGCCTCGTGATTTTTTTCATGAAACAAGTGTGCCTTTGCCTAAAAAGGTTGAAAAACACTGCTTTAGACAAACTGGTTCTCATGTGTCCTCCTCTGAACTCCCTAACCGTAACTCTTTGTAACAGTGTTACTGCCCTCCTCTGAAGGGGTAGGTAACCATTTTATGCTTCCTAACTAATAAGCAGGAAACAGTATTTGTTTCCCAGCTAAATTTCGAGGGCTGCAAAAGAGCAATAGCACTTAGACTTGTATACCACTTTATAGTGTTTTACAGTAGGGGGTCACCAACCTTTCTGACCTCAGGGGTCATTAAATTCAAATTTTAAATCCCGCGGACCACTAATATGATCTATCTAATGACCAGCTGGGTGGGCGTGGCTAGGGGGTCATGTGACTGGGTGGGCATGGCCAACTCGATGTCACTTATGTCAAGGGGCGCCTCGCCAACCTCTACTCGTCACTCCTCCCCTGCCTGCCCGGCCTTCTTAGGGCCCCAATAGGAAGCAGTTGTTGGAGCTAAGCAGCCATCACGAGAAAGAGTTGGGAAAATAGCTCAGTTCAAATTGGATCTGACCGAGGAGGAGGCTCAGCAGAAGCACCTCACTGGGGACTTCCAAGCAGAGGGAAGACCTGTAGCAAGGCCAGATCCTGGTGCTTGGGAAGCTCAGCAGGCTGAGATGGTCAGCCAATTCCAGGCCATGATGCAGTCCTACTGGAACAAGGTCCTCCGGCTCTTCCCTCCAGCCTTCACCCAAAGCCCTGCACCAGGAGACCGAAGCAGACCCCAAGACAGAATTTCTGCCCCCCCTTGCAACCCCCAAAAAAGACCCCGAAGGGGGAGGCTCTCTGCAGCAACACAAGCGTTCATTGCACGTATCTGGCCCAGGGTTGTAGTTTGAGGACCCCTGATTTAGTGCGATATAAAAAATGCAAATAATTTTTCTGGGGACCACCAAAATTTTCTTGCGGACCACCAGCGGTCCACGGACCACCAATTGGTGACCGCTGTTTTACAGCACTCTTTAAGCATTCAGCATATTGCCTCCAGAAATCTGGGTCCTCATTTACCGACCTCAGAAGGATGGAAGGCTGAATGATGCACAACTGAAAGGTTGATGGTGATGCACAATTGATTTTTCACCCCCAAATCTTTGGTCAGAGTTAAAAAAATATTAGACGTAACAGAAGTTCCTAACTAATAAGCAGGAAACAGTATTTTTACTGGCTGTACAAATTGACTTGCAGAATGCCAGATCCATTTCCAAAATAGCCTAAGATTTTCTCACTTTAGTAGGGTTAAATCAGGGGTACAAAACAATATGGTGGCTGTTTTCCGTCCAATCTATGCTTTGGGGAATTTCTTCCAGGGATGAGATTTTTAGCCTGTACCTTCGTATCATGCAGACCGCTGGATTCAGTGCCTACCTTCTCAAAATGGCCACTGCGGATGTAGTAATCTGCCAAAGAACACCACAGCTTGCCCAACTGGTCTGTGAAACGAGTCAGGCCACCTCGGATGATGGCCCCCACATTGAGTGACTTCACCTTGTCTGGATTTTGAGAGATGAGATCACAGAGCTCGTGCCATAACTGCAAAAGAAGCCCAAAGGGCCAAACAGTAAGAGGCAATAGAGAACTCGGAAAAGCTTCTGAGAGTCATAGGAAAAGCACGCAGGCTTAGACAAAGGAGATTTAATACGCAATTAAATGGATGGTAGAAACGACTGTCTACTACAGAAACCTACCTGATAATTGGATTTTCCCTCCTTGGAAACAAAACGCTCATCATTTACCACAGCTCCAAGACGGACAGCGGCTTCATCCAGACGGTCAATGGAGTGCAGGTACTCAATATATTCCTCTGCGTTCTCAGGGCTCAGCTGCAACATGAAAGAAACCATACCTATAAACCTCATATCAAAGGCTCAGAGCACCTAGCCTTTAAGAGAGTTTAGGATTACTTAGAGTGCTGATGGAAATGCTATTCTGAAGGCTAGTCGAGTGCAAGAACCAATCTGCATTCATCAGCCTACGTTAGATGAATATATTAAGCTGTTCAGTTTATGACAATTTTGCTTGGGAGAGAACATTGAGGAACAATTAAGCTGTACTTGGTCAATGTTATATAAGAGTTTGAAAACATAAAGGGGAGCAAAACTCAGCAACCCTAAACTTAAACTACTTCTGATTATTAATATATCTAATTATCACACTATTTCAGAAATGAAAGAACCCTGAAAGAATGCTCTACTGCGTGTCTGGAAAAAAATACCAATATAGGTTAAATGATAAGATACCTATGTGGGTAGTACCCAGACACACGACAGAGAATATAAGTATAGAACAAAAACAGGATGTAATTACATACAGAGAACTTCTTAATATAGAGAGAGGTGTACTACAGTTAAAGCCTCTGAATGTACTAAGAGAGGAAGGGGTAATTCAAACCTGGTTCCAGTATGGACAGTTACAAGCTAGATGGAAAAAAGACCAGACAATTGGTATGACGCAAAATGAGGATAGTCTGGTAAAACAAATTAGGGACCAGAGTCAAATGCACATAAAAAGGTTGTATAATACACTGACAGAAATAGATTCTGAAACAGAGTTAGTTAAAGATTGTATGATAAAATGGGCACAAAATTTCGAAGAGCAAATAATGATGGAAACATGGGAAAAGATTTGGGTAACAAATGTAAAATTTACACAAGCTCAGAATTTGAGAGATAATTTTTTATAAGATAATGTATAGATGGCATTTAGATCCCAAAAGATTATCTTGTATGTATCCGAATTTACAACATAAATGTTGGAGATGTGATTGTGCTGATGCTACGTATTACCATGTATGGTGGACTTGCAAAAAAGTCAAAGCATTTTGGATAAAAATATGGTGGGTTATTCAAAATATACTTAAAAAAGGATAAAGTTCACCCCCCAGCTGTTTTTGTTAGGCATAATTACAGACTGTACAGTTATAGAGACTAATTTGATTTTGAACTTAACGACGGCAGCAAGATTGTTGGTGGTGCAGTACTGGAAGAGGGAAGAATTGCCTACTATTCAAGAATGGACGCTAAAAGTAATAAATCTAGCAGAGATGGCCAAAATTACAGCATACTTGAAGGACCACTCAGATGAGAAATACAAGTTCGAATGGAAAAGATGGATTGACTATATTCAAAATAAATATCGGACTAAAAAATTTCAATTAGCTTATGAGTGAAGGAATAAGGAATGTTACAACTTATCTAAAGTTAGCATTAAAAAAGGGGAATTAAGGCACAGGAGGAGGTAGGATGTCGAATTCAGTTAGCTTATGTTAGCATATGATTGTTAAATGTGTATACCCTGTATTTTGCTCTGGGAGGTTGGGGGGAGGGAGGGTGGAGGGAGGGAAGGTGAGGGGGCAATATTTGTAAAATTTAATATTTGTAAAATTTTAATTAAAAAAAAAGAAATGAAAGAACCCAATCCCCTGATTTTCAGGGCCATGTGTCAACTATATCTTCTTTTTCCCCCTGTAAAATTAGCTTTATGCTTTGCGCCTGATTTTTCAGACTCCGCCTGACTTTTCTGCAATCACCATCCCTCAGTAAAAAGTTCCTTTTGAATTGTGTCTGATTTCAAGAGTTTTATTTCTTGGCAGAGGAGTTGAGGCAGGTTCTATTTGTCCACAAATCCTATGCCAATTAAGAAAGAACAGCCTTAGGAAAATGAGACTAGGACAAGACTGTAGTATTTCCTTAAATGCCTTAGCTCAGAAATCTTAAGTAATCTTTTGAGGTCTTTAACCAAGTTTTATCTTTAACTTGCACATGGGATCAGGTATATTCCATTATTCCCCAACTCTGGCA